>NC_064618.1:475155192-475477067 GCF_023898315.1 Schistocerca nitens | reverse complement strand
CATCGCTGAACGCAATGCGACATCATTCACCATCAGGCCATGTTCTCTGGTCACACCACTCCAAATGCATCCGTTCGTGTTGTGGAGCCTACTCAAGGATGGTGATTCCCTACTCTGGCTGCTGCTAATCTCCTACCAGTGGCGCGGGATGATCTAAAATGTTGCAAGGAATCCATTACTTGTTCTCGGATGGAAAGTGCAGATATGGAGTGGGCACGGTGAGCATGGTGAACAACACGGTGATCCTACGTTGTGGTGATCAGACTTTGTCGAATGGAATCTTCCCAAAGCCACCCCTAACTGCGACTGTAAGTGTGATGACTGTCAATGTCGATTTCGCAACGGTGTGGATCCGGCTAAAAAGTGAATTATATTAGAGCTGCCATTGACAACCTGCACCGCAAAATAACATGTAGATTGATTTCGTAAGTTATGACAATACTCCACTCTAACTTAATCAGGATCGGTACTTGAAGTCTAACCTTAGGAAAAGTAGGACAACTGGATACCGCTGAGATGTGTATTATGACAATAACTATCAAAGATAAATATGCAAATTGGACAGATATAGACAAAGAACATTAACTCCTACTCATTTATCTAAATTTGAGATTGGCAAAACATCTATGTGTTCACTCAAAGTCGCTCCTCCATTATGACGGAAACACTAAGTGGTTGATACTGATTAGCACTGAAGTAAACAAAGCCTCCACTCTGACTGACACTGACAGTAAAGAGCTCTGCAATCAAACAAAAGGAATTTAACACATTTACTTTCAAAGAATCCTATGTGCCGAGATGTGGTGCACTTGTTACTGTGTCAGACCCACCATACTTGCTCCGGACACTGCGAGAGGGCTGTACAAGCAATGATCACACGCACGGCACAGCGGACACACCAGGAACCGCGGTGTTGGCCGTCGAATGGCGCTAGCTGCGCAGCATTTGTGCACCGCCGCCGTCAGTGTCAGCCAGTTTGCCGTGGCATACGGAGCTCCATCGCAGTCTTTAACACTGGTAGCATGTCGCGACAGCGTGGACGTGAACCGTATGTGCAGTTGACGGACTTTGAGCGAGGGCGTATAGTGGGCATGCGGGAGGCCGGGTGGACGTACCGCCGAATTGCTCAACACGTGGGGCGTGAGGTCTCCACACTACATCGATGTTGTCGCCAGTGGTAGGCGGAAGGTGCACGTGCCCGTCGACCTGGGACCGGACCGCAACGACGCACGGATGCACGCCAAGACCGTACGATCCTACGCAGTGCCGTAGGGGACCGCACCGCCACTTCCCAGCAAATTAGGGACACTGTTGCTCCTGGGGTATCGGCGAGGACCATTCGCAACCGTCTCCATGAAGCTGGGCTACGGTCCCGCACACCGTTAGGCCGTCTTCCGCTCACGCCCCAACATCGTGCAGCCCGCCTCCAGTGGTGTCGCGACAGGCGTGAATGGAGGGACGAATGGAGACGTGTCGTCTTCAGCGATGAGAGTCGCTTCTGCCTTGGTGCCAATGATGGTCGTATGCGTGTTTGGCGCCGTGCAGGTGAGCGCCACAATCAGGACTGCATACGACCGAGGCACACAGGGCCAACACCCGGCATCACGGTGTGGGGAGCGATCTCCTACACTGGCCGTACACCACTGGTGATCGTCGAGGGGACACTGAATAGTGCACGGTACATCCAAACCGTCATCGAACCCATCGTTCTACCATTCCTAGACCGGCAAGGGAACTTGCTGTTCCAACAGGACAATGCACGTCCGCATGTATCCCGTGCCACCCAACGTGCTCTAGAAGGTGTAAGTCAACTACCCTGGCCAGCAAGATCTCCGGATCTGTCCCCCATTGAGCATGTTTGGACTGGATGAAGCGTCGTCTCACGCGGTCTGCACGTCCGGCACGAACGCTGGTCCAACTGAGGCGCCAGGTGGAAATGGCATGGCAAGCCGTTCCACAGGACTACATCCAGCATCTCTACGATCGTCTCCATGGGAGAATAGCAGCCTGCATTGCTGCGAAAGGTGGATATACACTGTACTAGTGCCGACATTGTGCATGCTCTGTTGCCTGTGTCTATGTGCCTGTGGTTCTGTCAGTGTGATCATGTGATGTATCTGACCACAGGAATGTGTCAATAAAGTTTCCCCTTCCTGGGACAATGAATTCACGGTGTTCTTATTTCAATTTCCAGGAGTGTATATGGTAACTTTTGGTGTATGAGAAAGAGAAATGCTCCTGGCCTGTAAGTAGAAGTTTGCAAAGTAGTGCTGTGAGCAGTGGAATGTGCAAGACTTCGTAATAAACAATATGAACTGCTGAATAGTTAGTGCGAAAATAGTGAAATACCATAGCGAGGGAGAAGTTGTATTTCGCATGAAAATTGGGAACGAGCTGTATTATCTAATTTATTTGTGTAAACTGACGAGATAAACAAATTTTCATTTGATTTGCTCATTCCCAACCTTCTGTAAATTGTGTTGCTTTCTTTAACCGAACGCAGCCTGTTTCCATGTCTCTCCATAAACGTCTAGGAAACAATTTTAGTTACAGAGAAATGTTCGCTAAAACGTCCGATAACACTAAGCGTCCATTTACGTTAGTTGTACTGCTGAGAGGTGGCAGGACGTAGGCACTCTACGAACTGCGTGTGCCTTGTGTGTTGCCTAAAATCCAGTCATCTGCTCCGTGTGGCTCTAATGGAAGTTGTTCTCCATGATGTCATCTCTCGCCCTTAGACGTTTGATGCTTGGACTTTGAAACACGCGGTGTAAATCTGAGGTGAAGATGGCATCATGTAACATGTGAAAAATATTTTGATTTTACTTCGGTTAAGGTATATTTGTGACCTTTTTGTGTTTAATTGGGTTCGTATATCGCCTGGGATCTTGCGGAATAGTTCCACTCCCAAGAAACGCTATCCTGTTACACACTGTTTATCGTTTCAATTTTTATAATTTCCCAGAGTATTATTTTTGCGTAAGAGTACACTGAAGAGCCAAAGAAAGTGGTACACCTGCCTAATGGATGCACTGAAGAACCAAAGAATCTGGTACACCTGCCTAATATCGTGTAAGGCTCCCGTGAGCGAGTAGCAGTGCCGCAACACGACGTGCCATGGACTCGACTAGTGTCTGTAGTAGTATTGGAGGGAACTGACATCATTTATCCTGCAGCGCTACCCATATATCAGTAAGAGTACGAGGAGTGAAAATCTCTTCTGAACAGCACGTTGCAAGGTATCCCAGATACGCTGAACAATGTTTATGTATGGGGAGTTTGGTGGCCAGCGGAAGTGATGAAGTGTGGGTTTTCACATGATCCGGCTGGAATTGCCCAAGTCCGTCGGAATCCATAATGGACATGAATGTACGCTACTGGCCATTAAAATTGCCACACCAAGAAGAAATGAAGATGACAAACGGGTATTCATTGGACAAATATTTTATACTAGAACTGACATGTGATTACATTTTCACGCAATTTGGGTGCATAGATCCTGAGAAATCAGTACCCAGAACAATCACCTCTGGCCGTAATAACGGCATTGATACGCCTGGCCATTGAGTCAAACAGAGCTTGGATGGCGTGTACATGTACAGCTGCCCATGCAGCTACAACACGATACCACAGTTCATCAAGAGTAGTGACTGGCGTATTGTGACGAGCCAGTTGCTCGGCCACCATTTTCCAGATGTTTTCAATTGGTGAGACATCTGAAGAATGTGCTGGCCAGGGCAGCAGTCGAACATTTTCTGTATCCAGAAAGACCCGAACAGGACCTGCATCATGCGGTCGTGCATTATCCTGCTGAAATGTAGGGTTTCGCGGGGATCGAATGAAGGGTAGAGCCACGGGTCGTAACACATCTGAGACGTAACGTCCACTGTTCAAAGTGCCGTCAATGCGAACAAGAGGTGACCGAGACGTGTAACCAATGGCACCCCATACCATCACGCCGGGTGATACGCCAGTATGGCGATGACGAATACCCGCTTCCAATGTACGTTCATCGCGATGTCGCCAAACACGGATGCGACCATCATGATGCTGTAAACAGAACGTGGATTCATCCGAAAAAATGACGTTTTGCGATTCGTGCACCCAGGTTCGTCGTTGAGTACACCATCGCAGGCGCTCCTGTCTGTGATGCAGCGTCAGGTTAACCACAGCCATGGCAAACGAGCTGATAGTCCACGCTGCTTCAAACGTCGTCGAACTGTTCGTGCAGATGGTGTTTGTCTTGCAAACGTCCCCATCTGTTGACTCAGGGATCGAGACGTGACTGCCCGATCCGTTACAGCCATGCGGGTAAGATGCCTGTCAACTCGACTGCTAGTGATACGAGGCCGTTGGGATGCAGCACGGCGTTCCGTATTACCCTCCTGAACCCACCGATTCAATATTCTGCTAACAGTCATAGCATCTCGACCAACGCGAGCAGCAATGTCGCGATACGATAAACTGCAATCGCGATATGCTACAATCCGACCCTTATCAAAGTCGGAAACGGGATGGTACGCATTTCTCCTTCTAACACGAGGCATCACAACTACGTTTCACCAGGCAACGCCGGTCAACTGCTGTTTGTGTATGAGAAATCGGTTGGAAACTTTCCTCATGTCAGCACGTTGTAGGTGTCGCCCCCGGCGCCAACTTTATGTGAATGCTCTGAAAAGCTAATCATTTGCATATCACAGCATCTTCTTCCTGTGGGTTAAATTTCACGTCTTTAGCACGTCATCTTCGTGGTGTAGCAATTTTAATGACCAGTAGTGTATTCAGGTGATCAAACAGGATACTTACGTACGTGTCACCTGTCAGAGCCCTATGTAGATGTATCAGGGGTCCCATATCACTCCAACTGCACACACCCCACATCACTACAGATCCTCCACCAGCTTCAACAGTCCCTTGCTGAGATGCAAGGTCCATGGATTCATGAGGTTGTCTCCATACATGTACACCTCTATCCGCTCGATACAATTCCAAACGAAACTCGTCCGACTAGGCAACATGTTTCCAGTCATCAACAGCCCAATGTCGGTGTTGACGGGCCCATACGAAGCATAATGCTTTGTGTCGTGCAGTCATCAAGGGTGCACGAGTGGGCCTTCGGCTCCGAATGCCCATATCGATGATGTTTCGTTGAATGGTTCTCACGCGGACACTTGTTGATGGCCCAGCATTTAAATCTGCAGCAATTTGCGGAACGGTTGCACTTCTGTCACGTTGAAAGATTCTCTTCAGCCGTCGTTGTTCCCGTTCTTTCAGGATCTTTTACCGGCAGCAGCGATGTCAGGGATTTGATGTTTTACCGGATTCCTGATATTCATGGTACACTCGTGAAATGGTCACACGGAAAAGTCCCCACTTCATTACTATCTCGGAGGAGCTGTGTCCCAGCGCTCGTGCGCCGACTATAACACGACGTTCAAACTCACTTAAATCGTGATAAGCTGCCATTGCAGCAGCAGTAACTGATCTCACAACTGCGCCAGGCACGTGTTGTCTTACATAGTCTTTGCAGACCGCAGCGCTGTACTCTGCCTGTTTACATACCTCTGTATTTGAATACGCATGCCCATACCAGTTTCTTTGGCTCTTCAGTGTATAATGTTGTTTCATACTTGTGCAAATAGAGGTCCTATGGCTGAATGGAGCAGATGGGCATATGATGCATGTTTTCATCAGCTACATTAACGCAAAGATGTACACAGTGAAGGGTAATCAAAAGGAGGTGGCAAACCATAGACAATAGTGAAACATGGAGCTTCCTGATGACAAAAAACTCGAATGTTTTCGTAATTGAGCTTTCTCGATTAGTGAGTGTGTCTTTTAGTACTGGAGAAGAGGCAGTTACTCAACGGCAACGAATGTAGCTGTTAAGTGATTCGTTTAGAGAGATGGATAATCCAACTGGTCAATTAGATGTGCCAACACACCTATAGCTAAATACTGCTGAACTGTAATAGGGAGTTCTTCGTAGTACCTGTAACGCGGTAGACCTCATTGTGATCCTTCATGAGAGACCGTTTACTTTTAGAACTGATGTAAACATTTTAGCTACGGTCTGAAGGTCGCTCAGTGCTTTGTTCCCAGCCATTGTATCACTGTATCGTATACAGTAGAAAATTGCTCCTTTGCATCTCTGGCCATAGCTGCAAAACACACACAATTAGCAGACTTTGCAGACGGTTCAGTCATGGCCTGGTAACTAAAAGCTCTGAAGCCCTTCCGTTATAGTCTGCCTGCCAATGTTCCCAAGGAAATGACCTTGAGCTTCATGAATACAGGATTTAAATTGTTGTTTCCTTATTGCTAACCGACTGAGGGAAAGGTATTAATTACTGCTTTGTTTTGTAATTCAGTTTTTGAATGGTAACTGTTAATAACGAACACTTGTCCAAAACAGAACATTCATGGAAATAATCGGTTGTATTTTGCTCAATATACAAACTTGCAGCTGATTTATCAGTATCCTTCACTTATTAAAATAATCGCAAATAACAGACCAAAGTGTTATTTTCTTATTACTAAGAAATACAGAAATATGAAATCAGAAGGCAGAAGCCTTCGTAAATGACGGAGAGAGGTATTCCGAAGGTCGTTAATTTAGAATGAGACATAACGATAGCAATCATGAAAATGGGTTTAGTAAAACGATGATACTGGGAGACAGGATAAGGTGTAGACTTATCGGCGTCAACAATTCCATGCTTTCTGCGGTGTTCTAAACTAGAAGCAAGCGTGCCACTTCGTTGCATTTCACTGCTTTAGGTCATTTACAGCCACTGTTTAAGCTTTGTGGACAAGCAGATATCACTACAACGTAACCAGGTTCTCTGTTACTTCATGTGTAACGTAGCAAATTATTACGAGTTGTCACCTAGCACTGAACAGACAGCTTGCCGTGAAGCCGAGAGAAGAGGAAATGTTGGTTCTCACGCTCGCACATCTGATGCTGGCTACAACGCCGGGCGAGCGATGTGCTTGACTAATGCTGCGTGCAATACGTTACACTTACTCTCTATGAATCATAAGAAGGACTGTTAAATATTAATCGATCTTTTTCGTACTTAGTGTACCAAATTCTACGGATAACAGAACCATACTGTCAAAATTTCAAAGCAATAACTTCAATACTTGGGGAGATATAAATGTTTACTTAAAACGCATAATACCTTTACTGGCATTGTGAAATCGAGTTAGTGACTGTCATATATTCATCTATAGTATTAATTTAAGCTACAACCAAGAGAACAGGTTCATATAATTTAATTTTCTGGACTTTTCTTTAGTTTCATTGCCACAGATTTCTGGCGTAATTAACAGTAATTTGGAAAATTATTATTTCATAGTGTTTTGGAGAGACTGGGAGAGTGAATGGAGGACATACGTAAAGTGAGAATGTGATATTTTACTAAAACGACGTAAATGTAAGCGTGAGAAAGTTGTTACTTAATTCGGAAATTTGTGACGTATGCCTGAATGAGCTTTATTTTGTAAAAGGCAGCCTAAATTGGAGTTGAGTACGACACTTATTATTAGTTCATTTTGTACAAAGGAATCGCATTATGGTTTCATAAAATTTTATTTAGTTTCGGAATTATGAGATTTCTAGTCTAAATTTCTTATGGTAATCTGATTGGCTGACATTATGAATACCGCGAGTATACAAGTGCTCGAGATAATCTGATTGGCTGCTTAACGCACTAGCCAATAAGAATTCAGCGTTTCCCGCTCGTTTGGGTAGGGCTTTGTGTCTCAGATCTATGAGTCGATACAGTCGCTCGGGAGCGTGTTCTGTTAAACACATACGTTAAATCGCTCTGAATTTACACGAAGGTGAATAAATCCGGGAGTTTGATCGGTTCTCGAGTAGCGGATGTAAAGCGACTACAGTGTTGAGTAGTTAGAGAAAGTTTGAGCTTTGTAAGTGATTTATTTTAGGAAATTTGGCGTGTTAACATTTCAAGTCGTGCATAAACTCCGCTTGGCGTGTTTTGTGCAGATTACGAGACACTGCTGAACGACTGACTGTTAACTCGCAAGTAGTCGTGGGTCAGTGACTGTTTACGACGTTTAAAAATCGAGTCGGACTAAATATCTTCTGGTTGCTTTTTGGGTGTGAACTTGTTACAGATACAGTCAGTAACATTGCACTAGTAGTGCTGAGAAGTTAAATAAGGGCTTGATAGCCGTTTTCTTTATTTTAAAGAAATAGACCAGCATACAGGAAATTTTAGACATTTTTCAAGCGAGTCACCAAGAATCCCGAACGTCTGATAGTTTAACTAGCTTTCAGATGCTGCCCATGGACTAGAGTTATGTGGCCTTTGCGTGGTACGTATTTAGCCGACTTTTCGTCAACGCTGCTTTTATCGGCTAAACCAGTATCAACCATCGCTGAGTGAATGGGCAGACAATCTGCAACCTGTCCAGGTAGGTGGATGATTGTTTAAAGGTTAGTGACAGAGCGACCCGCCCCCCGCACACGCTACAGCGTTTAGAGACTGATGCGGTACTAATTGAAATTGAATGTTGAGAAATCCTACATGTCCATTTTTTTAGTAAAATTGAGTTACATACAATTTTGTTCTTTAAACATATAGACCGATCATGCTACCGATAAACCCCATACCTTCGGCCATTTTCTGCGTTCTTATGTAGCCATTGAATCACATAAATCGGAGACACCTCTACATGTACAAAATATACGAACTTTCTCAAAATTTTATATCGCCATCACTGATTTAAACACTTAGAATAGTTTATATGTGCTTACAAATTACAATAAAATTCTTGAGCTAAGGCGATTTCTACCATCCTACCAAAAGAAGATATTATCCAGAACTTCTACATTAACATATACAATTAGCCTTCATGTATCAAAAAATGAACCATGTGTGGAGTACAATTCCAAAGGAAACGGAAAATAGGCATAATCTGTTTAATTTTTACCCAAATTTGCAAACAAGTATGAGTCAGTTTACGACTCATGCTTATTTATTACAAAATGTTGAGAAAGTCCACGTGTTCACTAAATGAATCTCAATTCAGCGATAAGGAAACATATCACGACTGTCCGCAATGTACTGGCATTCTTCCCTCTACATTCATTTTAACGAAAAATGTGAAGAAACCCGGAATTTTCAGCCTAATTTTAAGACCTGGAATGTGTTTTGTAACTCCTGAAAAGTTTAGTTTTTTGGACACGTGGAATTTCTCAGTATCTCCATTCAGTTGGGTTTCAGGTCATAATGAATTAGCAGAATCAAAGATAACATATAGTTCACTAACCCTAATAATTCAATTTTATCAAGTACTGGTTCACTGTTCATTTGGGGGGCATAAGTTCTTGAGTTAGCGCAAACGTCACTAATCTAGAAAAGAGAGAACGACATGGAAGTTAATACACTGCCGTGGAAATGGAAGTAGAGTCATTCTTAAATATTACGACAGCTTCAACGCAGTTATGGACAGAACTTTGTTGCACAAGTAGAGGGAAGCTAATTGCCCATGACCTTAATGCCTTAACTTTTCCGGCACTTACATCAGTAAGTTCCACAGAATCTCTGCTTGCCCTGAAATAACACCTAATGTGATTCAACGATAAAAATGTTGTTTAAAAGAAAGGCTGTACTACACTTGTCGGATGAGTGCATAAAATTTACTATCTCACACCTTGAAAAGTGATTCATTCTATAGGTCCGACTGCAGATTCTAAATAAAACAAGTTCTTGGCAACATTTTCTTTGATACAGGAAGACTAAAGTAGTACACACGCTGCAACCGAGTCTGCGCTGACAAACATTGTGTGCTATTCCGTTCGCTAATAGAGCACACTATCCTTACGATCTGTCGTCCGAAGAAACGCTACTTCGTCCAGCCAATAACCAGTCTAAAAATCTAGACTACGTAATGAGTTTAGTATTCTCGTTAAATAATACACAGTTTAGCAGTATTCAATAATCTCAAGTACCTGAAATGTAACTGCATAACGCTGAATTTTAGCACACCAGAAGAAAGTCCCAATATTCACTATAAATTCGTAAACTTTTAGACATTTTTGCAGAACTTTCAGATCATCAGCATATACGATCTTCAGTTACTAAAGCTGGATGTGGGCTTCTAAGGAAGAATGATTTTGAAAGTAATACGTTGTCAACCGACCTCAGTACAAACCTTAAGAGATTTTGGTTGTATGTAAAAGCAGTAAGTTGGTCAAAATCATCAATTTATTCTCTCAACGACCACAACGGAACGGAAACGAAGATAACAGCACAGCCGTCCTCTGTGGCCGAGTGGTTCTAAGCGCTTCACTCCGGAACCGCGCTGATGCTACGGACGCAGGTTCGAATCCTGCCTCTGGCATGGATGTGAGTGATGTCCTTACGTTAGTTAGGTTTAAGTAGTTCTAAGTCTGATGACCTCAGATGTTAAGTTCCATAGTGCTTAGAGCCATTTGAACGATTTGAAGATAACAGAGAGAAGGCCGAAATACTGAATTTCGTCTTCCGAAGTTGTTTCACCGTGGAAGATCGTAACGCTGTCGCTCTTTTCAGTCGTCGTACGAACATCGAAATGGCAGGTATTGAGATAACCGATCGCGTAACTGAAAAGTAGCTACAATCGCTTAGTAGTGGAAAGGCTTCAGGACCAGATGAAATACCTATAAGATCCTATAAAGATTATGCGAAAGAACTTGCTCCCCTTCTGGCAGTAATTTATCGTAAGTTGCTTGAGCAACGAAGTACATAACGACTGGAAAAAAGCGCAGGTCATTCTCGTTTTTAAGGAAGGCCGTGAAAGAATGGTTCTATGGTCTATGGCTCTGAGCACTATGGGACTTAACATCTATGGTCATCAGTCCCCTAGAACTTAGAACTACTTAAACCTAACTAACCTAAGGACATCACACAACACCCAGTCATCATGAGGCAGAGAAAATCCCTGACCCCGCCGGGAATCGAACCCGGGACCCCGTGCTCGGGAAGCGAGATCGCTACGGCGAGACCACGAGCTGCGGACTAAGAATGGTTCAAATGGCTCTGAGCACTATGGGACTTAACATCTGAGGTCATCTGTCCCCTAGAACTTAGAACTACTTAAACCTAACTAACCTAAGGGTATCACACAGATCCATGCCTGAGGCAGGATTCGAAACTGCGACCGTAACGGTCGCGCGGTTCCAGACTGTAGCGCCTAGAACCGCTCGGCCACACCGGCCGGCCCGGCCGATTTTACCGAGCGGTTCTAGTCGCTTCAGTCCGGAACCGCAGTGCTGCTACTGTTGCTATTTCGAATCCTGCGTCGGGCATGGATGTGTGTGATGTTCTTAGGTTAGTTAGGTTTACGCAGTTCTAAGTCTAGGGGACCGATGACCTCAGATGTTAAGTCCCATTGTGCTTAGAGCCATTTGAACCATTTGATTATCTGGGATATACTGTACCCACTTACCTTCATAGATTTTGTAAGACAAGACGGTAATTTTCCTCCTTGTGCAATCCTCAATTCCAGATTTAGTTTAACCGTATACCATAATTTGAACTATCCGCAAATCAAACAAAGTCAAGAGTACCCCATGTTTATTTGTTTTAATAGCTCATATTAATATTTTGTTTCCAAAATAACTAAACTGGTTAATTCACATTAAACATTTCATGGCAAGTATGTGACTCACTGCACGATTATACAGTATAATTCATACCTTACTTCATAACTGTCTACCAACAAATTTCACAACCCATACGACACACAGAAATTGCAATTACACACTCAAAACAATATTATCAGACAACTGAGAACAGTAACTACCGTTGGAAACTGAAACCGTAACGTAAAATACATAACGGCTGTCAAAAACTTGAAGAACACAGAATGCATGAGATAAAAGGAAATGAAGCTCCACGTGTTGAGATTTGTGATGTTATTTCAGTGACTACAAAATCGAGTCAAATGCACAAAGAAGTTGACAGTATGATTCCATTTATCAGTATGACGTTGCAGCCACTCTGTCCTGGATGCATGCACATATTCGTTTGGAAAGGACGCCAAAAGATGGACGCCAAAAGGCCCATTTATCCTCTCCTGACGCACGCAAGCTGGAACATAACTATCGTAACTGGTCCTCGGTATCGTGTATACTGGCAGTCGGAAGGAGTCGATATCCCAGATGGTCCACTATACTTACTATGGGGGAGTAACATGGGGTCTTGCTGGTCAAGGCAGTAACTCAGCATCGTGGAGATGGATCTTAGAGACAAGTGCACCGTGTAGATGAGCATTGTCCTGTTGAAATATAGCTCTACGATACTTTCGCACGAGAGGTAATACATGAGGGCGCAGCATGTTCATGATGTACCGCTGGGTTGTCAGAGGTCCCTCAATTACTGCTAGTCGTCACGTTAAGGCTTACCCGGTGGCTGCCCACACCGTGACCCTGGGAGCAACACCGCTGTGGCTCACAAAAACATTAGACGAATGGGGCCTCTCCGCAGGTCGCTGCCAGACTCACAGACGATGGTCATCAGGAATGGTGCAGAACCAATACAAACGTACCTGTTTATGTTGTTGCGTTTCTGGCAGCCTACGCATGGGACGGTAATTTCCAAATCCAGCTGCCTCCAGTCTGCGACCAATACTTGGGGTTGACACAGAATGTTGCAGGTAGTACATTACTTGTTCTCGGACGGCAGGTTTAGGTTTGAAGGTGTTAGCGGATACGTCGTTGTGGTGATCGAACGTGGTAGACCAGAATCTCGATGACTACAGTTACTTCGCCGTGCGGTCCAGCATCGGGCCACTGCCACATCTGAACAGTCCAAAAATTTTGATGTTGCACGATCTGACCAGCTGGACAACGGACTGGCACTCTGGCAGCCGTTATAACTGTCGCAGAGCAGAGAATTAAAGATCTTTCAAAACACACTGATGGTGTGTAACGGTACGAAGTTGTGTTGACATCCGAGCATGTCTTATGCGTGTTTTACGTTTCTATCAGTCGGTGTAATTTACTGAACAAAATACTGTTAACGTATTTAGCAACAAAGTGTTTATTTAAAATACCCTTGTGACGTATTAATAAAAAGACATCAAAAAGTCAGGAAGTTGTTTTAGTGAGAAGCTATAAAAGTTCAGATTTTAAGTAATTTTGAATGTCTCAATAGTTATTTGAGGTACAGAACTGAAACTCATACATCAGATACATGTAAATCTGCATCTACATGACAAATCTGCAGTTCAGACTTGGGTCCTGACAGAGGGATCATTGGATAATCTTCAAACTATTTCTCTACCGTTCCAGTCTCAAACAGCGCGCGGGAAAAACGAACACAAAAATCTTCCCGTACATGTTCTGTGTTCTCTCATCTTTCTACGGCGATCATCTCTCCCTATATAGATGAGCACCAGCAAAATATTTTCGTGACTGGACGAAAATGCTGGTTGCGGAAATTTCGTGCAAAGATCTCGCCGTAACGAATAATCCACTTAATCGTTTCAGCGTGGATATCTCTAAGCAACAACAGATATTGGAAAACGACTTCCGCAGTGTGAATGTAAGGCAGGGCTTATGAAAGTAAATACTATGTTACATTCTAAAATGAAATCAAACATTATTTTCAACAGAAACTCATTTTTTTTAAATGGACACCCCATATTATTCCTTACACAATCAATAACGTGAAAAATCACAAAAACAATGGCGTTGGTTTCATGGCAATACGTCAAATTGCAAAGCAGAGTTGACGCTTCAAATAAACGACAAACGCCGCTGTTGCACAACCCGAGATGCAAGCGTGAACCCCGCGTTGCCCGCTAATCGCGCTGTGATTGACGTACTGTGAGGCGACAAACGCTGCACTTATTGCTATTTGCTGGAAACAATACAAACGTCCAGTCACACACAAGGTAAAATAACGAAAGGGTTTCTTGTTTGTGCTTTGTTAATCTCTGCTACATTACTAGAATGGACGTAATGGTAACGAAATACTATCACCAGCCGAGTAAACGTAATTAATGGTTGAACAAGGATCAAACAGAGGGGTAAATGCTAGTTGCACGTAGCTGTACATCAGTTACATAATGGCATGGGACATCTCACTGAACATTATTGATAATTACGTTGGAATTGAACTTTGGCACGATTACATAAATGTACAATAGTACCTGCAAAAGGAACATACATCTCGCCAGAAACACACAAAATGTACGCCGCTATGGAATCACGTTTCTCCCAGCAGAAACGCTACAGCGTATGTTTCGAAGCGATCGCCATTTACATGGCAACACTGCTGTACACGCTTCAACACTGATCGACTCACTGGTGTCAGTGTTTCGAGTGTTATTGTGTCACGTGCAGCGATAATACGGGCCTTCATGTTGTCCAGTGGTGCCTGAAATTTCTGATACACCACATCTTACACACGGCTCCAGACAAAAAGGTTTATGGAGATGAGGTCCGGTGACAGCGCTGGAAATCTCTGAACAGGATTGTTCCGTCCTACCCACCGATTCATCCCCCCGATGAACCATGGACCTTGCCGTTGGTGGGAAGGCTTGCGTGCCTCAGCGATACAGATGGCCGTACCGTAGGTGCAACCACAACGGAGGGGTATCTGTTGAGAGGCCAGACAAACATGTCGTTCCTGAAGAGGGGCAGCAGCCTTTTCAGTAGTTGGAGGGGCAACACTCTGGGTGATTGACTGACCTGGCCTTGTAACCCTAACCAAAGCGGCCTTGCTGTGCTGGTATTGCGAACGGCTGAAAGCAAGGGGAAACTACAGCCGTAATTTTTCCCGATGGCATGCAGCTTTACTGTATGGTTAAATGATGATGGCGTCCTCTTGGGTAAAATATTCCGGAGGTAAAATAGTCCCCCATTCGGATTTCTGGGCGGGGACTACTCAAGAGGACATCGTTATCAGGAGAAAGAAAACTGGCGTTCTACGGATCGGAGCGTGGAATGTCTGATCCCTTAATCGGGCAGGTAGGTTAGAAAATTTAAAAAGGGAAATGGATAGGTTCAAGTTGGATATACCGGGAATTAGTGAAGTTCGGTGGCAGGAGGAACAAGACTTTTGGTCAGGTGAATACAGGGTTATAAATACAAAATCAAACAGAGGTAATGCAAGATTAGGTTTAATAATGAATAAAAAAGTAGGAGTGCGTGTAAGCTACTGCAAACAGCATAGTGAACGCATTATAGTGGCCAAGATAGACACGAAGCCCACGCCTACAACAGTAGTACAAGTTAATATGCGAACTAGCTCTGCAGATGATGAAGAAATTCATGAAATGTATGACGAGAAAAAAAAAATTATTCAGGTAGTGAAGGGAGACGAAAATTTAATAGTCATGGGTGACTGGAATTCTAGAGTAGGAAAAGGGAGAGATGGAAACATAGTAGGTGAAAATGGATTAGGGGTAAGAAATGAAAGAGGAAGTCGTGTGGTAGAATCTTGAACAGAGCATAACTTAATCATAGTTAATACTTGGTTCAAGAATCATAAATGAAGGTTGTATACATGGAAGACTCCTAGAAATACTAGATGGTATCAGATAGATTATATAGTGGTAAGACAGAGATTTAGGAACCAGGTTTTAAATCGTAACACATTTCCAGGGGCAGATGTGGACTCTGACCACAATCTATTGGTAATGAACTGTAGATTAAAACTGAAGAAACTGCAAAAAGATGGGAATTTAAGGAGATGGGACCTGGATAAACTGATTAAACCAAAGGTTGTACAGAGTTTCAGGGAGTGCATAAGGGAAAAATTGGCAGAAATGGGGGAAAGAATTGCAGTAGAAGAAGAATGGGTGGCTTTGTGTGATGAAGTAGTGAAGGCAGCAGAGGATCAAGTAGGTTAAAAGACGAGAGCTAGTAGAAATCCTTGGGTAACAGAAGAAATATTGAATTTAATTGATGAAAGGAGACAATATAAAAATGCAGTAAATGAAGCAGGCAAAAAGGAATACAAACGTCTCAAATATGCGTTCGACAGGAAGTGCAAAATGGCTAAGCAGGGATGGCTAGAGAACAAATGTAAGGATGTAGAGGCTTATGTCAGTAGGGGTAAGATACATACTGCGCACAGGAAAATTAAAGAGACCTTTGCAGAGAAGAGAACCACTTGTATGAATATCAAGAGCTCAGATGGAAACCCAGTTCTAAGCAAAGAAGGGAAAGCAGAAAGGTGGAAGGAATGTATAGAGGGTCTATACAAGGGCGTGGTACTTCAGGACAATATTATGGAAATGGAAGAGGATGTAGATGAAGATGAAATGGGAGATACGATACTACGTGAAGAGTGTGACAGAGCACTGAAAGACCTGAGTCGAAACAAGGCCCTGGGAGTAGACAACATTCCATTAGAACTACTGATGGCCTTGGGAGAACCAGTCCCGACAAAACTCTATCATCTGGTGAGCAAGATGTATCAGACAGGCGAAATACCCTCAGACTTCAAGAAGAATATAATAATTCCAATCCCAAAGAAAGCAGGTGTTGACATATGTGAAAATTACCGAACTGTCAATTTAATAAGTCACAGCTGCAAAATACTAACGCGAATTCCTTAAAGACGAATGGAAAAACTGGTAGAAGCCGACCTCGGAGAAGATCAGTTTGGATTCCGTAGAAATATTGGAACACGTGAGGCAATACTGACCTTACGACTTATCTTAGAAGAAAGATTAAAGAAAGGCAAACCTACGTTTCTAGCATTTGTAGACTTAGAGAAAGATTTTGACAATGTTGACTGGAATACTCTCTTTCAAATTCTAAAAGTGGGAGGGATAAAATACAGGGAGCGAAAGGCTATTTACAATTTGTACAGAAACCAGAAATGGCAGTTATAAGAGTCGATGGGGCAATAAAAGGAAGCAGTGATTGGGAAGGTAGTGAGATAGGGATATAGCCTCTCCCAGATGTTATTCAATCTGTATATTGAGCAAGCACTAAAGGAAACAAAAGAAAAATTCGGAGTAGGTATTAAAATCAATGGAGAAGAAATAAAAATTTTGAGCTTCGCAGACGACATTGTAATTCTGTCAGAGACAGCAAAGGACTTGGAAGAGCAGTTGAACGGAGTGGATAGTGTCTTGAAAGGAGGATATAAGATGAACATCAACAAAAGCAAAGCGACGATAATGGAATGTAGTCGAATTAATTCGGGTGATGCTGAGGGTATTAGATTAGGAAATGAGACACTTAAAGTAGTTCAAATGGTTCAAATGGCTCTGAGCACTATGGGACTTAACATCGATGGTCATCAGTCCCCTAGAACTTAGAACTACTTAAACCTAACTAACCTAAGGACATCACACAACACCCAGCCATCACGAGGCAGAGAAAATCCCTGACCCCGCCGGGAATCGAAGCCGGGAACCCGGGCGTGGGAAGCGAGAACGCTACCGCACGACCACGAGATGCGGGCTTAAAGTAATAAAGGAGTTTTGCTATTTGGGGAACAAAATAACTGATGATGGTCGAAGTAGAGAGGATATAAAATGTAGACTTGCAATGGCAAGGGAAGCGTTTCTGAAGAAGAGAAATTTGTTAACATCGAGTATAGATTTAAGTGTGAGAAAGTCATTTCTGAAAGTATTTGTATGGAGTGTAGCCATGTATGGATGTGAAACGTGGACGATAAATAGTTTGGACAAGAAGAGAATAGAAGCTTTAGAAATGTGGTGCTACAGAAGAATGCTGAAGATTAGATGGGTAGATCACATAACTAATCAGGAGGTATTGAATAGAATTGGGGAGAAGAGGAGTTTGTGGCAAAACTTGACAAGTAGAAGGGATCGGTTGGTTGGACATGTTTAGAGGCAACAAGGGATCACAAATCTAGCATTGGAGGGCAGCGTGGAAGGTAAATATCGTAGAGGGAGACCAAGAGATGAATACACTAAACAGATACAGGAGGATGTAGGTTGCAGTAGGTACTGGGAGATGAAGAAGCTTGCACAGGAGAGCTGCATCAAACCAGTATCAGGACTGAAGACCACAACGACAACAACAACCCATCAATTTGGGAATTGTTGGTCTAGTACACTGACCGGTACTACTCTGTAGTGTGTACGTAGATAAATAACGCAAGCAAGACGGTAGTCGTTATGTACATATCCATATTTATGGCACTAAACTCTATAACTACCTTAGGCTTTCGTCATAACAGTGAAAGCAAGATTATCCAAGTTAATCACATGGCGATTACGTGAAACGCGCGGTTCACGCTTGCGCCTCGGGATGCGAATAGAAAGGTGTTTCGTTTATTTTGTTTTCCTTTAAGACTGTCTCACAGTATTTACATTCATGAGCCCTTGTCTTACATTCATACCCGTGATAGTCGCTTTTCAATATCTATTGTTGTTCCGGAGATCACTGTGCTGAAACGTTTAACTAGGCCACCATGTATATGTGGTGTATGTTCTTTCGGGTATGTCCGAAAGAACAGAATTTTTAATCCAGCAACTATTATCAGTTGAGACGCAAAGGAATTACAAATATTAATCATCTTGTGGTGTTGCAGTTCTTCCTATTTCTGTGCTTGCAAAGAAAATTGGATGCAGAATTTCGCCTTATGCAAGACACATCTGGAGTTTTGTCTTACCCTGACATGTTTTTGTGCTATCTTCAGTGGGTTACTTTATTTTCTTCCTGTAAAACTGTTGTTGGATACTAACATTTAGAGAAAACATTTGGTACGAAATGTTTACATTTGTGAATGACGTGATTGTTGTCAAATATTATACACGGCTTGTGTACAGTTCACGCTTGAGATACAGGCTCATTTTCGTTCGGACATGCATAATAAACAAAAGTAAAAATTACGTTTTGTTGTTTGCAGACGAAAAGTTGTAGATTGTGTAGCAGACTTACAGGTACCAACATACACGTTTAATAGAGTCCTGTAAGTTATGTAAATTAATGCATACATACATCATTTTTCCAAATAAGCTTTAAAAACCAGAATTTTGGACATATTGTAATTCAGTAATACATATCTAGACTGTAAATTGTAAACAAGTTACGTATAATATTTGACAACAATCACTTCATTAACAAATGTAAATATTTCGTACCAAACGTTTTCTCTAAGCGTTAATATGTAATAACCGTTTTACAGAAAGAATGTGAAGTAAACAACTGGAAAAAGCGCTGAAGTGCTGAAACGTATCTGTGTAAAACAAAACTCCAGAGGTGTGTTGCACAAGGCAGAATTCCTTATCCAATTACAGATCTCGGCTGCGAGCGGACGTTGATTGAAATCAGTGGGGAAAGTTCTAAATTTGTGCCGGACCGGGATTCGAACCCTCCTACTTATTAGGCAGATGCTCTGAGCACTGATCCATCCGGACAGAGTGATCATTGCAACTACATGGACTATTCTAGCACGTCTACTCTCAGACCGAAATTCTCAACTCAACCACAGAATACAAACGTAGTGCTCCTTGTCCATTATTCTCACTGCTCGCGGCATTTCGCCGATTACCGTAAGAGTTTGTGCGTGATTCGAATGGGATCCTTAGCAGCCTTACCAGGTAGGACTGACGGAGGAAGTCGAAACAGTTCAAAGAAAGTCATCTCGTTTTGTATTATAGTGAAATAGGGGAGAGAATGTGATGGATGTGATACGCGAGTTGGAGTGGAAATAATTAAAACTATTTCATCAACACCCGTTGGCAACCGAGGTCTGTAACTCATGTCTGTCTTAATTCATAACGGCTGCTGGATCAAATATGGTGTGTCAAGTCAAAGAAATAGACGTACAGAAGGTATAGTATACAGTTCCTTATTTCCATAACTATCAATTTGATAGATTTCTTCAAAAAGCACTTTGTGTAACGCTCTAAGCATCCAAAGAAGTCTGAGGTTTACAGAAACTGCCAAATAGATGCACTACTTTCACTTTAGTTCGCAGCATACGTCAGTTGCCGGTACCACGGATTTACTCATCAATTAGTGTAAACAATGCTGTCCAACGTTTATTGAAGGCGTACCTCTCAGACAAATAATCAATAACAATAATGGAACGTGATGGGCAGTCGTAGTATGACAGTTTCAATGTCTACACTATCTCTGATATGCAGTCTCACATCTGGGTGAATTCACGTGCGTCATTTGTTATAAAATGTTAGCTTCTAAACGGACTGTAAGTAATTATTCACAAACAAAACGCTGAATGTACCATGTCGTTCATTCTCTTTCTACTGTTTCGCTAGATACTGATTATGGTTTCACATGCAGGCTAGTACAGAAACAGTCTTCCTTTGTAGACCATCACTTATTGTCAGTAATAGGAAGACCCCTCTCCTTTACGCTTGTAATAAAATAGAACATCTGTAGCCGTCCTTTGGATGTTGTTTATTATACAGCTACCAGTTTTGGTAATCCATTACACCATTTCAGGCCTCGTCTCCAATCGTAGACACAATCCCATCGGTGGTCAACATCTATGAACTGGTTTCCGTAGACAGTAATAACGATGTTCTGTCTCCAACCATCAACCACCTAGTCCATTTATTACATAAGCGAACGGCCGAAGTCAATCAAACCTCCTTGCAGAAGGGTGGACACACAAAAACTTTCCTTTATAAGTCACCTCACAGGACTTCAGAATCTGTATAATTTGATTACAATGGTTTTATCTTTTACGTCGTGTTATTTATTTCCTTATTTTCGTTTGCCCTATAACGTGTCTTATTTTCGGCAAGCTAACATGAAAACACCTTCCCTATATCTCCTGGTTTTCGTTACAGTTTTGAGACAGTCTAAGGATTCTTTTTTTTTTTTTTTTTTTTTTTTTTTGTTACTCCTGTTAGGTGTCCCGTGGTCCTTATGCAGGAACTATACTATCTCCTGCTTGAAGCGAAATAAAGTATTCTCGAAAGCCTTAGATTCTCATTCTTCGTAAACGTTTACATGATCGACTTCATTACTCTTCAGCTGACCTACGTAAGCAACGTTACACAACAGTACTTACTATAACACACATGACGTACCGATAAAATTATAAAATTATCTATCTACACATTTGTTTCAAAAAGAAAAGAATGTGAACGGAATGAGGCATTTTGATAGTATTAGTTAGATTGTCAGCGCAGTCACTACTTTAACAAGACAGGAAAGGAGACAGCGTAAGGCGTAAGTCACCTCAACTGAATTATGTCAACGATGGGATATCTGATGCACTAACTCCGACTCTCCATGTTCTGTCGCTCCATCATTTCGACTGGCACAGAATTCATTTTTATACATAGTGATTAGAAACAGTCCGACAAGGTTGTAAGATTGTTGCAGGGTAGGTTGACCTGAGAAATAAACGTTCCGAAAAAAATCCGATAAATTGTGCCGTTTCCGATTTAAGTGCTATTGGAGTTAGCCAATCAACACCGAAATATACTTATTTATTTTGAAGAGGTTGGTGTGTCCATTTGGAGAACGTTAACGGGACTGATGGTGCAGAAATAGCCCACAATTCTTTAAATTGTATTTTTAAAGTCTGTCTGGGCTTCGTAAATGTCGGAACTTCCCGAAGCATTAAGCTATGCTAGTACAAATCAAATAGTGGCGCAGACTTCTTTGACATCATGCAAGACACGAGAGTGCCGAGTGTCTATCTGTGCGAGAGCCAGCGAAATACTCAGAGCTGTTGCAGTAACGGTCTGCTAGTCTAGTATACTCCGTGATCGACTAAAGCAAGTTAAATCTTCATAGTTGCTGCCTGCATGGGTCCTGTGAGATTATCGACGAGTTTCAGGAGCGTACTGCTGTTCTAGACCACAAGAGCGGCAGGCAGCTATGCAGCGGTTCAGGGAGATGTCTCGGCTGTAACGCGTCCCTCGAGATTAGCTGTAAACCTGGCAGCGGGTTTCAAGTTCAGTAAGCTCTCTGGCTCTCTGATATGTGTGTCAAGCGGGATCACGTTTTCCAGCACCTAGTAACATAAGTCTCTTGCAGCTAACATTGCTGACCCTGGAAGGAAACTATGCACAATTGAAAGTAGTTCATGACCTAACAATTGCCTTTAAGCCTTAGGAACGTCTCCCTTTACTAGGGACACTCCCACCCCCCGCCATCGCCTTCGCACATGTCTACCTATTATTGAAAAGCATATCAAAATCCTTACAGAAGTAACTTAAATTAGACTTCACATATAGACAGGAAAAAAGCAGTGGAGGACTTTATAATATGTGTACATGATACACTAGCTTTCTTGACATGTTATCTTAACAGCCCACTTCCGCAGAATAAATAGAACAAAGAAGGCATACTGTGAGCATGGGGAAGCTGTGACACCACAACACTAAATATAGAAACCTAAATCTTCACTTTGGTTCGATAGCAGTTTCGGCGTGTGAATTTGGCTACGAAAATCATGTGCAACAGTATTGAAAAGAAACTGTTGGTTTTATTCTGATTTCTGAAAGCCAAGAATGAATTAACTGAACTAACATTGAGTATTAGGTCTGTATATAAACTCTCGTTCCTGGGGTCTATAACCATGAAACAGACATTTAACTCTTTCTCACATTATGGCTTTACTTTGTTACAGTCTGAGTGCATAATATTAGTAAAAGAATCTGCAAGTGTGATACTTGGTTTTTGAATTCTGAATCCCTTTATTCTCATATTGGAAGTATCTTTATTTTTTGTCTACACCTGAAATGAAAGTTTCCGGTGCATTCTAGTGATGTCCTCTGTTTAATCTGTTTTATGGTGCGAACTCTAGTTGAGTGCACCCATTCCATCATGGTAACATCATTGTAAACCTTTGTCGTGATGTCCGTGGGAAGACGATAATGTTAGAAAAAAATCAAATGTCTCCAAGCACCATGGGACGTAACATATGAGGTCATCAATCCCTTAGACTTAGAACTACTTAAACCCAACTAACCTATGGACTAAGGACGTCACACACATCCATGTGCGAGGCAGGATTCGAACCTGCGACCGTAGCAGGAGTGCGGTTCCGGACTGAAGAGCCTAGAACCGCTCGGCCACAGCGGCCGGCTATTATGTTAGATCAGAAGCCCACAATTGTATTCTTTCTTCAGTTACGAATTATTATTTATCACTTAAGATTTTCATCACTGTTGTTAATATACAGGGCTAGTAGCAATCGCATCCTCTCTGTCAACCACGTTAGGCAATTGGGCGAACATTGACATAAATGGGAAGAAGAGAATAGAAGCTTTCGAAATGTGGTGCTACAGAAGAATGCTGAAGATTAGATGGGTAGATCACATAACTAATGAGGAGGTACTGAATAGGATTGGGGAGAAGAGGAGTTTGTGGCACAACTTGACTAGAAGAAGGGATCGGTTGGTAGGACATGTTCTGAGGCATCAAGGGATCACCAATTTAGTATTGGAGGGCAGCGTGGAGGGTAAAAATCGTAGGGGGAGACCAAGAGATGAATACACTAAGCAGATTCAGAAGGATGTAGGTTGCAGTAGGTACTGGGAGATGAAGCAGCTTGCACAGGATAGAGTAGCATGGAGAGCTGCATCAAACCAGTCTCAAGACTGAAGACCACAACAACAACAACAGTACTTTGCCTACTATTCTCTCGCACTTTTCTTGTACCTTTGACGTGATTTTCAAAATCGTTTCTTAAAGTTAATCAATTGTGCTTACACGTTCACAACGACCGCACTCCATATACCGTTGTCTCTGTTGCCTCCCTGTACTTTCCGTGCTGTACCTCTATGCACGTCGCCGTCTTCTGAATGCCACACTGGTGATCACCACGCCGGGGTTCACTTTAGGGAAACATCTGTTTGTGACGAGGACAATACTAAGTCTTCTCCACGCGATTTCTTTTCTCACTGTATTTTTTGTAACCAAAGAATTAAATCAGGAGGTAGCTGGGACCAGAGGAAAATGTAAATATAAATGTACATACGAACGAGCAAACAAACACCGTCCGAATACATCTTAAAGGCTCACGGTGCCAACCGGCCGCCGTGTCATCCTCATCCCTTAGGAGCTACCGGATGCGGATACGGAGGGGCATGTGGTCAGCACATCGCTCCTCCGGCCCCCGGCCGTTGTCAGATTTAGAGACTGGTGCCGCTACTTCTCAACCAGGTAGCTCCTCAATTGGCCTCAAAAGGCCTGAGTGCACCTCGCTTGCTAACAGCACTCGGCAGACCCCGACGGTGACCCATCCAAGCGCTAGCCATGTCCGACAGCGCTTAACTTTGGTGATGTGGCGGGAACTGGTGTTCCCGCATCGCCAAGGCCGTTGGCTGAGATGTAAAAATATATAATATAAATTAATTATATGCGTTTTAGAAAATGTGAGATAACATCTTAGATGTTCAATGATATGATCATCATAAAATACTGTGCAAATCACTGCATCATTTCTGATATACCGCTGATTAGAAATTAATACCGTTCCACTCGCATGCGGAGTGTTGGAGGAAAGATTCCTTACATAGCTTTGCGCACACTATAATAAATCCGTCTTCGCGTATCCTTCAGGGAAAGAAATTTGTCATATATTCCTACGTTCTCCGCTTAACGCAGGTTTTTGAAGATTAGTAAGTAAGTGTTTGCGGAATGGCTGGCATCAAACTTCAGGCGTCTGACTGTTCAGGTTTTTTTAGCATCTCCGTGACACTCTCCCTTTGGTAGAACAATCTTATGTCCACAAGTACTGCTATTTATTTGTATATGTTCAATATATCTCTTGTTAGTACTATTTGGTACAGCTCTCTGAATTTCAGCAATATGCTTGGAGGGTTCGCACGTTTCGTAAGCAGTCTCATTTTTAGACTGACAAATTTTCAGAACGCTACAAATGAACCGACGTTAGCCACCTGCTTTAGCTGTAACTGAGCCCATGTGGTCTTTTCATTTTACGAAACAAGAGTACCTGTGTTATTAATAAGTATGATGCAATTTTCCTTCGGACATGCATGTATGTCTGAAGGAATATTTCATCGTACTTCTTAATAACACAGCTACTGCTACTGCCGGTGTATCCACCGGCTCCTAATAAGTATGTCATTTCTGGAAGTGAATATATGTAACGAACGATTGCACGTTGTGACACAAGTACGACGACATATGGAGGTTTGGGTCTGGCCGTCAGTCGTGCACGGATAGCCAAATCGCTTAAGGGAATAGCTACCGTAAAGCGGGAAATCCAAGTTCGAGTCCTGTCCCGGCACAAAATTTCTTGGTCGTCATTTTAATAGACAGCTGAAGCTGGTTTAATTCCAATGATGAATATGTTTCCCACATCCTATTTCATATTCCGACAGATTGTCACATCCAAGTATTTACGGAAGACGACCAGTTCCAGCCGTGACTCACTGATATTGTATTCATAGGGTAACATGTTTCCTCTTTCATTTTGTAAAGTGCATAGATTTGCAGTAAACATAAAGCTATATTGAACCCAGTTGTACTAAAAGCAAAAATCCATTAATAAATTATGACGTGCTGTAAATATAGAACTGATTAAAACATCATTGGATATAATTGACTGAGACAGAGAAAGTCATTAGCTTTGAAAACAATATAGGGCATGATATTCCAGTGTGATTATGTGGTCATATTGACCCCAGTGGTACTAGGAAGGATAGTTCAAGAACCTCTAACAGTGGAAATAAAAATAAGTAATAAATAATATTTTCATTCTTGCATGTGTTTCGTGTTATAGGTGGTCAACGTAACATTCATAATTTTATTTTCGTAAATGTTTCGGAAGAGAATAAATATTTTAAGTTGGGGTGATATTGAACCAGAGGTACTGAGCTCAAAAACCATGAATAAATTTTAATACTTTGTAAGTATATGAATGAACGACACATTATTGGATACAACAGACTCATATATATTCAAAATAATGGTTTTGAAACAAAAGAGATTTATACACTTACGGGAAAAAAGTTAACACCAAAAAGTAGTTAATGAAAAGTAAAGAAATTTCGGGAATACAATTGTCTAGGTCACGCATTTAAGTGATTAACGCTTTAAGATTACTGGTTAACGTAAACGTGAACAAGCCAGTGCAAATGTGAAATGCTGGTACTTTAATAACCGGTGTAACCACCTGTATGTTGCATTCAAGCATGCAAATGTGCTCCCATTGTGTTGTACAGGTGCTGTATGTCATTTGTGGGATGGAGTTCCATGCCTGTTGTTCTTGGTCGGTCAATATAGGGACAGTTAAAGCTGTTTGTGGATGACGCTGGAGCTATCCTCCAATGATATTCGATATGTGCTCGACTGGATCTGGTGATCGAGCAGATCAAGGCAACATGTCGACACTATGTACAGCATGTTGAGTTACAACAGCGGTATGCAGCCGAGGGTTATCCTGTTGTAAAACACCCCTGGAATGCTGTTCATCAACTTTGCAACCAGGGTGGTTGGGTTAACCGCCAGAGTTGTCGTGCTGTCACACGAAATAGCATCCCAGAACAAAACTCCAGGTGTACGCCCAGTGTGTCTAGCACGCAGACAGTTTCGTTGCAGGACCTCAACTAGTCTCATTCAAACCAACAGACGGCCATCAGTGGCCCTGAGGCAAACCAGCTTTAGTCAGAAAACACAACATGACTTCACCCTGACCTCCAATGAGCTCTCACTTGACACCACTGAAGTCGCAAATGGTGATGGTTTGGGATCAGTGGAATGTGCGGTAAAGGGCGACTGGCTCAGATCTGTCGATGAAGTAACAGGTTTTTAACAGGTCGCTATTTCATTGTGTTTTTTTTTTTTTCAGCAAAGGATGGGGCCCCTCCACGCCCACACCAACGTGGTGACCAAATCAAAAGTTCTACTGTCACCTCCGTAAACATGTTAGCTTTTGAATCAGGCGTCACAGGATGCGGGCTGTGATGTTGTCCATGCGTCTGGGTAAGATTACTCATTAACATGGTCCATCAGGAGATAGAGTGGTCGAAAACGATTGAAGGGTAGCGGTTGTAAGGGCAGAGGAAAAAAAAAGTGCCAAGGCAAGCGCCAAGGGAAAAAAACCTCTGCGACAGTAGGACGGGTAGTAAGGGCAGTAGCGGCTTGCTATCTGCGACAGTGCATGCAAGGTGTGGTTGTGTTAGTTCGAGGTATCGTGCATCGTTACCTTTGTCGTTGTTGGAGCTTGTTGCGGCGCTTGCTGCAGTTGCTGCGTCCCTGCAACAGTTCAAGGTCGTTGTAGATTAGTGGACGATCGGTCATAGATCGGCTCACAGACGGTGTAGGGCGTGTGCGTGGCTGGTTTACGTGCTGTGTACAGTACGGTTTCCCTGCGGTTGCCTGTTTTTTGGCTAGTCGCACATCTGAGTTTCTAGTAATAACTGTGTTGCAGGGGCTCACCAGTACTGTCGTGTTAGCGTTCTATAGACCATAGATGTTCAGTTCCTAGCCAGTAATGTCTTTGGTCTGTTACGCTTCCATCTACGGTTGTGATCGTAGTTACCCAGAGAAAGGATAAACGGGTTGCGCGAGTGTCTCGTGTTATTGTACAGTCGTGTGGAGAGTTTTTGGAATACCTGCAAGATAGTATCTAGCCGGTATTCCCGGTGAAGGTCCGCGATGCGTGTGTAGCGCGGAGCGTTGCTTATGATTTTGAGTACTTTGTTCTGTATGAGCTGCAGACGGCGCAGGCGAGTTGGCGCAGCGTATCCCCAGACAGGGGCTGCGTACGTCATCAGGGGTCTAATAAGTGTCATGTACATGGACCTAGACACCCTCCTGTTCAGTGTGCTACGCCTGTTAAGCATAGGGTAGAGTTGTTTGAGCCTTGCGTTAGCTTTGTTGGTCACGTGTTGAATGTGGTCCCCCCAGAGTAGTTTCCTGTCCAGCCAGACACCGAGGTATTTGACCTTCTCGCGGAAACGTTTTGGGCGTGTGTGTAGTGTTATAGGGTTGCAGTGCTGATGTTTGCGCAGCTGCTTCGGTCTTCTAGTGAACAGAACGGCCTCGCATTTGTCGACGTTTACTCTAACACGCCATTTCACCATCCAAGGCTCCGCCGTTCTGCGTGCAGTCTGTAGTCGTGAGTTAATGTTAGACGGCTTCCAATCTTGCGCAAGGATGGCAGTGTCATCCGCGCAGATTGCTACCGTCGTGTTATGTGTAGCTGGAAGGTCGTTAATGTAGAGGTTAAACAGTAAGGGCCCTAGGATACTTCCTTGGGGTACTCCTGCCTGTATACCATGTCGTGTCGATTGTTTGCCCTGCACGTCGGTGTTGAAACTCCTGTCCGTGAGATATGAGTGTATGAGACGTACGAGCCCGTCGGGGAACCCCGCGTCGCTAAGTTTGCGTATTAGGCCGTTGTGCCATAGACGATCGAAAGCCTTTTCGGTGTCCTGGAACACCACCCCAGTTGCCTTGTTTGTGTTGTATCCGTGCGTTATGTATTCAACGACGCGGAGGAGTTGTTGTGTTGTTGAGTGGTGATTCGTGAAACCGAATTGCTCCGGTCTCAGGGTGTCGTTTGTGATGCAGTGCCTGGTGAGTCGTTTTAATATTACCTTCTCAACGATCTTGCTGAGCGCGCTCAGCAGACTGATGGGTCGGTAATTTTGTGGGAGGGAGTGGTCTTTCCCCGGCTTCCTGAACATCAGGACCTTGGCCGTCTTCCAAAAGGCGGGGAAGTGTTGGTGCTTGAGTATGGCATTCGTGATGTGTGTTAGGTTGTCTACAGCTTTGTCTGTGAACTCCTGGAGGACACGGTTTTGAATGCCATCGTGACCAGGGGCCTTCCTAGCGGTGGTATGCATGATGGCCCATTTGACTTCTGCTGTACTAGCTTGTCGGATGTTGTTGCGCGCTGGTTGGGCCAAGATGCGTGTGACCTCCTGGTCCGTAGCAAGTGTGAACGCTGGGTCTGAGGGATCCAGGTTCGGTGTGAATGACGCTGCGAGTGTGAGGGCCATCAGTTCCGCTTTTTCTCCCGCAGAATATGCTGGTCCGTCGGGCCCTTGTAACGTGGGGGGGGTACAGTTTCTCCCTGGTGAAGAGTCGGGCTAGCTGCCACACGCCAGGTCGCGTGGTGTCCAACCCTTCGAGTTTCTGGTCCCACTGTTGTGTCTTGAATGTTTGTATTTTTTCCCGGATTATACCCTGGAGCCTGTTAATGTGCCGTTTGAAGTGCTGGCGCCTGGTACGCTGCCAGTGTCTCCTGAGGCGGTTCCTCATTGAGATTAGGCCCAGGATTTCCTGGGGCAGGGCAGCACTGTGTTGTTGTGGCGTGCTGATTGGTATGGTGTCGGCTATTGCGTCCTGGACGGCGCCGGTGAGGGTTTCGACTGCCTCGTCAATTTGGGCTGTCTCGTTAATCGCGTGGGTGGGTGGGATGCGACTGTCAAGCGTTTCCTTGAACTGGATCCAATTCGCGCGCCTGTAGTCTAACATCCTGCGTTGTTCCATGTGCTGCAGTGTTTCTTCAATGTACAGTATAACGGGTTGGTGATTTGAGGGCAGATCGTTTTCAACGGCAACGTTGAGTGTCGTTGTTATGCCCTTGATGAGGGCCATGTCTAACACGTCTGGCCTGTGTCTCCTCCGGTACGGGTCATTGTGGTGCCAACTGCCGTTCAAATTGCTGCTGCGGATGCAGTACGATGCGCCAGATCCATACGCCGAACCCAATAGTGTTCCCTCTCGTTAGAGCCACTTGGCTGTCGGGAGCCCGGTATTTTTGTGACTGTATATTCTCGTGACCACGACTGCCAGTAATCATGTACAATAGCTACATTCCTACTAGTCTTTACGCAATATCGTAGATGGAACCTACAATTTCTACTAACCATATTATACGACCTCGTTCAAAATCAGTGAGGTGCTGATCAAGACTTATCTGTCTCTTTAAAGGCATTCTACATCTACATCTACATCTACATTCATACTCCGCAAGCCACCCAACGGTGTGTGGCGGAGGGCACTTTACGTGCCACTGTCATTACCTCCCTATCCTGTTCCAGTCGCATATGGTTCGCGGGAAGAACGACTGTCTGAAAGCCTCCGTGCGCGCTCTAATCTCTTTAATTTTACATTCGTGATCTCCTCGGGAGGTATAAGTAGGGGGAAGCAATATACTCGATACCTCATCCAGAAACGCACCCTCTCGAAACCTGGCGAGCAAGCTACACCGCGATGCAGAGCGCCTCTCTTGCAGAGTCTGCCACTTGAGTTTATTAAACATCTCCGTAACGCTATCACGGTTACCAAATAACCCTGTGACGAAACGCGCCGCTCTTCTTTGGATCTTCTCTATCTCCTCCGTCAACCCGATCTGGTACGGATCCCACACTGATGAGCAATACTCAAGTATAGGTCGAACGAGTGTTTTGTAAGCCACCTCCTTTGTTGCTGGACTACATTTTCTAAGCACTCTCCCAATGAATCTCAACCTGGTACCCGCCTTACCAACAATTAATTTTATATGATCATTCCACTTCAAATCGTTCCGCACGCATACTCCCAGATATTTTACAGAAGTAACTGCTACCAGTGTTTGTTCCGCTATCATATAATCATACAATAAAGGATCCTTCTTTCTATGTGTGGTGTCACCGCTAGACACCACACTTACTAGGTGGTAACTTAAATCGGCCGCGGTCCTGTAGTACATGTCGGACCCTCGTGTCGCCACTGTGGGATCGCAAACCTAGCGCCACCACAAGGCAGGTCTCGAGAGACTGAGGAGACCTCGTCCCCAGTTGTACGGACAACATAGCTAGCGATTGGACGTGCTAAGCCTTGCTCTCAATTGCCGAGAGATAGACAGTAGAATGGCCCTCTGCTAAGTTAAATGGCGACCACCTAGCAAGGCGCCATTTGTATCAGTGCCTATAGCTTACTAATATTCAAGAGAGATGTATTCCAAGGACTAATTAAAAGTTAAGTAACAAGCATCTACGTACTTTTCTTCTTATTCATTTATAAGTTCTCATGTTCCAGACTTCACGCCCGTCTGCGTTAGCCTTGCGTGCCCTATCGGCTACAGCATTGTGTCTAGGCTGTATGGTCTAGACACAACACTATGTATTCGCAATACATTACATTTGGCTATGTTAAGGGACAGTTGCCACTCCCTGCACCAAGTGCCTATCCGCTGCAGATCTTCCTGCATTTCGCTACAATTTTCTAATGCTGCAACTTCTCTGTATACTACAGCATCATCCGCGAAAAGCCGCATGGAACTTCCGACACTATCTACTAGGTCATTTATATATATTGTGAAAAGCAATGGTCCCATAACACTCCCCTGTGGCACGTCAGAGGTTACCTTAACGTCTGTAGACGTCTCTCCATTGATAACAACATGCTGTGTTCTGTTTGCTAAAAAATCTTCAATCCAGCCACACAGCTGGTCTGATATTCCGTAGGCTCTTACTTTGTTTATCAGGCGACAGTGCGGAACTGTATCGAACGCCTTCCGGAAGTCAAGAAAAATAGCATCTACCTGGGAGCCTGTATCTAATATTTTCTGGGTCTCATGAACAAATAACGCGAGTTGGGTCTCACACGAACGCTGTTTCCGGAATCCATGTTGATTCCTACATAGTAGATTCTGGGTTTCCAAAAACGACATGATACTCGAGCAAAAAACATGTTCTAAAATTCTACAACACATCGACGTCAGAGATATAGGTCTATAGTTTTGCGCATCTGCTCGACGACCCTTCTTGAAGACTGGGACTACCTGTGCTCTTTTCCAATCATTTGGAACCCTCCGTTCCTCTAGAGACTTGCGGTACACGGCTGTTAGAAGGGGGGCAAGTTCTTTCGCGTACTCTGTGTAGAATCGAATTGGTATCCCGTCAGGTCCAGTGGACTTTCCTCTGTTGAGTGATTCCAGTTGCTTTTCTATTCCTTGGACACTTATTTCGATGTCAGCCATTTTTTCGTTTGTGCGAGGATTTAGAGAAGGAACTGCAGTGCGGTCTTCCTCTGTGAAACAGCTTTGGAAAAAGGTGGTTAGTATTTCAGCTTTACGCGTGTCATCCTCTGTTTCAATGCCATCATCATCCCGGAGTGTCTGGATATGCTGTTTCGAGCCACTTACTGATTTAACGTAAGACCAGAACTTCCTAGGATTTTCTGTCAAGTCTGTACATAGAATTTTACATTCGAATTCACTGAACGCTTCTCGCATAGCCCTCCTTACGCTAACTTTGACATCGCTTAGCTTCTGTTTGTCTGAGAGGTTTTGGCTGCGTTTAAACTTGGAGTAAAGCTCTCTTTGCTTTCGCAGTAGTTTCCTTACTTTGTTGTTGTACCACGGTGGGTTTTTCCCGTCCCTCACAGTTTTACTCGGCACGTACCTGTCTAAAACGCATTTTACGATTGCCTTGAACTTTTTCCATAAACACTCAACATTGTCAGTGTCGGAACAGAAATTTTCGTTTTGATCTGTTAGGTAGTCTGAAATCTGCCTTCTATTACTCTTGCTAAACAGATAAACCTTCCTCCCTTTTTTATATTCCTATTAACTTCCATATTCAGGGATGCTACAACGGCCTTATGATCACTGATTCCCTGTTCTGCACTTACAGAGTCGAAAAGTTCGGGTCTGTTTGTTATCAGTAGGTCCAAGATGTTATCTCCACGAGTCGGTTCTCTGTTTAATTGCTCGAGGTAATTTTCGGATAGTGCACTCAGTATAATGTCACTCGATGCTCTGTCCCTACCACCCGTCCTAAACATCTGAGTGTCCCAGTCTATATCTGGTAAATTAAAATCTCCACCTAAGACTATAACATGCTGAGGAAATTTATGCGAAAAGTATTCCAAATTTTCTCTCAGTTGTTCTGCCACTAACGCTGCTGAGTCGGGAGGTCGGTAAAAGGAGCCAATTATTAACCCAGCTCTGTTGTTGAGAGTAACCTCCACCCATAATAATTCACAGGAACTATCCACTTCTACTTCACTACAGGATAAACTACTACTAACAACGACGAACACTCCACCACCGGTTGCATGAAATCTATCCTTCCTAAACACCGTCTGTACCTCTGTAAAAATTTCGGCAGAAATTATCTCTGGCTTAAGCCAGCTCTCTGTACCTATAACGATTTCTGCTTCGGTGCTTTCTATCAGCGCTTGAAGTTCCAGTACTTTACCAACGCAGCTTCGACAGTTTACAATTACAATACCGATTGCTGCTTGGTCCCCGCATGTCCTGACTTTGCTCCGCACCCTTTGAGGCTGTTACCCTTTCTGTACTTGCCCGAGGCCATCTAACCTAAAAAACCGCCCAGTCCACGCCACACAACCCCTGCTACCCATGTAGCCGCTTGTTGCGTGTAGTGGACTCCTGACCTATCCAGCGGAACCCGAAACCCCACCACCCTATGGCGCAAGTCGAGGAATCTGCAGCCCACATGGTCGCAGAACCGTCTCAGCCTCTGATTCAGACCCTCCACTCGGCTCTGTACCAAAGGTCCGCAGTCAGTCCTGTCGACGATGCTGCAGATGGTGAGCTCTGCTTTCATCCCGCTAGCGAGACTGGCAGTCTTCACCAAATCAGATAGCCGTCGGAAGCCAGAGAGGATTTCCTCCGATCCATAGCGACACACATCATTGGTGCCGACATGAGCGACCACCTGCAGATGGGTGCACCCTGTACCCTTCATGGCATCCGGAAGGACCCTTTCCACATCTGGAATGACTCCCCCCGGAATGCACACGGAGTGCACATTGGTTTTCTTCCCCTCTCTTGCTGCCATTTCCCTAAGGGGCCCCATTACGCGCCTGACGTTGGAGCTCCCAACTACCAGTAAGCCCACCCTCTGCGACCGCCCGGATCTTGCAGACTGAGGGGCAACCTCTGGAACAGGACAAGCAGCCATGTCAGGCCGAAGATCAGTATCAGCCTGAGACAGAACCTGAAACCGGTTCGTCAGACAAACTGGAGAGGCCTTCCGTTCAGCCCTCCGGAATGTCTTTCGCCCCCTGCCACACCTTGAGACTACCTCCCACTCTACCACAGGTGAGGGATCAGCCTCAATGCGGGCAGTATCCCGGGCAACCACAGTCTTAGTCCGATCGGGGGATGCGTGGGACGAGCTGGCCGTCCCCGACAAACCCCCATCCGGACCCCCACAGTGATGCCCATTGGCAACAGCCTCAAGCTGTGTGACCGAAGCCAACACCGCCTGAAGCTGGGAGCGAAGGGATGCCAACTCAGCCTGCATCCGAACACAGCAGTTGCAGTCCCTATCCATGCTAAAAACTGTTTTGCAAAGAACGTCTGAACTAATCTACAGAGAGCGCAAACGGTTATTAAAATACAAGATTGCCTAGTAAATGCAGTAATGCTGCTACTTGCGCACTGCTGACACACTGCTCGGCAGCGGAAGGAGACTACGCGATTTTACCCTATTCAGGTACTAAAACGCGATGCTACAACTCGCAAATACTATAATACACCCGAAATTTATGTATCAAACAATGCAAGTACCAAAAACACTCAAAGAAATTAAGAATTAAACTATGTAAGAAATGAGTGAGCTAGGAGTATACGACTTGCTGCTGCAGCTGCTTACTAACATCGACTCACCACGTCCAATATGAAAGTTACATAGTGTATTTAAAGCAAACCTCATTTTCATCCTCGTAGTGGCACTACTAGGGCTACTCTTCTGCGACTGGAGCGAAATTTGAACAGATATCATCTTTCAGATGTAGAAACACGTCTACCAACTTTATCTTACGTCGCACGACTACGGCGAGCTCGAGCTTCCATCATTCGCTGTTTCTGGACGGCGGCGCCTCCCGTACACGCCACCAGAGGACTCCGAGTTCACATGACCTCATTGTCTGCTGCTCTCATTGACTAGAGCATCTTTTTAAGCAGTGCACTTAGAACTTCGCCCCGGATTCAGTGTATCTTAAAACTTGTACTAACTTTAGTACGGAAGACAGCAGAGAGAAAACACACCGACGCAGCACGCTCTTATCAAGCGTTACTATTTGTCAGTGACTTACCTGGTTGTATCAGCATTTAAAACAGTTTGTTTCTATCAAGAACATTACTCTCGTAGTACGCAGAGTGGATCACCTATAACTTGCACTGCAGATATTGCGGAAGTGGAAAGTGCTATTGGTGCGCAGTTTTAGCAAAACGGATTGGTAGTTAGGGGCTCGTATAGTCAGCCAATAAAGAGATTTTAATAGTACTCACAAAGGGTACCTTTTTAAAAATATAGTTTCTTTAAGTGTAACAATACCTATTGACATTAAGAGACTAATAGTATGGTAAATCAAAATGCCAGTGGTGCTTGTTGCAGGATTCTAATGCGAGTCGTTTACCAAATACCGTATTTTGAAATGTTCTGACATCTCTACTTGTACAGTAGTTGTGGTAGCTCAAATTAAAGAATAAGAGAAGAGCATATACTAGAAATGTGGATTGTGAACAGTAATGAGGCAATTGATCATCACAGGTTGTGTTCAAAACAATCACCGTCAACGGCAGTACACGCTTCCAGCATGCTATGGAACGACTGCTGTACACGTGGTAGCATTTCAAAGGAAATGTTCGAACAGGATGCAGTAATACGTCGTTGCATGTCAACTGGAGCAGTTGGTATGTCTTTGTAAACAACGTCTTTCTGCTTTGCCCACAGAAAAAAAGTCTAGAGGCGTCAAACACAGGGAACGGGCCGGCCAAAGTACAGGTCCTCTGCGTCCAGTCCAAAGACTAAGAAATAATTCTTAAGGACATGCTGTAGTACTTCATGCACTACGGGCTGGACAGTCATCATGATGGTTCTACAGGTTCCTCCTAGCATTCGCGGAAGATGGTCTGTTCTGAGGCTGCACTTCCTCGTGCGGCTGCACGGGAGCTTGCGTGCGGATCAACTGCAACAGCAGCAACAACAACATTACAATCCCTCTCTCCTGTCGTCACATGTTTCGTTCTGTTACAATGTCTAGGTGTTAGACTATCACTTTCACGTAACGAGTAGAAGAGGTTGATGAATCAGAGACGAGGTGGTTGACGTCTATTGGGACATCTTGACGCACTCAGCGTACGAGAACGAACTGCATTCCTCCTACACTCTCCATACACCATTAGTATGTTGGCTTTTTCTGCATTGATATATCCCATCGTGCACGCATAACCTTCTGCATGGACTGTCACACACACTAGGAAGTTGTCCGCAACTCGTGGTCGTGCGGTAGCGTTCTCGCTTCCCGCGCCCGGGTTCCCGGGTTCGATTCCAGGCGGGGTCAGGGATTTTCTCTGCCTCGTGATGACTGGGTGTTGTATGATATCCTTAGGTTAGTTAGGTTTAAGTAGTTCTAAGTTCTAGGAGACTGATAACCATAGATGTTAAGTCCCATAGTGCTCAGAGCCATTTGAAACATTTTTGAACACTAGCAAGTCGCAATGCCCTCAAGGAAAACACAAGCACGCTGGAAGCAAACACAACAAATCGCATCTAGCAACTAGGCTGGCTGAACGGCAAAAACAAGTGTCGATATGATAACTTATCAAAATGTGGTATCTCGTATATGATTCGCACTAGTATCCTGCAACGAACATCACCGACATTTTAATTTACCCTACATTTAGTTTTTTGGTGTCAGTAGGGCATTAATCCATTTAAAAAGGGTATACTTGCACAAGAAATACACTTTGTAAGTATTATTACAATCTGCTGATTCGCTAAAAATACGAGCCCTTGATTATCAATCTGTTATGTGATAACCGCACATCAATAGCACTTTTCATTTCCGCAATATTTGAGTTGCAAGTTTTGCCCGCAATATTTGAGTTGCAAGTTTTGCAGGACTCACCCTGTATAACTCAGCACCGCAGAAGAAGTCACAGTCATTGAAAGTTATGTATATTTCAGATTTTAAATGTCTATACTGTAAAAAACTTACTAACGTGTTACCTTTTTGTAGATGTCTGACAGTCTTTCTTGCCCACCTCAGTTACCGACACGTCAGAGGCCTTCGACGTTATGAGGCAGAGATTGGTCCCAGACGTGTCATTCAAGTAAGTGAGAGAGGAAGTGGAGGAGAGCCATTACTAAGATGAGAGACGTGAAGCGAAATTACAGTTTTAACCACTCCAGCCGGGACAAGATCCAGACAGCAGAAAACCTGTTGTATGGAAACGACCACACAGCATTACCCGTAGCGAGAACGTTTGTTATATACGTTAAATATTCCTTATTCCTTAATTTAATGGGCATGGAATTAAGAAAGATGTTATATAATTGAATAAAAAATGAATATTTACGTAGAATAAGTGTACCAGCTTGTCACTACGTAACCAATCAGAAACAAGGAGGGAGTAAATATTGTAAACAAAAATGAAATAGCAGAGATCCAAAATAAATTCATATAAAAAGTATATGAAAGCCTAGAATGAAAGCTGGGTTATTCAAAGAGGAAAGAGTTATACCACGGGATGACCTTGGTTCAACAGTACTAAAGGAAGAATTATACAGAGCCTTTAAAGAACGAAAAACAGAAATGACTCTTTGGGACGATGTACTAATTGCAGAAATTCTCCAACCATTAGACTATTAAACGATAAGCTTTCTAAGTGAGCTCATCAATAACAAGCACGAAAAAGAGAAATACCCTACGATTTCCAGAAATCAGTCATCATATCAACGCATGAAAAGGTCACAACAGACCAATATTAAGGCTATTGTATTCTAAGTCTGATAACTGAAGAGTCCTAGATACTGCCGAAAGTCCAGAAGCAAAAGAAATTCATCAAACATTACTGCATAAATCGCTGATGGTAAGTTTGGATTTTCAATGGAAGGAGTAGCTACACAAGCAATAACTGCAGTATAGACACAATTATATTCGTTTAGATCCAACAGTCAGTAGGAAGAATTTCTGGAAGGATTTTTTGCAGCACAAAAAATTTCATCCTTTCTCTGGCCATTGCCTTCCGTCCTCTTGCCAGCAGCTGAATCGCTTCTGTTCATCGTGTAAGTCCTTAAAGTTGTAGATCAGCGATCTATACATCGAGCGGTTAGAAATATTTTCTAAATTCAGTCCGAAGCTGTTGAGAATCTTCCTTACTTCCTTGAACCATTTATCGGAGACTTTCGGTATGTTGTTACGTAAATTAAAAGTATGCTTCCTTAGTCACATTGCTTCCATCTTGAATAGATGCCCTTGGAACTCAAGTCACCGGTCCTTATCGATTCAATCAGTCGTTCGTTTTCCCAGTGTAACTCTGCTCTTCTTCGCAATCAGTACCGACTGACCGTCTTCTCATCTAAGGACCCATTACACTCCAAAGGAGCTAGCTCTCACACTTCTAGGCTTCTCTCAGCCCAGCACTTCCTGTCATTCTGAGGCATCCACTTGCATAGAGACATTCGGTTTTGATCACCATATTAAAGCGGCTGACTTAAACTTTTATTGAAATTGACATTGTCTTGTATAGAAAAAGTGTCCTACAAAAAGCAGCTGCCAAATACTCTCTCAGGTTGTGTTGCCATCTTTTGCGCTAGGTTTCATCTGCACTATTTCGCTACGATATCTGAAACTGTCCACTTTTTCTACACTAACAGAAAAAGAAATCGCAATACCGAAAAGGAGTTGTGCCGCTAACGAAAGTTGATAGGGTGTTCCTACATCTGAAAAATGATACGAATTCAAATTTTGCGCCAGTCGCATAAGAGTGGCGGTAGGAGGATCACTATGAGGATGGAAATCAAGATTGCTTTAAATACACGCTCTAACAATTGTGAGCGTTACTGACATTTTGGATTGGACTTGGTGAGTTGACATTAGTCAAGAATGCCTTTAAGGCGACAAAACACGCCAGTATCACTATCTCAGCGAGTCTGAACGAGGTAGTGTAATAGGGCTACGAGTAATTGGAGGTTCCTTCCGTAATATTGCAGAAAGACTTGGCAGGAATGTAGCCACAGTATATAACTTATGGCAGTGGCGGTGGCGGGAATGTACGGTTGCAAGAAGACTGGGCTCCGGACGGCCACGTAGCATTACCGGGAGCGAAGACCATCTGAAGCAGCAATCTGAGAAGTAGTTGGCACCACAGTGGCACAATGAACTGTTACAAATAGCTTACTTAAAAGACTGCTCCGAGCCTGAAACCCTATGTCCTGCATTCGGCTGTACCCAAACCACCGCCGTTTGCCACTTCAATTGATTGCATCGGTGCCACTGATGGCCGTGTGTTTGTTAGGACGAGGCCTGCAATCAACCTGTCTGCATGCTAAACACACTGAACCTATATGTGGAGTTATGGTCTGCGGTGCAATTTCGTATGACAGCAGGAGCACTCTCGTGGTTATCCTACGGATCCTGGTTATCCTACAAAATTGTACATGATTCTGGTGATTCGACCTGTTGTTCTGCCATTCATGAACAGCTTTCGAAAGGATGTTTTCCAGCAGGACATCGCTAGCCTATAACCGCTATTGTACCCCAACATCCTGTACAGAGTGATGACATGTTGCCTTGGCCTGTTTGATCACCAGATCTGTCTCCAATAGAGCACATATGGTACATTATCGGACGACAACTCCAGTGTCATCAGCAAGTGGCATTAACCGTCCCTGTATTGATTGACCAAGCGCAACAGACATGGAACTCCAGCCCGCAAACTGACATCCGGCACATGTACAAAAAATGCATGCACATCTGCATGCTTCCATTCAACATTCTGGCGGTTAAGCCAGTTATTAACGTACTAAAATTTTCCATTTGTAATGGCTTATCTCGTTCTTACATCTAGCTTCAATCTTGTTATGTTAATCACTTAAATATGTGGCCTGGACAAATCCATCCCAAAATTTCATTACTCTATATCAATTATTTTTTGTAGTTGAGATATTTTTCCGACAGTGTATTTTTTCGTACTCTATTAGATGAAGAGGTGCTCTTCGGGTGTTGGTCGTGTGTTCCGTTTTCTTGAAATCCATTTGGGGGTCAGCTTTATAAACTTGTTCCTTGGGTCTGTATGTCTCTTCCACAGCTGTCTCTGTGTTTCTTGACAAGATGGACAAGTCAATGTAAGGCAATTGACTCTAACGCCGGTTTTTGAACCTCCAACGTGAACATTTTTTTTGGTAACCCTTACTTGGCCAGTTCCTTGTCCCATTTTCTGATGATCACTTCTGACAAGCAGTTCAAGACAAATAGAGATAATCCATCACAATTTCATATCCCAGTCTGAATGAAATTCAGTTTGGAGAGTTCGCCAATAAATTTTACTTTTGAATACGTCCGTGTTAGAGTTTGTTTGATAATTTCTACGATTGTCAGATCGATCACAGATTTTATAAAAATATCGAAACATACTTCCTGTCGCCCGAATAGTTGTCTTTCTTAGAGATGATTACATCTGCCAGACCCTTACAGATGTAATTGTCCAATACTCTTTTCGAACTCCAGATGAGCTCGACGCAGGGACTCCCTTTACTGGATCCAGCTTGAGATTTCCAAACCTGATGGCCTGGTTGCTCCACCAACCTAGCATGCAGTGCTTTGAAGAGTGTAACAGAGGTGCCACGATAAGTGTTGAAGTGTGTTCCATCTCCCTTTTTGTATCGAAGTGCTGTTTTACATTCACGAGGTGTTATTCCAATTTCCCAGATCTTTTCAGTCTGTGGACTTAGACGTTATCATTTGCACTGTGACAGAGTCTTCGCCGATGGCTTTGGTGTTTTCCAGTCCCGTGGCTAATCTCCTAAGTTCATCAATAGAAGGAGGAGTTGAATCGTTGTTTATTTGTTCCGTGTCTATTCTGGCCATTTTTCTCTGGGTTCTTCGGAATTAAACAGTTTCTCAAACTACTAGGCTAAAAGCATACTGTTTTCCTGATTTTGACTGCCAGTTTCTCATCGTTATTCTTGAAGTTGAATATTGTTGCTCGACAGACATTTACTATGTACTTTAAGATCCTGTAAAAGTTGTTTCTGTTGTTTCTTTTGAATTCTGATGCAAAGCTCTCGATTTCTTTGATAATGTCCATTGTTTTGGCTATACGGAGCGGTTTTACAATTTGCTTCCATACTTATTTGCCTAGTAATGTGGTAGTTTACTTTCTGTTTTTGTATGCGTATGGTGCTTTACAGGCCGTTGCGCATTGGTCGACTGCCTTAACAAAGCCTTCAGTCCAGATTGCGTGCTTATACGTCCTTCTTAAAGGCGCTACTTTTGAAGTGTGTATAACACTTTTCTGGTTATCATGCCAGATATGTGTTCCTCTTTGTTGTAAGAGCTCTTAAAAATAACCTTTATTTGGCTTTAGAGTTTCGGGGTCGATTCTTAAAACTTTAATGTGAAGCAGTTTTTTCTCATTAAATGCAGGAGGTCAAATGAGGGTCATTAAACTACATGAGTCAAGACTTTCTCCTTTCTTCACTTCTGCTTTCATAATTTCCTTAGTACTCGGTTTCGACAATGCGACGTGGTCCAAACTCAATTCACCAAAATCTTCTCCTCGAAAAGAGCCAAGTTTACTTCTTCTGGGATGTCTTTTGAAACGGGTAGTATGTTTAAGATCAAAAGTTTCCTTTTCCTGCGATGTCTTTTGAAATAAGTAGTAAATGTAAGATCAAAAGAATCATACTCGTCAGTAAGTCTCCTGCCATTTTTATTTGTTCCGTTGTGCGCAGGATAGTCACTAACGACATTTCTAATCTGCTTTTCACTTTATTCGTTGATATCACCCATTATAATATAGACACTGACAGCTGGAGTTCATTGTAACTTCACCTCTAACTGGTCCCAGAAAATTTCCACTTTTTCATGTGTTTCTCGGTTGTCTTCATTAACGGGTGAATGGGAACTGAAGGGGAGCTGGCGTCCACAATTTTTTGTTTGCGAACACAGAATACTGTGACGAGCTGCTTTTGCTTTCTTTAGATCCTTTGCCCAGTTTTCGCTATCAATATTCTGTGATTTTCTGAATCAAAGTGGCTTGATTCTATGAATCGTGTATCCTGCAATGCAAATATCACAATATTCGATTTTTCCATCTCATGTAGAGTTCGCTTTAATTCACCGGCCCGTAGTAGAGGTCGTGTGTTGTGTGCCAACGTAGTTACCCTTCATAGCACGTACATCAGACGTGGTTACACTGAGTACTGTGCTGGTCTTTTTTCAGTTGCATGAAGGGCTTCCACACTACTCCGACGTCATTTTACATGATGGTACAGGCCCTTAGGATCCAAACGTCTCTGTGTGCCGCAAATAGCAGCGGTGGAGTCCCGTTGCCGATTACCATCTGGAGTAGTTCTTCCCCAATTTTTTTTCATCGTTCAAATTATTGCTTCAAATTGTTACTTAGAGGTTGGGGTGTAAGCCGTAGAGCCAGTTCTTCTGACCTTTCTGACGTCAGGAACGTTTATCTTAACCACTAAGGCCGTTCACCGACGCCCTTTTTACCTCAGTTGCTCCACTCGAGGTTGTTTGTTTAAAACTTCCTCGCACGTCTCCTGTGTACCTACAGGCCGTTCCCTGCCAGTCATTGGGACGCACCGTGTCGGGGATGAGGTTCTCGTCCCATCGCCTCAAGGGAGGTGAAGTCCAGCCCTTACACAGTTCAGAGCTAAGCCATACGTAAGCAAACTGGACACAGTGCCTTGCGAAAATTTTGCAACAGATATTTAGGTTTGATGCATAACGTTTGTAGTCTTACTAATTTGATGCAGGCACGGGCCTGAATGATGAACATTCTACGGCACGTTACGTTACACCACGCGGGCAGGAAAACATTAAAGCAGCGTCACTGTAAAGCAGATAGAGATTTTAAAATTTAAGCACCGTGGGTGTTTCACGTTGCACTTATCTGCCTTATGGTTAAATAAGTACAGTAAAGACGCATTAAATAAACGTAAATATCACGTTCGGACGTTTAAGTTCTCGTGAAGACGATGTACTAATACAAACTGAATCAGAGCACAGTCTTTTATAAGAATATAAAAGACAAGAACGAGTTATTTACATGTAATATGAAAAAGAAATAAGGTGAAACCTGATATCTTGCTATACAGCAAAGCAGCTATACCAGCGGATACAAATCTGGATGCAGAGGATCTGAACACCTTACCAGCATTAGTTATTTAGGCAGTAAAATAATGGAAGATAAGTATATACAGCCAAGAGGGTATATGCAGAATAGCACCAGTTAAAACTGAATTTAATAGTAAGAAGAAACTATCAACTTTGAAATATATTAATTTATGAACTAGAAATAGATTGTAGAAAGTTTTGTTACTAGTGCTATCCTTCTATGGATCATAAACAAAGGTAACCAGAGCCAGAACAAAACAAAAATTCTTCAAGTCTTTGTCTAGGTCACAAATCTCAATGATCTTAATGTTGCGTTGAAATTTTGGCGGAGTAGCGTTTGGCCTGAAGGCTGAGAAGGCTTGGCCTTATTTTATAAAAGCATTTATTAACATCATAAGCATTTTACACAAGCCAATGACATCACGAACGTTAAGCAATGAATATCAACAATATTCTGCCCACAGCTGTTCCTAACGTAAAAATGGGAAATATGTAATAATTCAATACATAGGTGTGTGTGTGTGTGTGTGTGTGTGTGTGTGTGTGTGTGTGTGTGTGTGTGTGTGTGTGTGTCTAACTTAAATACCTTTCCACCACTGTGACACAAATTCAGGTACCAACGAAGACAATAAGTAGAAAATACAATATTCACCCTCTCCACCCATAGCAACTTAAAATTGGGAAATCGTACAACATAGAACAATAAATACCTCTGCAGCTAAAGACATACACAAGTAACTTAATATTGTTACATATATCAGCGCTACCAGTGTAACTTAGCCCACATAAAACGCAAAACTTATAGCTATGTATTGTGGTGCACGTACGTTCAGTGCCATTTCAAACAGAATACAGAAGTATCTTTTATACAACAGTAGAACAAACCCTTAGCGTAATCTCAAACAGAATAATGAACTCTCCTTTATACTGTAGTAAAACATACTCTCGGTGTTGAGATAAGGCAAAATGTAATCATTCTCTTGTGCCGTCACAACCTTGCTGGACAATATTGAACACTTTGTATTTAAAATACATACGCTGGCCTTCACTATACACAGCACAATAGGCGCCCTCGAATAATCTCACAAAGAAGTACATACCTGTGCTAAGAGCCGCATGCATCCGGCGATCTCACGACATGGGGCACACTCCGGGTGTGAAATGGCAATGCAAGTAGTGAGCGCCTTCTGCGATGACTGATGATCATCACCTCGGAAACGATTCATTGTTGCCTGCAGAAGGACTGGAACGGATCGGTGTATGCCTGTGTGACGCAATGAATCCACGTAAGGTGGGTTGCATACCCTACTGCCCATAGGTGACCTGAGGTGTAGGATGCACTGTGTAGCAGGTCGATAAGCCAGGTCAATATTATTCCCACACAACACATCTGTAGAAACGCTGCATGTCTCTATCTCTGTAAATATTCGAGCCAGATCGTTAAAAATCCCCGTATGTAGGCCCTCTAATGGCAAGGAGTTTGTGCGCAAAACTTGTTCCACTTCAGTTCAGGTGCCTGGAAGGAGTTCCCAGACGTATCTACATATTCTCAGCTTTATATGTATTGAGGAGTACTTCCTTCAGTATACTTTTAGCCTACAGTTTTGCTGATTATTTTTCTTTCCCTCCTTTGGATTTCGTTAACGTCTCTTTTTCCGTATGAAATGTATGTTTCAGTCCCATAAAGACACTGGTTTGATGACTGTGTTGTGGTGTTCCATTTTGACATATTTTGAGATGTACTTTTTGTAATAAATGGTTTTTTTGGAATCCTGAAATTCGTTTTCATACTGTGCCAATAAAGTTCATTATCAGTCTTTTCAAGCCGGTTTTCGGAATCGTTTCACCTATGTATTCGAATTTTACCTTAGATTTAGTACCGTTTTGTATTTTACTAATAACTACCGTGGTTCTAATCTCGAGACCTTGTTCTTTCAGAATCTAGAAGAGAACACATGACGATCAAAGCAAGTAGGATATAATAAACAGACTACCACAAGCAAATAGCACATTTCTCTCCAAAATAAGTCTGCAGGTATCAAAAGTGGGAATTAATCTGATGAAGAAATATCTGAGGATCTACGTTTGGAGTATAGCATTGTATGAAAATGATCATGAATTGTTCAAAAACAGTAACATAAGGGAATTGAAATGTTTGAAATGTGGTGTTACAAAATAATGTTTAAAACCAGGTAGACTGAGAAGGTAAGAACTGGCAGCTCTCTGCAGAACAGGCAAGGAAACAAATATATGGAAACCACTGAAAAGAAGAAGCCGCAGTATGATAGAACGTTTGTTGAGGCACCAGGCAATATCTTCTGATAAAACCTGTAGGGGGACGACAGAGATTGCAATATATTCAACAAATAATTGAGCATAACCTACGACAGAAAGAAGGTCAGCATCTGTCGCAACGTCGTTTGTCTTTCTTACTGCATTGCTGACAGACCACCTCCCATCAGTACGTTGTAAGTAGTCAATTCGATTGAAAGTAATTATAATGACACATATTCCATTCTAACTCGGGCATGTTGAAGCGTCAGTTGTACTTGACTGGCTCAGAGTGCAAGATGTGTCTTTATAATTACGTTCAGTCTACTTGACTACTTACAACGCACTGATGATAGATGGACTGTCAGCTGAAATCTAGGTCTGCAATTCAATAAAAAAAAAACAGATGACATTACAATCGACGTTTATCTTCTTTCCGTCCTGGATTATACCCCGGACGTGGGGCACAATCATTCTCATGAAATCTAGAACATGTTTGATTGCGTGTCCATCTTCCTTAACAGCTGTTGTATCCTCTTGTTTGCGTGTTAAAATGTTCAGTTTTTCTTCTCCCGTTGTTATCAGAAGATGAAATGGAAAAGAACGTGGCTACACGTCCATCTTACGCAGTTTTTGGCTTTTGAGAACAAACTTTTTCTCACGATTCATTTTCGTGTACCGTTGTTCATTTCACTTTTGGTAAACTTCACAAAAGAATTAGTATCATACTTCTACCTTTTCAACACTCGGTCCTGTTCTGACGATCCTATATACAAGCAATAGGACTAACTGACATCCTTAACGTTTTCTATTATTTAAACTTACATCCGTCTACGCAATGTATCTAGGTGAGTGTCTGAGTGTACGAGGTGCGACAATAAAGTAATGAGACTGATGTGAAAAAAATGTTGCTTACCGTTTTAGTCAAGTTTAGTGTTGTCCCCTTCAAAGTAGTTCCCTTCTGATTGCATCCACTTTTTCCAGCGCTTCTGCCATTGATGGTAACATTTCTGGAACTCGACTTCTGTAATATCCTCCAAGAGCTTCGTCACAGCTTTTTGGGCATCTTGTTTGAAAATGGTGTCCCTTGACCGCCGTTTTCACACTTTCAAATAGAAAAAAGTCGCACAGAGCGATATCTGTTGAATAAGGTAGCTGTGGTAGCATTGAAATTTGTTTTGAGGTAAAAAATTGCTGTTCTAACAGAGCAGTATGGCATGGCGCATTATCGTGATGCAGAATCCAACTATCAGCAATATTGGCGCGGACACGAAGAATTCTTTTACCAAGTCTTTCTAAAATTTCTTTGTATTAATATTGGTTAACTGTTTGTCCACTCTTTAAAAACAATTCCGTTGGAATCAAAGAAGCACACAAGCACGCATTTCACTTTTGACTTTGACATGCAAGATTTTTTTTGGTCTGGGTGATCCCTTTGAGCGTCATTGCGAACTTTGCCATTTTGTCTCTGGATCGTACTGAAAAACCAACTTTCATCACTAGTGATAACACGGCTCAACAAATCTGGATTGATTTCCGTTTGCTCTAACAGATTAGCTGCCACATTTTTCCGTGTTTCTCGCTGTTGTGGGACCATTTTTGCACAAATCTTTCTTATACCAGGATCATCAGTTACTAATAGACGAACCGTTTCTCGATTGATGTTCATTTCCTCTGCAATCATTTTCACGGATAATCTTCGATCAGATCGTACGAGTTCACGCACCCTGGCCAAGTTGACATCAGTCCGTGAGGTTGATGGTCGGCCACTGCGGTGTTCATCTTCAACTTTCGTTCTGCCTTCACTGAACATTTTATGCCAACGAAAGACTTGAGCTCTTGACATAACCTCCTCTCCAAAAGCCTTCTTAAGCTTACCGTAAGTTGTCGTCGCGTTTTCACCCAATTTAACGCAAAAAAATCGCATACCGTTGCGCAATATTATGCGGTTCAATTTCCGTGACAAGAAACACAAACATGTGTTAACTCATTGCAGCACAACTCACGACTCAGCAGTTGCATCGATGTGCCGCTTGGACTAAAAGCAGCATATAGGCCAAGGTCAAAGATATTGTGCCTACGCAAGCCTGCAGAGTAGACACATCTTGCAAAGAAAATCAGTCTCCTTACTATATTGTCGCACCTCGTATGTATAAACATCGGCGAGTGGACTATTAAACGAGGAAAATTGTTTCAGAACTTCTCGAATCAGCATCCAGCTGGGTAACAGAATTGTGTAGAAAGAGATACCGTGATGTGAGTAAGACGGACACCACGAGAACGGCGTTAGCTGGAACCGAGCCCTGAACGCGCCAGGATGCCCCAGGCGACAGAACGGTGGCGCCGCTGGCTGGGAGCCGTGAAAGCCAGCGGCGTGTTAAGCCGGGCTCATACCGCAGTAGCGGCGCCAGCCACGTACGGTCCCGGCCGGAAATCCCGTACAAGCGGCGCTAAGCCACGCACAGACTGCTGCGGACCGCAGACGGTGCGCCCGGCCCATGTTCCCGGTGCTGTCCCCACGTGCCGGGGGTCTTGTCGCTTCTCGCCGATCAAGAGGCACGCCGGCCCGGTCGTCCGGTCAGCGGTCGAGCGCAGCCGCCGACACAAGACCCCTCGTTACGGCCTGCGCACGCACCTCATTGTTCAGCCCGGACCACATTCATCCTTCGCAGCGCAATACACGCCGGAATCCTGCTGCCGTCCCTCTGGGGCAACAACAGCGCGTCTCCTGGGCGCCGACATCCGTACGGACGCTGCTCAACCAGACCATCCGCTCGACAGACACGTCTCTACAAGCGAGTCTGTACCCGTAACTAGGTCGTATATCGAATCCCATTGCCCAGGACCTTTTGTCACTAATATTGTGTGTGGTGTCTGTTCTTTCGGACAGAAGAATAGACACCATTTCTGATCTTGCAGCCACTACGAATCAAGACACAAAAGACTTAAAAGCATTAGCTACTAATAGGCATTGAATTATATCAATGGGGCGGTGATCACAATCGCACGGACTGCCTTAGCGCGCCTCCTGTCAGACCCAAATTCTCGACTTATACCACACACTACTGATGTTCTGCTCCTACCCATTAGCCTCATTACTCGCGGCATCTCAACGATTATTACACCCGTAAGAGCTCGAGCTTTGCGTGCATCTGCAGTGATGGGAAACATAATGAGGAATTTATTTTCCTCCTTTAGCTTCCCATACCAGAATACAGCCGCTGTTCACAATAAAAGTGATCTTTCATCATAGGTGTTAAATACACTGAAGCGCCAAAGAAACTGGAATAGATATGGGTCTCCAAATACAGAGACAAGTTAACAGGTAGAATACGGCGCTGCGGTCGGCAACACCTATACAGGGTGTTATAAAAAGGTACAGCCAAACTTTCAGGAAACATTCCTCACACACAAAGAAAGAAAATATGTTATGTGGACATGTGTCCGGAAACGCTTACTTTCCATGTTAGAGCTCATTTTATTACTTCTCTTCAAATCACATTAATCATGGAATGGAAACACAGCAACAGAACGTACCAGCGTGACTTCAAACACTTTGTTACAGGAAATGTTCAAAATGTCCTCCGTTAGCGAGGATACGTGCATCCACCCTCCGTCGCATGGAATCCCTGATGCGCTCATGCAGCCCTGGAGAATGGCGTATTGTATCACAGCCGTCCACAATACGAGCACGAAGAGTCTCTGCATTTGGTACCGGGGTTGCGTAGATAAGAGCTTTCAAATGCCCTCGTAAATTAAAGTCAAGAGGGTTGAGGTCAGGAGAGCGGGGAAGCCATGGAATTGGTCCGCCTCTACCAATCCATCGGTCACCGAATCTGTTGTTGAGAAGCGAACGAACACTTCGACTGAAATGTGCAGGAGCTCCATCGTGCATGAACCACATGTTGTGTCGTACTTGTAAAGGCATATGTTCTAGCAGCGCAGGTAGAGCATCCCGTATGAAATCATGGCGGTGAATCGAGGAAGTACAGTACATACTGACGAAACTAAAATGAGCCCTAACATGGAAATTAAGCGTTTCCGGACACATGTCCACATAAAATCTTTTCTTTATTTGTGTGTGAGGAATGTTTCCTGAAAGTTTGGCCGTACCTTTTTGTAACACCCTGTATAAGACAACAAGCGTCCGGCGCAGTCCTTCGGTCGGTTACTGCTGCTACAAAGCCAGGTTCTCAAGATTTAAGTAAGTTTCAGCGTGGTGTTATAGTCTGCACCCGAGCGATGGGGCACAACGTCTCCGATGTAGCGAAGGAGTGGGGGTTTTTCCCGCACGACAGTTTACGAGTGTACCGTGGATATCGGAAGTCCGGTAAAACATCAAATCTTCAACATCGCTGCTGCTGGATAAAGATCCTGCAAGAACGGGACCAACGACCACTGAGGAGAATCACTCACCGTGACAAAAGTGCAACCCTTCCGCAAATTGCTGCAGATTTTGATGCTGGACCATGAACAAGTGTCAGCGTGCGAACCATTCAACGAAACATCATTGCTATGGACTTTAGGAGACTAAGGTCACTCGTGTACCCTTAATGATTGCATGACATAAAGCTTTACGTCTCGTTTGGGCCCGTCAACACCGACATTGGAATGTTTGTCTGGTCGCACGAGTCTCTTTTCAAATTGTACCGAGCGGATGGGCGTGAAACGGGTATGAATTCATGGACCTGCATGTCAGCAGGGAACCGTTCAAGCTCGAGGAGGCTCTGTAATGGTGTGGGCCGTGTGCAGTTGGAGTGATATGGGACCCCTGATACGCCTAGATTCGACTCTGATAGGTGACACTTACGTAAGCATCCTGTCTGATCACTAGCATCCATTCATGTCCATTGTGCATTCCGACAGACGGACTTCGGTAATTCCAGCAGAACAATGTCACACCCCACAGGTCCAGAAATTGCTAAAAAGTGGCTCCAGGAACACTCTTCTGAGTTGAAACGCTTCCGCTGGTGACCACACTCCCCAGACACGAATATAATTGTGCATATCTGTGATGCCTTGCAACGTGCTGTTTAGAGGAGATCTCCATACCTTCGTACTCTTACGGATTTATGGAGAGCCCTGCAGGATTCATGGTGTCAATTCCCCCAATACTACTTCTGCCTGCTCGCTTGGCCTACACGATATTAGGCAAGTGTACCAGCTTCATTGACTGTTCAGTGTATGTATTCAAATTGAAAATGATTTCGTGGCTCTAGCACAGAATAATTGGCACCTATGAAGGTTTCTCTATCAGAATTACTTCCAGTACATTTCTGGTGCGGAGTACGGTAAGAATGCTTATTTAAATGCCCATGTAACATCGTCTGATTAGTCTAACCTTGTTACTGTATTCCCTATGGGACTGATACGTAAAGGGCTGCAGCATATTTCCAGATTCATCACTTAATACTGGTTATGACATTTTATGAACGTTTGTCGGTGCAGATTCTTCAGCATTACCGCGTTGCTCTCTCGAAGGTCAAACAATCAAATAAATCTGTGACCATTCGTTCTTGCGCTCTCTGTATACGTTCTATATGCCCTGTTAGCCCAATTTGATATTGGTTTTAAACATTTGAGGCATTATTCTTGGGTGCGTCGCACTAGTGTTCTATAGGCATTCTCCTTTGCAGGCTGACTGCGTTTCCCCAGTATCCTACCAATGAAACAAAGCCAGTTACTTGATTTACCCACGATGGAGCCTATTTGATGATTCACTTTCATATCCCCACGAATTTTTACGTTTACCTATTTGTGTGAATCTACTGATTCCAGTAGTGACTTACTGATGTCGTCTTTAAAGAATACTACTTTTGCGTTTCCTGATGTGCATAATTTTACATTTCTGAACATTTAAAGCAAGTTTCCAAGTTTCGCAGCAATTTTAAATATAATCAAAATCATACTGAATGCCCGAGCGCCGTTTTTCAGACGTACTTCAGTAAAAATAACGGTACCATCCGCAAAATGTGCCAGGTTAGTATTAAGGTAGTCTGTGAGGTCAGTAATGTGCAACATGAACAGAAAGAAGGGTCCCATCACACATCTCAGGTGCACTTGTAATGCTACCTTTAGAGCTGTATAAAAGTAATCCTTAATTGTGAAAAGGGTAGATTACTTACAGAAGTGTTTGATATAGCACTGAATGCGGTACATCTTCGATTTGTACCTGCCTAACACAGTTACGTCCCGAAGGTCCCGCTACGTGGCATGCGCGAATGAGTATTTCTAACAGTGCTATGAAGTCGTATAACGGTTCACAGGGCGCTCAACGTTTATGGTTTCATGAATACAAACCCGCTACTAAAGTTCAGAGACAATTCAGAACTAAATATTGCAACCTATCACCACAAAGACAAAATGTTAGTAATTAATTCTATGTGGGCAACCGCAGCTTAATTTACGTACTGTTAAAAATGATGTGCCTTAAGGAACATTGGCCGACCGTATTGGTTTAATGGTTCGATGTAATCCAGCAAAATGTAAACTAAAGATGAGATTCATTATCGCGAAACCAGTTATACCTTAATTCCACAGTACATGAGGACTCTATAATTTTTAGAAGGTTTTATCACAACTATTGATAACCAAATACGGCAGTCTTTCATGTAGTGCGGGTAAATCAACGAGACGTGCTAGCTTGGAACTGAACACACCTAATGTTACAGTTTGGAAGGTATTAAGAAAACGCCTGGCATTCAAACCCTACAAATTGGAACTGTTGCAAACTTTAAGAGAAAGTGACAAAGACACGAGTTGAGTTTTATGTAGAAATGTTCAATGAAATGCAGGCCGAAGGTGCCTTTCTTAGTAAAACTGTGTTCAGTGACAAAGCCACCGTCCATACCTGCGGTAAAGTGAGTCCTCATAATGTTCGGATATGGGCTGAGTAGAAACTGCGCCACGTAATCGAACATGTACGTGACCCACCTAAGATTTTTGCATTGTAAACTCTAACAATATTTGCGTTTCTTTTCTTTTGCCGAGTCAACTGTAACCGACATATCGTAACTGGGCATGCTTTAATATTATCTAATGCCTCAATAGCAACAGGATATGGGCCCATAATTTATTTCCCAGCAAGATAACACGCCAGCACATTATCATCGTGAAGCTGACGTCTATATCCATAGGACCGTGCTGATTGATTGTCGACCACAGTCACCTGATTTAACCCCAATCCAACTCTGGATGTGGAATTATATTAAAGGCAGAGTGTTTGTTCCTCCCGTTCCGGGGAACGTCAACGAGGTGCAACAACAGATAACACAAGAATTTGCCAACATAATCAAGATTTTGTTCATAGGATGTGGCAGGAAATGGACTGCGGATGGGACTTTCGTCGTGTTACAAAAGCCACATTACACTTTTGAAAATAAATACTATGTCCAGTGCTGCATTAAACATTTCTAAAGTTATTTACCAATTTTTCAAAATTAAAGAATAGTTCTGTATAACTAATTTATAAACACCCTGTACTTGCCTCTCTTCGAGTAGAATCACCATTACTTTAAAAAAATTATTATTACAGAACAAGTTATTCGTTGCCTGTCATCGTCAAGACTGCTCACTTATGAGTTTAAACAGCCTTAGGTGTACAGCGTTGTCATTTCAAGTAACTTTTGACTCGTTTTCGGCAGAATAGCAGCTTTATGTGAAAAAATTGGTGATATAGCTCTTTTCTATGTCTTACAAAAAATTGGGGAACAAAATGAGTATGTTCACTCTTGTGCTATTGTTGCAGCCGTGTGAATAGCATGCCACGCGGAAATTTAATCTTCTCTCCGTCGAGAGTGCCGTAAACACCACCTGTCGCTTGCCTCGGAGGTGTTAGTTTCCGTGGAGAGGGACATAAAGGCCTAGACCTGAAAACGGTTTCTTAAATCAGTTAAGTTACATAAATGCTTTATATGACTTAGTAGATAAAACATGAAATGTAGGAACAGCTCCCATCGCAAATGTGGATGTTAAGTAGATTAGCATTACTCGTTATTTAGTATTTGTATGTGTTACAGAAGTTGCTTGCAGTGTCAATTTCTGTTTTTTAGTGTATAACTTGACGTGTTGCACATCGAGAGTGAATCTGTTCAGTCATAGTTTTCTTAATGTTCAGAATATTCAGTTAGCATTTTTGGAACTCGCCTTGCGAGCGCTGTTCGGTAACCCAATCTGCTTTCAACCCAACCTGTACCCAAGCCCTAAGTCTGGCACCCTAGGCATATTCTTCACACTAATGGGCAACTTTCTCACTGCTTATTATGGGTGGCCCGTAATTCATCACTCCTGTCCTCATGAAATTCACAACTACGACATTTCACATCTTGTATAAACCGAACAGATTCTTTAGTAGTACAAATGAGTCGGCGACTAGCTTGTGTCTATGGGTGCTAAAAGTGAATGACGCATGAATACGGTACTTACAAGTGCAGAAAACAAATGGCACATGTATTTTCCACTGGGTAATATTTATTTTTGACCCGACAATTCTAAACTCTCGTTACGACTAATAATGTGGTGTGACAGATGTCTTTTAAATTGTGGTAGGTCGTGCCTATGACATGAGGTATATCAGCTCTGCTAACTTCCAGAAATATCTATTCTTCTACCTCGCTAAACAGTGTGTAGACTTGCCATATTGGGCCGGTCGGTGTGGCCGAGCGGTTCTAGGCGCTTCAGTCTGGAACCGCGCAACCGGTATGGTCGCAGGTTCGAATCCTGCCTCGGGCTTGGATGTGTGTGCCGTCCTTAGGTTAGTTAGGTTTAAGTAGTTCTAAGTTCTAGTGGACTGATGACATCAGATGTTAAGTCCCATAGTGCTCAGAGCCATTTGAACCATTTGAACCTTGCCATATTACTTCCATCGGATCATCTCCGTAGATATTACTTGCATGTAGATGTTGATTGGCTAGTCATGCTGTTAGAAAATTGTTAGCTAAGACGGAACCTGAAGGCGATCGGCGCTTGGTGCAGTGATTGGCAGCTAACCCTCAACATAAATGAATGTGATGTAACAGGTGTAAATAGGCGGTTTGACCAGATATCACTGGAATACGCAGTAGGTGATCATTTTCTGGGATCAGTCACAAATGCCCAGTGTCGAGAAATTTCTACTCACAGCGTTTTAAGTCTGGACGAACGCATAAGTCTAGCCTTGTGGAGGACGCCACAAGAGTTATCAAGAGAACAGAAGTGTAATATATCCACGACAGAGTCAGTTTCAGTACCCTCCTTCAAGTCATTCTTCCGTTAAGTTCAACTCTTGTAAGGCTGGATAAACAGAGAGAAATAAGGAAGACGGGAAGAAAATGTGAGCGAAAAGTCACGGGTTTGCGTAGTAAGTGCAAGAACATGACAGAAATGGTCATCAAATTCTGTCGCGGTACGGCAAAAAGAAAGATGCTGAACATGTAGTAGGCCTTTATTCTCAATTCAGTTAAGTCTTCAGCAATACTCACACATGTTGCTGGTGCATCTTTTTTAACGTCTCTTATCGACCTTGTTCAGCGATAGTGCTTCGTTTATTGAATGCATTTAGAGATATTTCAATTCTTTTCACTATTTTCAAGCCTTGGTGGTGGTGGTGGTTAGTGTTTAACGTCCCGTCGACAACGAGGTCATTAGAGACGGAGCGTAAGCTCGGGTTAGGGAAGGATTGGGAAGGAAATCGGCCGTGCCCTTTCAAAGAAACCATCCCGGCATTTGCCTGAAATGATTTAGGGAAATCACGGAAAACCTAAATCAGGATGGCTGGAGACGGGATTGAACCGTCGTCCTCCCGAATGCGAGTCCAGTGTGCTAACCACTGCACCACCTCGCTCGGTTTTCAAGCCTTGCCTTCAGCAGTTAAAGTAGCTAAGTAACGATATTTATTAACTTTATTATTTTCATTTGTTTCACGTTTGGTGTTAGGAGCCCTCATTTCTTATTTGTTACTACCGTGTTTTTGGTTCTTCACCAGTTAATTTTAAGTTCTCAATTATTATAATTGTTGAGAATTTAGAAAATATATTTTGTGTATGTTTTTTATTGTAAGATATTAAGGCAATATCATCTGCAAATCTTAAGCAGCGAACGAGAATGCCATTTACTTTAACTCCAGTGTTTCTCCTATGAAGATCCGTCAAGATTTTTCGACGAAAATATTAATCAAATAAGAGGAAAATTAGTATTCGTATCTTACCTCTTTCCTAATTTCGTCATTACACTGTTCTCCATTATTTTCTGTCCCCGTACTTTTGTTTCGTGTATATTTAGTACAGCTCTTCTATATTTACAATTTCAAAATTCTGAAGTTTCTTCTAGCTAATACTACCGAATGCCTTTTCCAGATCAATCAAGTCTATCTCTGTTAATCCCATCATAGCTCTCAGGTGGATACGAGTGGATTAGAATCTGTCGTCCCTATTTTTCGTCTAAAACCAAACTTCAGCACCTATCGTTAAGAGTTCAGCTATATGAGAGTACTTACCCTAGCGATAAAGCCGCAGGTAAGTGAAAAGAACGTTTTTATTATTTAGATGACGTGAGGAGCCGCAGTAACTTTGCTTCTTTTCCTCGTTTCTAATTTTTCCTCACCCCTAGCGAAGCGTAGCCAGCGTCACCTGTTCACATAGATGTGTAAAGGGTGTGTAGCGGTATCCCCGGCTGAAGCCCTGTACCTCTGATCGATACACGGCGCCGACACATGTGAGCGGCAGCCGGTGACAGCGCACGGGACCATCGCCTGGCTTCGATCCCAGGTCGCCGGCACGCGGCCCGCCTTCGGCGATTGATGGTACTGGTCCTGTCGCCTGCACGCCGCAGCTGACATGGCGACGCCTCCAGCGACACGGGCTCCATTCCACTCCGCGCAGTAATGAAGCACCCCCTAACCTGCGAATTAACGCCGTCCAGACTTCAGACGATGGCGTTTTCTACAGCTCTCAGTGGTTACTAAACGGATGCGTATTTCAGCGTCAGTTATCCCGGAAATACCCCTTCTGTCTCACATACAACTAAATCACACAGGTATCACAGATATATTGTCTAAATCATCTACTCTGCTAAAACTGATACTCATCAACTGCTAATTTCTTAACAAAAATATTAAGATAATTTATTAGGGAGGAGAGGAGGAGTAAAGGGAATGGCTTTTGTGTGGGCAGACTATGGTAGTAGCGCGTTCCGCAGTTAAGGCTCTCTACTGCTGGATTTATTCAATTAGTTCAGTGACTGATCACTGTGGCGAAGAAACAGCTACATGTTACAAATGATCGGCCATTTTGCAGTTGCGGATATAGCAGATCAAAGCGCTAACACGGAAAGCAAGATAGAGTTTAACGACCCGTCAACGAGGACATGGTTATACGAGTAGAACGAGACCAAGCTCAAAATGGGTTAACATTGCGGAAAACATCGGCAGTGTCCTTCCCAATGATCTATCCCGCAAACTCCTGAAAACGGAAACCACTGAAAACAGAAGCCTGTATGTCCATACAAGAATTTGAAACACGTGTCCAAGTTCGAAGTGAGCAAAATGACACGAGGAAACCTGCTGAGAGCAAGTGCTTTTTCCTGTTACGGAGTCCATCAGGGTATTAGTACAAGGCGTTGGGCTTCCTGCTTCATTACTGAAGACAACAAAGCATTTATGAAATAAAGCGAAAATAGTATTTGTTAGTTTTACAGACATGAACGGGGTAATCCACCATGAGTTTTTACACATTGTAATGTTCAAGTGGTAAAATCTTTGTCTGAGGCACTGTGAATAAAAATGATTGCCTACACTGTGGTGTCCATTACACTGGCTTCTCTGCCAGCACAATGCTACCTTCACAGTATGTTGAGTATGAGGTAGATTTGGTCGAGGAAACGACAACGATTTCGTGTCTTCCCTGCTCACCGAATCTATCTTCCTGTTACTTTTTCCTGATCGCTACGATGAAATTTGACTTAAAAGGAAATCGCTTTCAGATTGTAGAAAATATCGAATAAAAATCACTGAAGGCACTGCGCTGTCCTGATTCGGACTACTTTAAAAACTGCTTATAGGAATGGGTAAAATTTTAGGACAATCGATTTAGATATGGTGCACACTACTGAGGAGATGGAATTTATACAAAATTTCCGTGATATCCAACACGTGTAATTTAAAAATTTTCGTTAATTTTGTGTCTCCCGTACATTTAGAAATTTCACATACGAGTAGAACGTTCATGGCTACATCATTGTTGGTCGTAGCATAAAATGATGAATCACTGTACTCTTGTACCTGGCACTTGCGTCATTGGTTCTTCACCAAGCTTAAAGAAGTCTCCAATAACTAAATCATTAATTTCTTCGGAAAACAAAACATTTAGACAAAGTCTCGTACCCAGACTACAAACGCCTTTAATGTGCCGATCCACTTCTGCTATAGTTATGAGCAGTGCAAGTAAACCTATATTTACAATGTGTCGGCAAGTCCTAAAAAAATGGTTCAAATGGTTCTGAGCACTATGGGACTTAACATCTGTGGTCATCAGTCCCCTAGAACTTAGAATTACTTAACCTAACTAACCTAAGGACATCACACACATCCATGCCCGAGGCAGGATTCGAACCTGCGACCGTAGCAGTCGCGCGGTTCCGGACTGCGCGCCTAGAACCGCTAGACCACCGCGGCCGGCGGCAAGTCCTAAATTACTCTCTTCGTGTGGATCCACGTATATCGTTAGATTCAGTGAACTTCATGGCCTACTTGGAACCAGGCTACTATTACCTAGTTCGAACAGTACTCTTGTCAACTACCTAACGGTTTCTTCATCTGAGGAAAGAGAAAGAAATCACTGGTTGTCACGTCATGAGAATACGGAGGGTGACACAAAATTTGATTGCCCCAAGAAACAGTATGCAGAATAAGCTTGGGTATTGTCGTCGAGTAGAAACACTCTATAAGTCAGCTTACACATGACACACTCTCGTAAACTCGTGAGGAAGTTTTGGTAATATAGTTCTGAGACGGTTTGTCCACAATCTGTTAGTACGACACCGTGACACTCCGAAAAAAAAGAAAACACTCGGCATCGTCTTGCCCGATAATTGTTGGGTCTTCACTTTTTTCGACAGTGGTGAATCATTTATATGTTTTCACTGCTTGTTTTGCCGTTTTGTCGTGGGGCCAAAGCGATAAGCCCATCATTCGCCCATGGCGGTTACGCCGCTAACGAAGTGGCTCAAATGGCTCTGAGCACTATGGGACTCAACTGCTGAGGTCATTAGTCCCCTAGAACTTAGAACTAGTTAAACCTAACTAACGTAAGGACATCACAAACATCCATGCCCGAGGCAGGATTCGAACCTGCGACCGTAGCGGTCTTGCGGTTCCAGACTGCAGCGCCTTTAACCGCACGGCCACTTCGGCCGGCACTAACGAAGTCATCTGGATTGGCCTGGATACAGCTGCAACATACCCGGCACTTTCTCGGTTTGGCGGGCATGTCGATAACTGATCCATGAGAGATTTTCTCGTTTTCCACTCCCCTCGATTGTGATTTGCCGTTTTCTTACCATTCCCGTCCTCCTCTTCGTTCCGTGCCACGCAGGCACGGTTGATCAGTGTGAAAGCATTTGCGCATCTAACCCTTGAGTCATGTGTTGATGCGATGCTGCCGTACTCACCGACCAGCTCCTCTTCAAAAGCAAAAACCTTCCGAATTTCCGTACAATACTCCGTTTATCAATGGACTCCGCCAATAAGTTCTACCTGCTTTAGCGGCGTGATGTAGTAATGTGGCGTGGGGATTATAGTGTGATGCAGAACTGTATACATATACCTGCAAACAAACGAAATATTAATTATTTGACTATATTTGTTTCGAGTTGACGGTTAAAAACTATGACCGGCCCTCGTACAAAGATTACTTGCCTTTCTGATAATGTGATGGATAGGAGAAACAAAATTCACTTTCGCCCTGCGCTTGTGACGACGCTGTAACGCCTTGACTTGGAAGCGCTTACGGCGGGTGAACATCGTGGCCCGACAATGCAGATTCCAGCTCATATTGTAGGCCGATCGCAATATGCGCGCTAAGTTATTGTTGCTGCATATTAAACGCGTGCCGTATCTTAGCGGGGGCGAGTTTGCCGCCTCCCGCGCCGTTGTCGCTCGGCGCGGCGCCGGTATTAGCATAACAAGGCCAGCCTTGCCGCCTCGCGGGGGTCTCAATAACGGTGCGAGGTGACGCCCGCCGTACGTCGCAGACCCGTCTGACGCGCCTCACCCCGCCATCAACATCAACATCAACACGGCGTCAGAGCGGCGGACGCCCTGTAGTGCGCTGTTGCCGACACCGTTATGCGTCACAGACGATGTCACGATGGTGAGGTTCTCTCACAGAGTGGAGGTTGTACTTCCCTCTGCCTTCAGTTCTCCTTTTCCTTCGTACGTTTTATACTTCCGCGGGGTTGTTCAGCATGGCTTATCCATTTCACCTCTAAGACTCTCCCAGCAGATCTGTTGCAAATTTGCTTCTCGAGTGTGCTAGCAAATAAGAGGGTAACGCTCTTCGATGCCTTTGTTCGACGTCTTCAGATGGTTACAGTAGTCATTGCTGTAGGACACGACTGATGATACCACACAGCAACGTCCAGATGCAGGTTGTTATCGGTGTAGGTACAGATGTTATGATCACTGGTACTTTAACTACCTACTGTGTGAATGACGGATGTATGTAAACAGTGGAAGTTTAATTTTAAATCTTCTACATAATCTGACTGTTCTTAACTGAGGATCATTGAAACGAATAATTTACTTTAATTTTTGACAATACTTGGCTGTAATAGCCAAGAATCTAGCAAATGTCTGAATGATGGATTTAATGAAAGCAGATGTAAGTATTAAACCTGTAAATATTAGAAGTTTAAATTTAATTCTTGTACATAACTCTACTGTTTATTGACTGAGGATCATTAAATTAATGAAACTCAAGTTTTTCTAATTACATTTTTGTAATGTGTTTATCTGACATATTCCACATCCAGGAGGATTCCCTCTTTTATAGTTCTATGGTATGAATAATTAATCTAATCTAATGTAATCTAATATGTAGTCACTTCAGTGTATTAGTCGTTTTTTCTCTGTGTCTACACTTACATATATATAGATACTCCCCCGTACGGTGTGTGGCGGAGAGTACCCTGTATCTCTACTAGACACTTTCTTTCTGTTCCACTCGCAAATAGAGCGAGCTAAAAATATCTCCGTATGAGCCCCACTTTCTCGTATATAGTCTCCGTGTCATTTGCAACGTGCAGTAAGCCGTTTCGACCATGTATATTCTCAAATTTACGATCTTATGCTTTTTGCGATCTTATTTGAAATGTTTTAAACTCCAACTATATAGTAGTATATGTCGTGCTAACACAATTATAAAAGGCTGGCCGTGGTGGCCGAGCGGTTCTAGGCGCTTCAGTCTGGAACCGCATGACTGCTACGTTCGCAGGTTCGAATCCTGCCTCGGGCAAGGATGTGTGTGATGTCCTTAGGTTCGTTAGGTTTAAGTAGTTCTAAGTTCTAGGGGACTGATGACCTCAGATGTTAAGTCCCATAGTGTTCAGAGCCATTTGAACCAAGTGTAAGTGCAGATGTTTATATTGACGACTGAGGCCGATATACTGAGCAACGTTACATCATTATTTACGCCATTTGCAGACTAATAATAATTGTAGGTTTTGGCAGTATTATGTTTTTCGGTTTGTTAGTAATTCCAAATACATGTGGCAGGAGGAGGCCATTAATGCTTATTTTCCCCTGGTCAGCAAATCAGGTGTTGCAAAGTGTGGATGAATGGTCGCAAAAGGATAGACTATACTGACAGGCGTAGTCCATTTAGTGATACCAGGAGGTAGTTAATTATCTTACGAATTTCTGGGAAGAGAGTTGGACACAGAGAAAAATAAAATGAACACACTGATGTGTTTTTGTGTTAAGGTACCACGTATGAAAATTTCTGCACTTTTCTATATCTGCAATAATTTTTGTCTTTAACATGGTGTCTCAAGATAAAAATAAAGTCATATTGTATCCCTGTTGACAAATAAGATGATAGTCTTTGACCCATCTGCGGACTCTTCAAGTTTTTAACAACGTTCTTTCAATACTTCATCATGTTTCGTTATTAACTGCACTAATTCTAAGAAATTTCCTCTGTTTTCTGATTTCATCTAAATTCCCGCAGAAAGCAAGATCTTGCTGGTCTAAATATAATTTAATATCTAACTCGTGACGTAAAATGTTTCTCTATTTCTTGGTCTCATCATTAACAATCTTCTGATTTTCTTTGTCAATTATTTGATTAAGTTTCAAGTCCATAGAGAATGTTTTCCATTTCTTTTAAACTTGAATGATGCTTGACATTCATGCTTTGATATATTTTGATTTATTTTCCACAGCTGATGGAAGCCAGATTTTTTTTTCTTTTTTCGCATCGCTCTCAGAGGCGAGGAACAGGCAGCAGTTTCTTCGTTGATGGTGAGTACAGCAGCTGTTCCTTAAATATCTAATCTTGTTCAAATATGAGTAAAACCACGACTGAGTTGAAAAACGATTTGTTTCTTTAGTGCATTCACTTAATCTATCTATAGATTCAGAAGGTTCCTCCTTTGTTTCGTATAACTTCACTATCCTTTTCAGTAGTCACAACTGTGATATGCTCTGGAACGGGTACTGACTACTGTGTAGTATCTATCATCCGTCGTCGACCATATGGTAGAGGCTTCTGGTGACAAAAAACGCGCAGAAACTTTTTTGATACGGCGTGGTGGAAATTTTGACTCTACGTTATTCTTGAATGTGTTGCCTCTGACAGCGTCATACATACATTCTTTGCAGTCTTGTCTGCGATATAGGGTGCTTCCTAGTATGTTGTTCTTCTGCATGTAACCGACTGTAGATGAAATCTTCGTGTGATGCATGGACGCTTTTGCGGACTAAGTTCTGTATTTGTCTAACAAGGCCGCCGTCAGTCTGGTCGAGTTGTTTTCTATGTTCTTGGTGTCCTGTTTATCAGCAGACCCGCGTATTGTGACATGGAGTCGATTAGGTCGAAGCCTCCGTCTTCTGGTTTTAGACCGAATGCGTTGTATGCAAACTAAAATACGACTCCTCGTCACGAAAGGCCGGAGAATGATTGTATTATTTTTTGTCCAAGTTCTTTGGGCAGGTTTAGAATTTGGGCCAAGTTCCAAGATTTTGACAGTAGATATCTGTTTAATAACTTTATCTTCTCTGTTAGCGGGATGTTTCTTGTTCGGTTCGCTTTAGTTAGTGTTCTGGTTGATTGTGATAGGGGAGAATGTTGTACATTGAGACATTTTTCAGACTTGTACACTTCATGTATGGGAGGTTATTGTCATCAAGGATAGATACATACATCTGTTGGTCCCTTGTGACTACCAGAATGACGAGATCACCCAGGGTCGCCGTGAAGATGTTCCCTAGACCATAACGCTCACCCCTCCAGCCTGAAGCCTTCCAACGATTTTTGAAGCGTGTTTGCTTTCAGATGTGTCACGCTGATGGAGGATAAAACATGATGCACCTGGAAAGATTATCCACTGTTGCTCAGTAGACGTGTAGTAGCGATAGTGGCATACAAATTCGAGTGAGCGTGGAGCAGACATCAGCTGCAGAGGCCGGTACACAGCAGTGGTTTCTGAACGGTCATTGAGGAGACACTGTTAGTAGCTCCATGGTTCATCTGGGTGCGCAATAGCTCAGCAGTTGTACGTCTATTCCTACATTTGCCACAGCCTTTATTCACCCCTGTTGTCTACACCCGGTGGTACATCACAGTTGCCTCGGCATCTGTTTTGGTTAGCACCATTTTGCCATGCATAGTATACCGGGTGATCAAAAAGTCAGTATTAATTTGAAAACTAAATAAACCACGGAACAATATATATAGAGAGGTAAAAGTTGACACACATGCTTGGAATGACATGGGGTTTTATTAGAACAAAAAAAAAAAAAAAAAAAAAAAACGAAGTTCACAAAATGTCCGACAGATGGCGCTGGACAGCAAAACGTCAGTGACTGCTCATGACAATCGTGTATAAAAGGAGCTGTAATGAGAGAGAGAGAATCAGATGCGCCAGCAGTCGCAGCATTTTAACGTTACCAGAAAAGGCGCTTTTAGTGAAGCTGTATTATCAGAATGGGGAATGTGCTAGTTCAGTGTTACGATCCTATCGCCATAGGAAGGGGATTCGAACGGGTAAAGGTCCATTGACAAATGCAGCTGTGGCGAGAATGATTTCGAAGTTCGAAGCCACGACTTGTTTAGACGATAGACCCCGTAGTGTCCGACCGAGCACAAGGCGTAATGTTGCCGAGACAGTTCAGGAAGAAATGGAGACTGTAGTGGGTTCGTCTATGCAAGGGGAAGTCAGTGCTCGTGCAGTCGCACGTCGCACCGGCATTCCATACACTACTGTTTGGTTGGCACTTAACCGTACCTCCCGATGCTACCCGTACACAACCCATCGGCATCATGAACTGTTACCTGGCGATTTAGTGAAGCGGAGGGCATTTGCGGTATGGGCGTTTCAAAAGATGGCGGAAGATGATGATTGGTTGAGTAACGTGTTGTGGATCGACGAAGCTCATTTCACGCTCCGAGGGTCTGTCAACACCCACAACTGCTGAATTTGGGCTACCGAAAATCCTAGAACTGTCGTGGAAACTCCATTGCACTACGAGAAAGTCACGGTATGGGTTGGATTTACCACATCTACCGTTGTCGGGCCTTTTTTCTTCGAGGAAATGCGTGATTCTGGTTTTGTAACTGTTACCGTGACGGGTGAGAGGTACGCCGATATGTTACAAAATCGCATCATCCCCAGCGTGGCTGATAAACACCTGATTGAACGTACGATGTCTATGCAGGATGGCGCTCCACCCCATATTGCTAGGCGCGTGAAAGATCTCTTGTGCGCGTCGTTTGGTCATGATCGTGTGCTCAGCCGTGTGCTCAGCCTCCCAGGCCCCAAGACCTCAGTCCGTGGGATTATTGGCTTTGGGGTTACCTGAAGTCACAAGTGTATCGTGATCGACCGACACCTCTAGGGATGCTGATAGACAATATCCGACGCCAACGCCTCACCATAGCTCCGGACATGTTTTACAGTGCTGTTCACAACATTATTCCAGCATTTCCTGTAAAGAACATCATCTTTGCTTTGTCTTACTTTGTTATGCTAATTATTTCTATTCTGATCAGATGAAGCGCCTGTGTCGGACATTTTTTGAACTTTTGTATTTTTTGGTTCTAATAAAACCTCATGTCATTCCAAGGATGTGTGTCAGTTTGTACCTCTCTATCTACATTATTCCGTGATTTATTCAGTTTTCAAATTTATACTGACTTTTTGATCATCCAGTACTTTAACGTCAGAGACACAAGTAAGTTACGAACTTAGTCGTTTCGGGACTGCTTCTACCCTTGGTTCAAAAGCCAATGATTAGCCCTTTTGGACGTCAGATAATCATTCTATTTCCAAATTACGGCAAGGATTGCACTGTTCCCTATGGCCCACAGACAAGCTTTATATACCACCCCCCCCCCGCCCCCCTCCACGAAACTGCTAGTACTGCCACCTGGACCTTGTAAAATAATCACTAGATTGACATACGGACCAAAAAACTCCATGTGCTCCTAGGTACACTACCCTCCTAGAACAAGCTCCCCTTTTTGTCGACCTGCGTTTGGCATATGTAGTTCAGCATCTCGACGTAGCATGAACTCAACAAACTGTTGGAAGTCCCCTGCAGAAATAGTGAGCCATTCTACGTACATAGCTGTAAATATTTGCAAAAAAGTTGCCGGTGCTGGAATTTGTGCATGAACTGACCTCTCATTTATTTCCCACATTCATGTTGGCGATCTGGGTGGCCAAATAATTCGCTCGAATTGTCCAAAATGTTCTTCAAACCAATTGCAAACAACTGTGGCCCAGCATCATGGTGCATTGTCATCAATAAAAATTCAGTTATTGTTTTGCAACAAGAAGTCAATTATTGGCCGAAAGCAACCATTTCTATCAGTGGACCCAAACTATTCGACATAAATACAACACGTACCGTTATAGAGCCGCCACCAGTTAGCACAGTACCCTGCTGACAACATGGATCGATGGATTCGTGGGTTCTGCGCCACACTAGAACCTTAGTATCTGTTCTTGCCAACTTAAATCACGATTTATGTGGCTATGTCATGTTTTTTCAATCGCCTATGGTCCAACCGGTATGGTCACAAGCCCAGGAATGACCCTGCAGGCCGGCCGGTATGGCCGTTCGGTTCTAGGCGCTTCAGTCTGGAACCGCGTGACCACTACGGTCGCAGGCTCGAATCCTGCCTCGGGCACGGATATGTGTGATGTCCTTAGGTTAGTTAGGTTTAAGCAGTTCTAAGTTCTAGGGGACTGATGACCATAGATGTTAAGTCCCATAGTGCTCAGAGCCATTTGACCCTGCAGGTGATGTCGTCCTGTTAGCAAAGGCATTCTTGTCGGTCGTCCGTCGTCGTCGACAATTAACGCCTTATTTCGTGCAGTGTTGTGCCTTTGTTAGCACTGACAAGTCTACGCAAACGCCTCTGCTTTCAGTCGTTACATGAAGGGCGTTGGCCACTGCATTAACCGTAGTGAGAGGTAATGCCTGAAATTTGGTATTATCAGACCACTCTTCACACTGTGGATCTCAGAATAATGGATCCCCAACGATTATTAAAATTGAATGTCGCATGTGCCTAATTCCAACCGCCATTCAACTTTCAAAGTCTTTTAATTCCCGTTGTGCAGCCATAACCATCTTAAGACAACAAATGACAGCTCTGCCAATGGGCTGACCTGTTATATCTCGTGTATGCGATACTACTTCCATCTGTATGTGAGCATATCGCTCTTCCATGGCTTTTGTCACCTCACTGTACTGACAACGAACTAGTTTTAAATTGTAACAAAGAATGTGCCCAATACTACTCTTTATTCCTAACCCTACAACCCCGAAGACGACGATTGGTGCCCAAAGGACACGACCTGCTGAGTGGTCGTGAGGGTATGACGCAGGAAAGAAGACGCAAGGGAGAGTAGGAGGACGAGAAGTCGCCGAAGGGAGGGGGCGAAGGCTCCGCGCGGTGTGGTAGAGTAGCGTGGAGGGGTCGCCAGCCAGGACGTCATCGCGGGGCTAAACCTAATTACCGCTGAGCCGAGACGAGCAGAGCGCAGCCGCGCAAGGGCGGCGGGTTAATTGAGACAAAAGAAGGACGGTCAGCAATTAGGTGGCTGCTGATAGCTTCTCGCGGACCAATTAGAACGTAAACATTCATCGCCCGAGGACCAACTGGCGAGTTTGCTCGTCGGGCGACTCCCCCGCCTGCTTCTCTTCGTCTCTTTTTGCCCGCTTTTTTTCTGCCACAGAGAGAAAACAGGACAATCCTGACGAAAATACAGACTGTCGCTGACACTTTCCGTTTTGGGGCCGGAGCTTCACTCCCTTTTTTTCCATTTCTTTCAGGGCGTTAGTTTATTTCTCCTAAATACCCCGTGCTGACGCGTTTTATTGCCCGTGTACGCTTCAGCTAGTTCTATACAAATAACACGCACCACTTATTTGTATTGAAGCGGTCGTGCACTTAACACTTCTGTGCACGTACAGCATGTTTCCAGATGTACAAATTACGATACATGTTGTCTAAAAACGTGAGTTCCTAATTTTAGCGCTTCAGTCACTTTACCAAACGCCCATATAAAAACTGCTAGAAACATAGGAGCGACCTTCTTATATACACTGACAGAAAAAATTGCAACACCAAAAAATAATTAAAGTATCGAAATTTGCGGAATATGTTTGTCTAGGTAACACACTCAAGCGATTGACATTGGAAGATCACAGGTTAACAGATGTGTGAGGTAAGTCATCGCAATGTACATTAATACCCGGCGTATTCGCCAGAATGCTGAAGGTAAGCATGCAAACGTGCAAGCAGTATGTTGCACAAGTGCCAGGTGTCAATCTGTGGGATGAAGTTCCATACCTGACGCACATGGTCGATCAAAACAGGAACGGTTAGTGCTGCTTGTGGGTGACTCTGGAGTCGTCTACATCTACATCTACATCCGCCGGCCAGTTTGACCGAGTGGCTCTAGGCGCTTCAGTGTGGAACCGCGCGACCGCTACGGTTGCAGGTTCGAATCCTGCTTCGGGCATGGATGTGTGTGATGTCCTCAGGTTAGTTAGGTTTAAGTAGTTCTAAGTTCTAAGGGACTGATGACCTCAGATGTTAAGTCCCATAGTGCTGAGAGCCATTTGAACCATCTACATCCATACTACTCAAGCCACCTGACGGTGTGTGCCCATAACTGCTCTCCTTGAGACAGATCTTGAGATCGAGCAGGCCAAGGCAACATGTCGACACTCTGTAGTGCGTGTTGGGTTAAAACAGCGGTGTTTGAGGGAGTGTTGTCCTGTTGACAAACAAATCCTGAAATGCTGTTCATAAATGGCTGAATAACAGGTCGAATCACGAGACTGACTTATACAAAATGACAGTTATTGAACTGTGTGAAAAAAAGTAAATTAGTTACAAACAACGGCGTTCACACACTTTATTCAACATGTAAACGTCACTACAGCTATTCGTATTTAGGTTAGGGCATGTTCGATATTCCTGCCATCATTGGCGATGATGTGGCGCAGACGAATAGTGAAATTCTCAAAGGCTCTCTGAATTGTCGGAATATCGAATGGCTGTTTTCAGTTCAGTGATGGTTTTGGGGTTATTGGTGTACACCTTGTCTTTAATATAGCCCCAAGAAACGAAGTCACATGTGTTCAGATCCGGAGAATATGGCGCCCAATCCAGACCCATGCCAGTGGTCTCTGGGTAACCCAGAGATAAATTGCTGTCTCCAAAATGTTCCTCCAGGATATCAAACGCTCTTCTGCTTCGATGGGGTCGAGCTACGTCTTGCCTGAACCACATTTTGTCGACATCATGGTCACTTTGGATAACAGGGATGAAATCATTTTCCAAAACCTTCACGTACCGTTTGGTAGTCATCGTGCTATCAAGGAATATCGCACAGTTTATTCCTTAACTGCACAGTGCACACCACACATTTACCTGTTAAGGGTGAAGAGACTTCTTGATTGCGAAATGCGGATTCTCAGTCCCCAAGATGCGCCAGTTTTGCTTATTGCAAACTCATCCATACGAAAGTGGCCTTCGCCGCTAAACCAAACCACACAGCGCATACTAATTCCCCTAATGCCCCGTGCCCAGCGGTGCAGCTTGAATGTGCTAACGCAAACAGTTCAGAAATTATGACGCTTTTATTTCATATAGTTCAATAACGTGTAGCGCCGTAAATTAGCAGTCAAGGTGCATGGGATAACCACGATGCATATTGTAACTCCAGGTGTAGGTCCGATGTGTCTAACATGCAGACAGGTTGGTCGCAAGCCCTCAATTGGCCTCCCTCTAACCAACACATGCTCATTACTGGCACCGAGGCAGATCCAGCTTTCATCAGAAAACACAACAGATCTCCCCACTGTCCTACAACGAGCTCTCGTTTGACACATCTGAAGTCGCAAATGGCGGTGGTTTGGCGTCTCTGAAATGCACGCTGCAAGGCTCGAAGCTGTTCTTGAAGTAACAGATTTGCAACAGTCTGTTGTGGCACTGTAGTGCTAACTGTTGCTCAAATTTCTGCTGCAGATGTAGTATGACCGTCCAGAGGGCTTTCATCCTGACAGCGGCGCTACTAGCTCCACTCTTATGCAGCTGGCGCGAAATTTGAGTGATCATCATCTTTCAGATGCAGAAGTACGATTACCAACTTTTGTCTATACCGGACAACTCCTTTTTGGTGTTGCGATTTTATACTGTCAATATATATACCTTACTGACAGAAACACGTTACTATTAAAAGCCTGCAAAGGGGATATCAGAAGCAGAGGTAGAAAGAGTCGTCTGGGAGCTCATTCAGCACCTGGCAACGGGAGGAGAGCTTATCTGCCCACTTCATTATTTGTGCCCTTGCAGAAGATGATGGTGAACATCATCACAATAGTTGCGAGAAACACTCATAAAATGCAGAAAATACCAGAGAATTGGAAAACGGTGATAATATATGCTGATGACGTGAATAACTGCGGAGGGATAGCACTGCCACCGATCACTCAGAACATCCACTAAACCTTCTGCTGAAAGGGAGAGAAAAACAGACAGAAATCAAAATCGTCGAAATACACGCAGGGTTTAGAGAAGATGGTTCAAATTCAGTAAAAATATACGAACTGGAGTCGACCACAAAAGCTTGGATGCCAACAAACAAACGAATGATCCTGACATTCGGGAATTTTAAGAAACTGTACAGCTCAAAAGAAATTTTACATCGTATAGAAATTCGACATACAAGACTAAGTAACTGATCAACGAGACGCAAACATTGGATGTTAATAACAATTTCAGAAAGATATATCGTAACCCTTTGAGATCAATATCGGAGAGAGGGTTGTTTAATGGAGAGAAGGTACGACGGGCAAAAGATTAACGATAGAGTGATCCAAAGTGAAACATGATGATGCTGTGCAAGCTACGTGAAATCACATAGATAATCATTGTGAAAATATCATATGAAAAGGTGAGAGTTATGAACTTGGACTGGCAAACAGTACACAAAAAATTAATGAAGGCTGACATATTCGAATATCTGTCAGAGAGGATACAACCAAATGATCGAAACAAAGAACCCAATAAAATTAGGATTAAGAAAATTGAATAGGCATACAAGTTCACCTTATATATTCACAACAATAAATCACTACCCGTGGAACCTAAACGGTGGCACTACAATACAATGATAAAGGCAGAAACATTGCGTAAGAAAGTCGTATGTACCAGTGGACGTTCTTTAGCAGTGGCCTTCATTGGGCACTGTAGTGCCAACAGTGCAATGTATTCTATTCGAGTTTGTCTGCGTTCACGTGTATAAGGGGCAGTGAAATGAAAGCCGAATACCGTCACTGTGAGACCATTGAATGGTTCCATTCAGAAGTACTCGCCATACGCGATGAGACATTTATCCCAATGGCAGACGAAACGATTAATTTTTTAGTTTCCGCGAACGCGGTATGCCGCTGACGGGTCCACAACAACACCCACTCTTGCACTTCCTCGTCCGGCAGAATCTGTCGTCCACGCATGTCTTTTTTTCTGGTCGCCAAGATATGAAAAACACACAGTGAAAGATCCGGGCTGCACGGAGGATACTGCAGCGTTTCCCAAGCGAATCACCAAAATGTAGCCTTCGTCCAGGCCGGCAGTGTTTGGTGAGAGCGTTATCGTGCAACAAGATGCTTCCTCTGCTCGTCGAGTTCCTTTACCGTGGAACCACACTCAATGCACAGAACTATGAAGAACTTTTGCAGAAACAGCGACACGCCGTCAAGTCAAAATTTCTAGGACTGTTGTCGGACGGAATCAATCCTGTTGCACGATAACGCCCATCCCACACTGTCAGTCGGACGAAAGCTGTGCGTCAGTAGTTTGGTTGGGAAACACTACAAGGTGTTATAACGAAAGTGGCTTTCGAGGTTACAGAAGCTAAGAGGTATTGTTAAAAACCGACTGTGAATGAGACGAAACAGTAATGTTAATCATTTTGGTGGAGAATATCCTAGAAGAGCACTTAAAAGGATGAAAATAATATTGCAACAATAGTGATGAAGGCGAATGTATATTGAAACTGTGAGAGTTCAAATGTCTACGGTCGCAGGTTCGAAACCTGCCTCGGGCATGGATGTGTGTGATGTCCTTAGGTTAATTAGGTTTAAGTAGTTCTAAATTCTAAGTTCTAGGGGACTCATGACCTCAGAAGTTAAGTCCCATAGTTCTCAGAGCCATTTGAAACAGGTTCAAATGTTTATCTAACAAATAATAACTATAATTACATTTGGTTTGTCTAAGTTATGAATATCAACTATTAGCACTCTACGAACAATGATCAAGTAGTATTTAAATTGCCTCTAATTAAACTTGCGACCGATAACGTCCATGAAATACGTGATACATGGAAAGGGAAGTGAGGGGGGGGGGGGGGAATGTGGAAGCTTAACGCTGTGTGCATCCGTATGTTTAATCCTCAAGAAAACAGAAATCCGGATGATGAGAGAAATAGGTACGAAAAACCTAAGAGAGATATTAGGCCCTAGTAAGAAAAGAGACATTTGGAATAAATGGCGAAATCTGGAACGCTACACACAAACTGATGGAATAACAGATGGAACGAGAGAACGACGGCGGAAGATTGCCGGTCATATCCACAAAATGAGGGAATGATTATTGCACTGAAGTATATGAGAGTACACTAAGAAATGCAAGACCAGCACAACGTGAATGAATCAGATTAGGAAAGGCTTACATGAGCTATGCCTAACCACAGAAGACATGACGGACAGAGACGCGTAAAGAAACAGACGCTCACAGAAAGTTCAGAAAACTCGAGAAACAGCAGAAAACCCTAAGAGACCCACAGAAGGAGGCCAAAAGTCGTAACATGATATTTTGAGAGTGGAAAAAGTAGGAAACTAAAGAGAATAAGTTAAACGTGGTGCATAACAGGTCCTAAGTCATAAAATTCTGCAGCAACACAACAATCTTCAAAGTGGCATTATTTACAATGTGCATGACAACAACTACCCAACTGACACACACGTTTAACCCACGATCATAAATTTCACTGCTCCGTTTTTTCTGTACTTGTTTAGTGCTGTGGTTCTCCAACCGTGGGCCGCGAACCTCAGGGGGCCGTGAATGATATGTAAGGGGAGCGTGGTGTATAAAAAAATAATGATAAATGTCAACTAAATTCATGCTATTATGTACGGCATTCGTTTTATGAGTTGCAATACTGGACTCAGTCCAAGTCAGAGCCACAGTAAGTTCGGTGTACAATAAGTCGTGTACTTATATTGAAGTTGTTGGACTACACCTTTAGTAGAGTAGCTAATTAACTGATAAATAAGGCTGTTGGGAGTATGTCGACACTTGCTAAGTACCGAAGTGTTCGGCAGTCGTGGAATCTCGCAATCTTAAGTAGTGCTCGTGGAGTAATTTAAAAAATTACGTGAGATATGTTCTGTCTATACAACAAAATGAAAGGCAATTTGTTTTTTGCCATATGCGTTCCTTTATTTATGAAGCATCTTCAGTAGCCTGAAATAAATGTTTCTCTTTATACGTATAATAAATGTACTTTGTAGTAGTTGCAGTATGATAGATGTTACATTTTGGCATGTTTTTCTCTTGTTTTTCAGATTAAAAACAATTTCGTGAGGTTAAATTATTGTTTGGCATAACTTACGATATTCGGTGGTGTTAGTCCACATGTGTGGTCCCGGAGATGTGCTCATTCAGTCCGCATGTTCTAGCTGGCCGATGTCTAGCGTTTTTTCACCCACATTTGTTACAACACATTACTTGCACTTTTGATCTTGTGATCAACATGTGTGTATTTACAGTGCGTAGTGTTGCGAACTGTCACTGTGTGTATATCTTACGTCTAGAGACCACCATAAATAGTTTTCTCAATTTGCTACAGCTTTTATTGTCGTTGTTATATATGAAATTGTTTATTAACATTTTGATCACATGTATCTTGAAGCAGAGGGAGTCAGAATTTTGTAAGTCTTTGATCGAAAGTTCCTGGCAGATTAAAACTGTGTGCCGGACCGAATTCGAGTCTCGGCCCGGCACACAGTATTAATCCGCCAGGAAGTTTCATATCAGCGCACACTCCGCTGCAGAGTGAAAAGCTCATTCTGGAGTCTTCGTTCGATTTGTATATTTATTGCAGAAAATAATAAGAGTAAAAAACCAAAACTCGGCTGTTCCAGAAACCGGTTATTTTGTACGTTTTTAATAGTCCGGTTAAACTGCAGTTGAAAAAACCGATAACGCGGCGGCCGGTCGATACCGTCGGGCCTTCAAAGGCCTGTTCGGACGGAGTTAAGTTATATAACGTGCATTATTTATTCAAATCCAGTTAGATGCTTCCCAAGAAAAAGTCAGCCTCAAATAGCAATCATCAGATATTTTAAGAAACAGAGTATAGTCAAAATAAGGCCATCCAAAATACTGAGTACTCACATTATTAGGAATAAGGATGACTACAATTTATAACAGACGGGCAAGTTCTGCCATTTAAATTCCAACATAAGTTAACATGGAGCTGTCATAATCCCAGTAATGAATAGAAAACACATGTATAAATAAAGAACATAATCACCTAACACAATCACCTTTAAAGTTGTCAATGGAGAAGTTTTTTCGGACGTCCTTAACAGAGTGTCCCTGACTCCCGGTAAGTTCCTAGCGAGTCAGAAACAGAACACAAATGAACTCCATTTGATACAAGACAAACTGAACCGACAAAGACCAAACGTAATACGGCAGCGACAAATCATGCTGGGAAGTGCAATTTGTCTCCAGGTCGAGGCACATGAGCTATTCGTTTCAAATCGGCCGAAAAATGATAAAAGTGACATGGAATTTTTTAAATCATTAATAATTTATTTATGTGGTAATTACTGTAAAAGAACCCTCATGAAGTAGCCCCTTAAATGTTTAGTAGTGTTCAAGTTCAGGTTCGGTAAAGCTTGCGTTATTTTCAGAACGAGACCATTTGTGTGCCGTGTGCCTCAAGAACCTCACACTGAGGTGACGAAAGTCATAGAATACATTGTCCTATCGTGTCGGACGTCCTTTGGCTGGTGTAGTGCAGCAACTCGATGTGGCATGGACTCAACAGGTCGTTGGAAGTCCCCTATAGAAATAATGAGCCATGCTGCCTCTACAGCCGTCCATAATTGTGAAGGTCTTGCCGGTGCAGGAGTGCACGAAGAGGCGTCTTCAATGTTCGACGCGATCTGGGGACCCAAATCATTGACTCGAAGTGTCCATAATGTTCTTCATAACAGTCGCCAACAGTTACCAAAGACATGGCGCATTGTCATCCACATAAGTTCCATCTTTGTTTGGAAACATGAAATGCATAAATGGGTGCAAATGGTCTTCCAGTAGTCAAAAATGGCTCTGAGCACTATGGGACTCAACTGCTGAGGTCATTAGTCCCCTAGAACTTAGAACTAGTTAAACCCAACTAACGCCGGCCGAAGTGGCCGTGCGGTTAAAGGCGCTGCAGTCTGGAACCGCAAGACCGCTACGGTCGCAGGTTCGAATCCTGCCTCGGGCATGGATGTTTGTGATGTCCTTAGGTTAGTTAGGTTTAACTAGTTCTAGGTTCTAGGGGACTAATGACCTCAGCAGTTGAGTCCCATAGTGCTCAGAGCCAAAACCCAACTAACCTAAGGACATCACAAACATCCATGCCCGAGGCAGGATTCGAACCTGCGACCGTAGCGGTCTTGCGGTTCCAGACTGCAGCGCCTTTAACCGCGCGGCCACTTCGGCCGGCTCTCCCAGTAGTCGAACATAAACATTTCCAGTCTATGATCGATTCAGTCTGACCACAGGACTCAGCCCATTCCACTTAAACACAGCCCACACCATTATGGACCCAACACCAGGTTGCACCGTGCTTTATTGATAATCTGGGTCCATGGCTTAGTAGAGTTAGCGATACACTCGAACCCTAAAATCTGTTCTTGCCAACTGAAATCGCGACTCATCTGACCAGGTTATGGTTTTCCAGTCGTTTAAGGCCCAACTGATATGGTCACAAACCCAGGAATGGCTCTGCAGGCGATGTTTTGCTATTAGCAAAGGTATTCGCGTCATTCATCTGCTGCCATAGCCCATTAACGCCACATTTCGCCGCACTGTCCTAATGGTTACGTTAGTCGTATGTGTCACAGTTGTTTCTGCTGTTGTATCACCCAGTGTTGCTGGTCTGCTAGCACTGTTAGCACTGACAACTCTACGCGAACACCGCTGCTACGGTCGTTAAGTGAAGTCAGTCGGCCACTGCTTTGTCAGGAGTGAGAGGTAATGCCTGAAATTTGATGTTCTCGTCACACTTTTGACAGTGTAGACTTCGGAATACTGAATTCCCTAACGATTTCCAAAATGGAGTGTCCCATGCGTCTAGCTCCAGCTACCATTCCGTGTTCAAAGTGTGTTAATTCCCGTTGTGCGGCCATAATCACCTCGGAAACCTACTTACATGAACCACTTGAGTACGAATGACAGCTATGCCAATGCACTGCCCTTTTATACCTCGTGTACGCGATACTGCCGTCGTCTGCTTATGTGCATATCGCTATCATAAGCATTTTACCACGACAGTGTATACTGGATTTCGGTGAACTACGATTGATTTTGAAGCTGACGTCTGTTATTGTGTCGTATCAACTTTCGATACCACACTTGTTAGGGGTTGCAGTTATCGACCGCGGTTCGTACTAGTATCGCTGGACTCACGAGTCGCGACTAGCGCCGCTCCGCGGCTTGTAACAAGTTTCTAGCGTGCGTTCGGCCACTCTTGCTCGGGACGTAAGGAGGAAAGTAGCATAACCTTCAGCTGACAGGAAACAACCTTTAACAAGGCGCTTAGTTAAAGTATGGCCTATGTGATACCTCTATAGCTCTCTGTTTGTAATTATATTCATCCTGACTATAGAGACTCCTGCAGCACCAGTTAAGTACAATGTATTATTTTTTACCAACAACATCTAATAATTTTACTCGTTGAAACGCAGACCATGTAGCCAGCTCTTTCTTGACTTCAAAGACAAACCTGCTGTATATGCAAAGAAGAGATTTGTATGTTTCTATTTAACATTGACCACCAGTCATTCAAATTGGCGACGACTCGTTCGTCATCATCATAACATATTGATGTCATGTATTAAACATAATACACACACAGTTTTCATACAGAAAAACTTAGGTATGCTTGAACGTCTTTTTATTACACATTGATATCAGTTTCAAGTTTTATGGAGCCCTTTATCTGAAACGTGGATAAAAATATTTAGATTGTAAATTTGTACGCTCGTGTAGTCATTAGGTTGCAGTTTACTCCTTTACTCCCGTGTTCCACTCAGCAGAGGAAGAAACCTTGCAGCGTTGTGTTGTATAAGAGGGAGTAGTGCAGCCAGCAGGTTTTTCCGCTGTTTCTATGTGCTTTTTATTCTTTCTACAGCACTCCATGGAATTATCGTAAAAACATTTACTGACATTGTTTTTAAATCAAATGATGGACGGTATGGTATAATTTTTATTTCATTTAAAACATACGAAACATGATGCAAATTACGAGGGTTGGAACTTTACTAGTGGCAACTATTTATTTACAGCTCGTACAAAATACATACGTGTCTCAAACTTTATTGACCTTCAAAGTAGTCACCAGCATTGTGTATAACCCGTTCCCAGCGATATGGAAGTCGTAGGATACTCCTAGCAGTGCCAGTTGTGTTGACGGTTTGAGCGGTGCGGTTTATTGCCATCGAATTTCTAGCAGTTCTGAAGCGAATGCCGTGAAATGTTTCCTTCAGTTCAGAAATCGAGCTGAACTCACGAGGGCTCTAGTCAGGGGAGTACAGTAGGTGGTATAGCACTTAGCAACCCCAAAAGTCAAACAAATCAGTAACAGCTTTCACTATACGTGCTTGAGCATTCTCCTGCAAAATGATGGTCAGGATCTGCAGAAAGTGTCAACACTTCTGTCTCTATGCTGTTCATTTTTGGAACAGAACCTACGAACAGCTTAGAGACATAAGTGATGACACTTTCTGCGGGACCTGACCATCATTTTGCAGGACAAAGCTCAAGAACGTACAGTGAAAGCTGTTACTGATTTGTTTGGCTGGTGGGGCTGCTAAGTGCTATACCACCTAGTGCACTCCCCAGACTTAAGCCCTCGTAAGTTCAACTCGATTCCTAAACTGAAGGAAACACTTCATGGCATTCGCTTCCTAACTGCTACAAATTCGTCGGGCAATACACCGCGCTGCTCAAACCGTCAACACAACTGGCACTGCTGAGAGTATCCTACAACTTCCACGTCGCTGGCAACGGGTTATACACAATACTGGTGACTACTTTGAAGGTCAGTAAAACTTTGGAACACGTATCTATTTTGTACGAGCTGTAAAGAAATAGATTCCACTATTAAAGTTCCAACCCTCGTACATTACATTTAAGATCTAAAATTAGCGCATAGTTACCATTTCAAACTATGAAATATAGCCTTCACTTTGAATTCCGTTTGATAATTTTACTTTGGATACCTTCTGAGCTACGAGTCTCAGAATCGCGGTTTTTACTAAATTACGGTAACTTCGACCCATCAAATAACGCGCAAGCAATTGTTTTTCACAGCTGTGATTTTGCAGAAGATATTCTTTTAACGTCTACTTTAAAGGAAGTCTTTAACCCCAATGAAACATCTATGGTTTCGTGCTGTCCGAATTGAAATGGAACGGCCCAGATGGCACAGTCAACCCACGGGCCGCCGGTTTTACGACAGACGATGTTTCCTGGCTGGTCGCTAGACAGGGAAGAGAACGGCCGGAAAGCCACGCCGCCGGCGTCATGTCCGGAGCACCCCCTCTGTGGTTGCGGGTGAAGTATAGTGTCTACTGTGGTGGCTCGCGTAGGACACGCCGAGGCCGTTCTGCGGCTGTTCAAAACGGCTCGGTGACCTGGCGCAATCCAACCGTCACTCATGCAAGTGAATGTAGATGAAAGCACCGTTGTAGAAGAATTCCGACGCGTATTGATGTTGACGACAATCGCGAATGTTTAGCGTCTAGACTACAAAACATTATGACCTCTGCCCCCGCGACGTCGGATGCCGCTGGTGGCGTTTCCGGCACGTGACACGGTAGCAAAAATATGTAACCGGAGCAGACACGGACCGGGGATCACCATAGCACAGGAAATCCACTGAGGTAAGCGGGTTTGACAAAGGGCAGATTATTATTACGCAGAGCCTGTGAACGAGTACCTCGAAAACAGTGAAGCTCGTCTAATTTTCAAGTGCTACTATCATGAGCATTGACGGAAAGAGGCATTAGGACAGTGAAACAAATACTAGGCGCTAAGTGGTTGGACGTTCACGACTCTTCACGTTGGGTTCGGAGGCTTGTCTGCTGTGTAAAGTAGGATAGGTGGTGATCTGTGGCATCTCTGCCGAAATAGCACAATGCTGGTGCACGCGCAAGTGTTTCGGATCACGCTGTGCGTCGTACAATGTTGTACATGTAGCATCAGAACTCAGAAATTCCGGTTCTTCTCTAAACTACTTGAAAGGGTTCTCTTAGGCACATTGTTGGCTTCTGAGGTCAGGATTCCACTTTTAAATTGTTTTCTCCATTACGCATCTGAGTTCTGTGGCATTACCCTTTAAAAGGCCACTAGAAACATACTATTTCTGTTGTATTTAAGTGGTAACACACAAACCTTTACGTTGAATGGTTGATTAAAAAGTGACGTGGATTGCCATGGAATGTTAGTGTGGTGTCACCGCCAGACACCACACTTGCTAGGTGGTAGCCTTTAAATCGGCCGCTGTCCGTTAGTATACGTCGGCCCCGCGTGTCGCCAATATCAGAGATTGCAGACCGAGCGCCGCCACACGGCAGGTCTAGAGAGACTTCCTAGCACTCGCCCCAGTTGTAAAACCGACTTTGCTAGCGATGGTTCACTGACAAAATACGCTCTCATTTGCCGAGACGATAGTTAGCATAGCCTTCAGCTACCTCATTTGCTACGACCTAGCAAGGCGCCATGTTCAGTTACTATTGATATTGTAAATAATGTACAGACAAGAGCTACGTTCAACGTTACTGGATTAAAGTTAAGTATTCCACCATCTGCGTCCGTTTTTCTAAGTTCTAATTTCCTTGTCCTGTTCCAGACCTCAGCAAGCCTGCGTGAGCTAAAACGCGTACCTTTCGGCTTCCTCTAAAATTCGTGGGTTGGCTCTCCTGCCAATCCACAACAGTTAGCATGATTAAATTAACACAGTTACTTAATAAAAATTCACTTTTCCAAAATATTAATAAAACAACTCACCATGAAACATCACTTCATTTGACCTGGACGAACAACGAATATAAATCACGCTAACAAGGGAACATCCCCATCGCATCTCCCTCAGATTTAGTTATAAGTTGGCACAGGGATAGGCCTTGAAAAACTGAACACAGATCAATCGAGAAAACAGGAAGAAGTTGTGTGGAACTATGAAAAAAATAAGCAACATATACAAACTGAGTAGTCCATGCGCAAGATAGGCAACATAAAGGAGAGTGTGAGCTGACGAGCGCCGTGGTCCCGTGGTTAGCCTGAGAAGCTGCGGAACGAGAGGTCCTTGATTCACATCTTCTCTCGAGTGAAAGTTTTAATTTTTTTATTTTCAGATAATTATCAAAGTTCAGGCACTCACACATAATCAACTTCGCTCTCCAAAATTCCAGGACATGTTCAGATTTGCTTGGACATATACAGAATTTGACGGTCTACGCACGGAAACATTTGAAAACGTAAAAAACATATGTTTTGACAGAGCACAGGGAAAACTGTGCGACTCTGAAACTGTTGCATTCATTTGATGCAGTTTATGTGACAAACTCTTATGTTTTCATCACTTTTTTTGGTGTGATTGTCACATCCACAAGAAAACCTAAATCGGGCAAGGTAGAAGAATCTTTTTACCCATTCGCCAAGTGTGCAAGTTAGGTGGGTCGACAACATATTCCTGTCATGTGACGCACATGCCGTCACCAGTGTCGTAAAGAATATATCAGACGTGTTTTCCTGTGGAGGAATCGGTTGACCTATGACCTTGCGATCAAATGTTCTCGGTTCCTATTGGAGGGGTACGTCCTTTCGTCTACTAATCGCACGGTCTTGCGGTGCGGTCGCAAAACACAGACACTAAACTTATTACAGTGAACAGAGACGTCAATGAATGAACGGACAGATCGTAACTTTGCGAAAATAAAGAAAGTAAAATTTTCACTCGAGGGAGGATTCGAACCAAGGACCTTTCGCTCCGCAGTTGCTGACTCTAACCACGAGACCACGGCGCTCATCAGTTAGTATTGTCCTTTATGTTGCCTATCTTGCACAGGGACTACTCAGTTTGTATATTTTGCTTATTTTTTCATAGTTCCACACAACTTCTTCCTGTTTTCTTGATTGATCTGTGTTCAGTTTTTCAAGACCTATCCACTGTGTCAATTTATAACCAAATCTGAGGGGGGTGCGATGGGGAGGTTCCCTTGTAAGTACTACAACTCCCTTTTGTTATCTTTAACGAAATTCTTTGGAAACTTGCATAGAGTCTATTCGTAGTTTAGTCCTCATGTAAACAAACACATGCTCAGTGATTGGACAATGACCCTATGACACATCCACTAGATTTTATGCCATGTCTATTAGGTGTATGACTGTTACGTCGTCCGCCCCCGGTAGCTGAATGGTCACCGTGACGGATTGTCAATCCTCTGGGCCCGGGTTCGATTCCCGGCTGGGTCGGGGAATTTTCTCCGCCCAGGGACTGGGTGTTGTGGTGTCCTCATCATCTCCAAAGAAGACGAAGTAAATATTCCTGAATTACAATCAAAAACTACTAGATATCCTCGGTGTAACAAAGCAGCTTAAGTCACTTAATAAAGGCAAGACCTGCGGTCCAGATTGTATACCAGTCTGGTTCCTCTCAGAGTATGCTGGTAAAATAGCTCCATATTTAGCAATTATATACAACCACTCGCTCACCTAAAAACTGGAAAATTGCTCAAGTCACACCAATACCCAAAAAAAGGGAAGTGGGAGTAATCCGCTGAATTACAGGCCTATTTCACTAACGTCGATGTGCAGTAGGGTTTTGGAACATATACTGTATTCGAACATTATGAAGTACCTCGAAGAAAACGATTTATTGACACATAGTCAGCACGAATTCAGAAAACATCGTTCTTGTGAAAAACAACTTGATCTTTATACTCATGAAGTAATAAGTGCTATCGACAGGGGATGTCAAAAAGATTCCATATTTTTAGATTTCCAGAAGGCTTTCGACATCGTTCCTCACAAGCGTCTTCTAACCAAACTGCGTGCCTACGGAGTATTGCCTCAGTTGTGCGACTTGATTCGTGATTTCCGGTCAGAAATGTCACAGTTCGTAGTAATAGACGGAAAGTAATGGAGTAAAACAGAAGTAATATCTGGCGTTCCCCAAGGAAGTGTTATAGTCTTTCTATTGTTCCTAATCTATATTAACGAGATAGGAGACAATCTGAGTAGCCGTCTTCGATTGTTTGCAGATGATGCTGTCATTTACCGTCCTGTAAAGTCATCAGATGATCAAAACGACTTGCAAAATGATTTAGATAAGCTATCTTTATGGTGCGAAAAGTGGCAGTTGACACTGTGTAAGGCGTATGCTTCGCCGGCGATGGGCGAGGCATGACAGAATCTCTGACCAGAGAGTAGTTTATTGTTAGTTGTTGCTTGTCGCGAGTCTGCGCTAGTCTGCGCGAGTCGACAGTAGTAGTCAGTTTGCAGTAGTAGTCAGTCGGATACAGTAGTAGTCGGTCGGCTTTAGTAGCGAGTGGGCGGTAGTAGTCTGCGGGAGTAGGCATGCGTCGGCTGTGTGCTCTGCTTGCGACTCTGGTCAGGACTCTGGAGGGTGAGTATTGTTGTAGAAGGTAAAGAAGGAGCATTGCGCATATTTAATAATGTATGTTAATTGTAATTAATTTGTTAAAAAAATTGCCCCAATAATAATTTTTTTTATAAAGTAACTCTTTTAAAGAAAAGTATTCATTTCAATTTAAAGAATTCTTCCAATGCATTATCATTGCTTCCAAGAATCCAAAAAAATATATAGGCCAGCATTGCACGAAGCTGTGTCGAAGAATCTATAATTAAGAGCAGATATAATTGCTGTTTTTATTGAGGTAAGGATTTTTGCTTTTTTATTCAGAATACAGGGCCGAAGGTCAGCGCTGCTGTCCTTATAAAATTTACCAGAGATTATTATTTCTGTTGGGAGGTTACATTTGGTTCATGGTTCATTATTTAATTAATATTATTGTGTGGTTAATGGTCAATTATCATTCCTTAATTTTCTGTGGGGAGGTTACACTTGGCTCCATTTCCATTTAATTATTTAAATTTTTCTGCTGGGAGGTTACAACTGAATAAGGAAAAGTGTGAAGTTATTCACATGAGTACTAAAAGAAATCAGCTAAATTTCGATTACGCAATTAGTTACACAAATCTGTAGGCTGTAAATTCAGCTAAATACTTACGGATTACAGTTACAAATAACATGTGGGTAGAGCAAACCAAAGACTGCGCTTCATTGTCAGAACACTTAGAAGGTGCAACAGGTCTACTAAAGAGACTGCTTACATCACGCTTTTCTGCCCTATTCTGGAGTACTGCTGTGTGGTGTGGGATCAGTATCAGGTGGGACTGACGGATGACATCGAAAAAGTAAAAAGAAGGGCGGCTCGCTTTGTATTATCGCGAAACAGGGCAGATAGTGTGACAGACATGATACGTGAATTGGAGTGGCAATCATTGAAACAAAGGCGTTTTTCGTTGCGACGGGATCTTCTTATTAAATTTCAATCACCAGTTTTCTCCTCCGATTGAGAAAACATTCTACATAGGGAGAAATGATCATCACGATAAAATAAGAGAAATCACGGCTCGCACAGAAAAATTTAAGTGCTCGTTTTTCCCGCGTGCCGTTCGAGAGTGGAACGATAGAGACACAGCTTGAAGGCAGTTCATTGAACCCTCTGCCAGGCACTTTATTGTGAATAGCAGAGTAATCAAGTAGATATAGATTTAGATGTAGAACATTCTATCATCCTCATCGACTGCAGGTCGCCGAAGTGGCGGCAACTTGAAAGACTGGCATCCGGCGAACGGCCTGCCCGACGGGGGCCCTAGCCATACGAATAAATAAATAAATAACTGTTACATCGCTACGACTGAAACTGAGACGCTCTAAAGCGTCAAATGCCTTAATGTATTTCTTAAGCCATGTTTCTTTTATTTCAAATCTCAGTTATCTCAGACCCAATAACTTCATCCAATTGAAAGGTATTGTCCTGACGTTTGCCGTATCCGATTTAGAGAAACCACAGAATAATTAATTCAGTATGGTCCAATAGGAATTCTTAACCACCATCCTCCCGAATGCAAGTCCAGCATTTTCATACTGGATCATCTAACTGTGTGGAAGTCGCTGAGTGGAGACGGAGCCTGTTCAAGAACCATTTTCGCCGTAAGCAGCACATGAGTAATCGTCCATACCGCCTCCACCTGTCCCGGTCATACTTGTAAGTTGCCTTTACTTGCGCTCTTGATAAAAATCATTAAATATATAAATCTGAATCTAATGATCTTGAAAGTCCATAGTCATTTGCATCTTTTAAAATAAGTGCTGAATTGACATTTCTGTGTAAAAGATAAGAATTTTATAAAGTTTATTGCAGTGCTAAAGATTGAGACAACAACCAGATCATATCTGTTTAAGATAATTCGTCGTCTTGCTTTGCATCGATCCTGCATCGGAGCTGGTTCGGTGTGGTTTTTAATTTACTAGGCATGATTAATTAAGGGGTGGAGCATGGAGTGTTATTCATATGAAAGTAGGCGAAAGTTTTTTGAATGTTTGTGAATCGTGCAATTAACGCGAAACTTTGGTAGCAGCGCGGCATTCGTCCATTGGGAAGTGGGAAACCGCCTAAAAGCTAGATCCAGGCAGGCCGGCTTTTTGGCCCTTGTCCTTAACCCGCCGGGGATAATTCGATCCGTGGCTGACGTACCTTCCCGTCATGAAACTGACGGTGTAACACGCATAGCTATCTGGACGGATTATGTAAGGCAATACCTGAGGCCTTTAAAAACCTTTCGCGAAAAATTTTGTATTTTGTATATGCAGGGTGGCACTCAATAAATAGCGGAAACTGACACAACGGAAGTATACGATAATAGAGTAAAAAGGAACCGAATAAACCTGGATATCTAAACAACCAATTTGTGAAATATTTGAAAATGTGCGGTTACGAGACGTCACTGTTTTCAGTCCTAGCTAGTACAAAAATATTTTAAATGTAATATTTTGGACTAGGTCCCCATCCAACTGTGTTCAAATTTCATCTATGGCTATCTTACCTTGCATAATATCGGGGAATGTGTCATACTCATGGTGGGGCAGAGGCGCACTTTTCTGTTGGTATAAGACGAGATCGAACGCGCCAGTATCATCCGAGATCGATAGGTCAATCACAATTTGTAACTTGGCTTGTATGGGGTCATCTCGAAAGGTAAGTGTACAGCAGTGCAGCAAACTGTACCGTTGTGTCAAGATTTACTAAATGATACGAGGGTGGCTGAAAGAATTCATGTCGCACTGCCGAGACAGGTGCAGTATTGGCTACAAATGAGGTGTCGACACGAGGAACACCATTTTTAACAACTATGAGTTATGCAATAATTTGTAATATGTAATGTACTAAAATAATATTGCATTTCTTGTATCTACCGGCTGAAGCTGTTTCAGGTTGGTTTATCAGGAGAACATGGAACAGACCACCCTCATCAAATGGGAATATCCCATGGGATCGACACAGTATGACTGCGGAAAAGAGCATGCAATGGATCACTTGTGCCATTCACTGTCCATGCTCTACAGAGTCATGCATTGATGAAGGGCTGATGTCTGCTGAATGTGGTGTCGTTGTTGCTGCGCAGTTGTTGGTGAAAACCATTTAATTTTCTCCTCTTTTGTTCAATTTTGCGAAGTATCTATATTGTAAATTCTTGCTTCAGCAGTATACCGTAATATTGCACGGTTATTTAATGCAGAGTTCTGTACGACTTCTGGTTCTATTGGTCCACCTCTGTTGGGATTTACTGCTTCGCACGTGAGGCAAGTAAGTACTGCCTGATTCCGCCTCTACTGCAGCTCTGTGAGGGCTTCCTTGTTTGCACTTTGGAGTCGAGTGAGTTCTTGTGGTCATCCTCATCGTTGTTTGTCTCTCAACGTTTCGTGTTTGTGAATCATTTTTTAATGCGGCATTATTTTGCGCTGTGATTTCTTGTGTGGCTCCCAGGTATATCCAATGTACAGGTAGCGTCAGTTTTAGTTTTGACACGTCCACGCGGCATGTGCAGCCGGTATCGTTAGAAACTCATTACTAATTTGTAGACATGGTCAAGATAACTTCGGAACAGTTTTATACGGCATGTTTCGATTCTGAATTGTGTGTGTTTTATGTCAAATTTCTAGACTCGCTTGAGGTGAGAGGCTCCTCTTGCGGCATGGGCAAGTCTCTTTCAGTCATCGTGGTGGTCCTAACAGTATGGTTATGCGAAAGTGGAATATAGGAATGTCGGGGTGTTTAACCTTCCGCCAAAAGTTGATGACAGGTTCCTCAAAACGATCGTGCTTCCATTTGGGAACATATGGAAAATATGGTGGGAACACTGGCCCGCTCTACATAATTTACAAGTTGATAGTGGTGTTCAATACCTGGACATGATGGTGGAACGGAATATTCCCTCTAATTTGCAGGAGTGTGGTCACCGAGCACGTATAATTTACGCAGGACAAGTCGGAAATTATTTCATATGTAATCAGAGTGGACACCTCCGCGCAATTTGCTCGCGTCGTCTTACAGACTTAAAATCCACTTATGATCATCATAAAAGGCTAACTTTATTGAACTTCGTTCCCCAGTGGCAGCCACTGTGCGTAACCAAGTTCCTGAGGAGCAATACAAGCAATTGCTTGATGACCCTACTGAATTCCTACCGTTAACCTCGCGTATCTCGAAGTTCTTGATAACGGCGCAGGGACAGGCTGCACTTATTGTGACCTTACTTTAATTCTTGTTAATGCCCCTTCAGGATCTTGCCGTTCCACGGATCTAACGAATTTTTACAAATGGAAAATAATTTATTTAATTTGTAAAACTTCACAGAGTCTTCCGTTAGGTAGAGATTATAATTATGTTTTGCGTGCTGTGGATCAGAGTCCCAATTTCAATTTCAGTAAAGAACTAGATGGCTTGTTGCCCTCTTCGCAATACACGATGAATGCATCTGTCACTATCTCACTCTCGTCTTTTTACAGCGACTTCCAGCGGCAGACTTGATGATTTTTATCTTTGTGATTCCTTACGTGGGCAGCTGTTAGCAATAGACTTAGTACTCACTTGTTTAATTGATCACTGAGCCGTAGCTGCAAATTTAAAGCATGTGGTGCCACCAGCAAAACTGTATCGTCTCCCCTGGATATTGAACACATCTCTCTCGCATTCGGAAGGACGACGGTTCAATCCCGCGTCCAGCCATCCTGATTTAGGTTTTCCGTGATTTCCCTAAATCACCCCAGGCAAATGTCGAATGGTTCCTTTGAAAGGGCACGGCCGACTTCCTTCCCTGTCCTTCCGTAATCCGATGAGACCGATGACCTTGCTGTCTGGTCTCCTCCCCCAAACAAGCCAACCCCTATTCTTTCCTCGAGATTAATCAGTCGAGATGTTTGGACCCGTCGCTTGCGTTCCTAGGACCGTTATCCTTGTTTTAAGGAACTGTGGTCAGGACACGCAAAATCGCTGGTCCAGATATCGTTAATGTGTTACTGCGTTGAGAGGGCGAGAGATCTCCAGCAGATCAGGAATTTAATTTTTCCATCTAACGAGAACATTATGAAGGTGCCGAAACAAAACTTTCTTACTGGTTCTGGATGTACGCCATGTTAGGGCGAAGCTTCTTAAGTTAAAGGGACAACAAACGGAAGGACTCAAGAGTGCAATCAGAAGCCCGCTCATTCGTACGGGATAAATTGACCTCCTTATATCTTTTTAATCCTCTGTGGGCCCGCCGAAAAAGATCAAATGTCACATCCGTCACTCACACCGACCGTCGCGTACTGACGTCCCAACGTGACATTTTCAGAACGATTTATAATTACTTTACCGACCTTCATGGCGTCCGTGCTACTGATACGACTTTCCCTGACACATTAACTCTTCTCTTGAATTGTATGGTAACCTCAGCATTATATTATGAGTATCTAAATGACTCGAAGTGATATATATATCGTTTTATTGTTGATCCACAACCGTAAAAATCGCCGGAACTCGACGGTATCCTGAGGAATTTTGTGTACATCTTTGACCTCTTATAAGTGACATCATTACGTTATTGGTAAATCAGGTGATACGGCGAGGTTTGGTTCTTGCCCCTTTCTAGGTTTCTAAAATCGTTCTAATTGCGAAGACGACCCGACGTCCAGACACTGATAAATTCTGCCCAATGACATTCCTTAATTCCGATCGCGCAGGCTGTTAATAGTTTTTTCTCGGCATTGCAAGAGAAAGTTCTTGCAGTAGACACGATCCTGACTTCTGTAATCGAATGCTGTGACGTCGTCTCGGTGGATGCAGTTACTTCTGTTTCCGGAACCTTACTTTTTCTTGATTCTAACAAGCCATTTGACGGTGTCAGTCACAGTTTCTTGATGAGGGTGATCGAGTCGACCGGTCTCAATCACACTGTGTATTAGGTATTATCCTGTCCTTCAACTGGTATTCAAGAATCTGCTGTGGTGGGCAAGTTATTACATAGATTACAATCCGACGGGGTTTACTGCAGGGGAGCCCCCACTCCACATCGCTTTTTGTCTTGTTCCTAAAAATACTACTTCGGCGTATCGTTGCTCAGCTGTGTGGCTGAGAGATTTCTTCTCTGTGCGAGCGTACGTGGAAGATGTGGTAATGCTACATCATATCGTTGACATATGCTTGCTGAAAGATGTATTGGATTCCTTTTGTTCCATATTTCGGACCCGCATTATCGAACGGAAATGCACCCTGTTGTCAATGCGGGGTTTCTATCAAGTTGTCGATCCACAAATCACTGGGGATTACCGTGGATCACTGCCCGCTGAAAACGGCTGCACTCAGCTCGCGAGAGGTGACGGATCGAATTCAAGACGCAATTCGAGAACGCCGTCCCCATAGCCTTCTTCACCAAGTACGGATCTTAGATTACTACCTTTTTAGTAAAGTGTATTATGTTGCACAAATGTTATCATTCACCGCTAAGATGGCGCACAAATTGATGCACTTATCGCGTGGTTTCCTATGGAAAAGTCAGATTTTTTGACCGCGGTATGAAATGATAGCTAGGTCCCGAACCACTGGAAGGTTGGGACTTCCCGATATCAGAGTGAGGGAGTGAATTTTGTTTACATAGCATAACGTCTTAAGATATACTCGAGCTACACTTTTCGTTACATCTCGCTTATTTAAGTGTCGTCAACCGGCCAGTCTGACTCCAACTGCAGTTGTTGGCCGGATCAGCTTCATATTGCGGCAAATACGTGACTTTTACACACATCAAAAAAAGTTTTGCATCACCCCAGTTCCCAGAACTCCTGAAGATAGACGTTGACTGTGGATATTGTATCACAGACACCATCCCTTTCACTGTTCAGAGATGTCAGTAAACCCGCCCAAAGATGTAAACAACCATGCATGAACAGCGCCAGCTGAGGGGCTGCTTCACTGTGTACTAGTGGTTGCAAGTCCGAGAAACCCTACGCTGACCAGCACAGCGGTGCGTTGACTTCTTGTCCCTACATTCTGCATCCAATGATGCCATTTGTAGAGAAGGACACGGCGGTCGGTCGGGTCCGATTGACTCGTCTAGGGTCAGAACGCAGGACGTCGACTTTCTAACTGGGGTAAGAAAAATTTCTTCTTAAGGCTGGTCTCATGTGAAATTTGAGGTAGGGAGTCAGACCATAAGTTTACATTTCAGATACTTTTGCACTAATCAGGTTAAATTTTCACACTGAATTCGTTGGCGGTGTGGCGCTCGCTGTGTTATTCAGTGGTTTGGTATTTAACTAATTTGTAAATGAAAATGATAATCTTATTTCATTACATTGAGTAATAACTAAATAATTTTTTCTCCCGGCTAAAGATTTGGTCGAGTTGCTAAAGAAATCCAAGTTTACGTTGTGTTAAAGTGTTGTCTGTAAGCTGTGTAAGTGTCACTTAAACACAGTTCATGCAACAGATTCTATACAGCTACTGATTATGATGGAAACAGTTACCTTCAGCAAAATGATCATTAAAACCACCGAATATCATCCGCGCACAACACTGACGTGTGGTAGCTCAAACAATATTCTTCGAAACTCGTGGGTAATTAATTTCGGCTCCATACATCAGCAAGAAAAAGTTTGTTGTATGGATCACGCTATGAGCACTGTTTTTAAAGAAGCAACCTGATTCGAACTAATTTCATTAAAATGAGTTCGGGACCACCGGTGCACATTTATATTTACACAATTTTATTACCTTCGGTATTTATGTCTGCAGGGTTGCGTAATTTGAATTTGCCGCTGAGATAATTGTTAAGATGGCGGCAGACAAATAATAGAGACTTTCTATTGTTAGATCAACTTTCTTTTTAACAGGATAAGTATTTTAAATGTTTATTAAACTTTACTATCATATTGTGCACTATTTAGACTAATTTTCATCAAGCAAACCTTTGATGTTTTCCTAAGAAACACAGACAAAAACGCGATACAAATCGCTATCATCAATGGCTGCGCTCCTTGCAGCGGAAAGATATAGTTAACACAGATAGTGCTTATTGGGAGAGGAATTAAAGTTTCAAATAATTATTCACTCATATTTATGATAATAATCAACTCTATTATCAAGTAATAATTAACAAATAATTACAATTTCTTAACAGACCTTAGTTTGATATGCGTCTTGCGTCCGCAACCTACAAAAGCCAACCAACAAAAGGTAAAAGCAAAGGAAGACAAACGCAGATCATAATAGGAATTTACAATTATCATTGTCTTTGTGTGATACACATCGATATGTCCAATTATATCATAAAATATTATATGAATAATTAATATTTCTCATCATTTATTTCACTGTTTTTTCATATGTCGGATGGATAATGTTTATTACTTTTACAGTTTCCTCTCGTCGCACTGTAGCTAAAATTTATCTCGTGGATGTTACAGCGACTTGTAACAACACGTTGGAAAACACATCTGAATATTCTCTTTTGAGATTCCATGTTCACTTGAACGATTTTGATACTACGATTATTATAGTATACTTTCACCCATGTCAGTTTCCGTTGCTAATAATTTTTCACCTTGTATACAAATTTTGAACTTGGGCGCTTCCATTGCCTCTATCAGCCTGGCGCCCCAAGCGGTCCTGGGTAGGGAACATGTGTTGTCAAGGTATTACCCCGTCATAATAACCCATACTAACACCAGTTTACAAATACGTGTTTCCTATGGAAACGACTTGTGTTGAAAGTACTGTCCTGTTCCCAATTTGAGTTGCTGTTCTGGACTGACAACGATAAGCAACACGCACAGAGCAGCTCGTCACTTGATCCTCTACGGCATACTCTCCCCGGCTACACTTAAATTTCAAAGTAAGAGCCGAGACGAGAAAGTTGCGCGCAGTTGTAACGGCGTCTGTTAAATTATTTTTCGTAGCGATCCCTGTACGCAAGCTCGCACTCAGAACGGCGCGCGGCCAAATGTCAGACGCACGCGGCGACCTCTGATCTTCGCTGGATGACGTCACACAGTGTTGCGCGCCCGCGGGTTCCGTTCCGCACCGTTCCTCTGTTTTTGTTCCTGTACAGCGGTTCTTCCACTGAGGAGAGAGGCCCAGAGCTAATTTTTGCGTCTCCATGACCGCTTTCATCCTGAGGTGTTCTCGTTTCGCAAGAGTAATAATTATCTGTTGGCTCTTTCCGTTTCAGCAAAGACCAGAAAAGTTATAAAAGAGCAGAGCTGTTTCATAACGTTGCTAATGATTAAAGGTTGTCACGGAAACGGCAGACGAAAAGGCGATTTCTCTTTGTCACTTGTTAAAGCACAGAGAAATAAATGGTATTCGAGAATCATAGCAAGTTACGCATTTACTCAATTACCGGCAAACTTTCAACAAGCCTTATACATTTACTGAGATCGTCGAGAAAGCCTTTTCCGAATCGAAATGGGGAAGATGTCACTCCTGCCCGCTGTCGAAACTGATGTCCCCAAAGAAGAAATATTTCATTCGCCTCAGATTCATCAGCCCTGATTATTTCCTATTGTTGTGTAACTGAAAATTTAGTTACAAAGTGTATAATCAGAATAGAATAAACATTTTTTTTCGTAGTGTAGATAGATCTACGTGAGAAGAGCAGTAACTCATCTTGTCGCTTTTGTGTGTTTCGATTACGTAATACACGGATAGCAGTGGTCAGAGGTGTGCGGGATAAAGTGGTGAGTGATCTTGTTGGAAGGAGAGACATATCCATGGACGGAGATGCCACGCAGCCTTCAAAAGCCTAGAGCAAGACGAAAATCGTTCCTTGTAGACCTGGGTCCATGAATTAACCAATCTACTACATCATTATCAACTGACAAAATACGTAACGTATAACCTCAGTAGGAACAGAATGTTGCTGTAGAGCAGTGATCACCAAATGTATGAAGTTTCTGGTCTAGCACACCGTTTCCAAATCCTACTGTGAGATACCAAAAGAAGCTAGGATAGAAATAAGAACTTCTTAAAAATCTTACATTGGTTTGTAGCCTACAAACTGACATTTCTAGTAAATATGAAATGAAATGGTTCAAATGGCTTTGAGCACTATCGCACTTAACATCTGAGGTCATCAGTCCCCTAGAACTTAGAACTACTTAAACCTAACTAACGTAAGGACATCACACACGTTCATGCCCGAGGGAGGATTCGAACCTGCGACCGTAGCGGTCGCGCGGTTCCAGTCTGAAGTGCCTAGACCCGCTCTGCCACACCGGCCGCCGGCCGCGGTGGTCTCGCGGTTCTAGGCGCTCAGTCAGGAACCGCGCGACCGCTACGGCCGCAGGTTCGAATCCTGCCTCGGGCATGGATGTGTGTGATGTCCTTACGTTAGTTAGGTTTAAGTAGTTCTAAGTTCTAGGGGACTGATGACCACAGATGTTAAGTCCCATAGTGCTCAGAGCCATATGAGCCACACCGGCCAGATAATAATGAAATGAATTTTAGTGAAACTGTGTACAATAAAAAGAAATTGAAACTGAATTGTATATAAGAAACAGAATGAAATGTCGTCACTAGTAAATTACACATGTAAGAACAAACTTTTTATCAGAGTTATTAACTGTAGTGACAAGGACGGCATCCATTTTTGTTATCAACAGTTTTTTTTTTTTTAATGTTGGGAGAGTGGGTAGTGGCTACCATTCGAAAACAGATGTCTAAGTGATCATTAGTCAATGTTTCTTACTGGTAAAATTAACTTCACACAGATATTTAGAGCTGAATATTGCCGTCACTTTGAGACGAACCTGGACCAAAAGAGGGTAGTTTCCTTTAGGAACAAGAAGACATATATTTTCAAAGCCCGATGAATATGATTTTGTAGATAAATCAGTTTAAGACTCAACCAGTTTCTCTTCCATTGCAGTGTTGTAATAATGAAAGTTAAGGTGCTGGAAGACTACGCAATAACTGAAATGCTTTTGAAACCTTGGATGTGTTTGTTGAATTGACTTCCCATATCTGAAAGAGTTTCAAAGTACTGTTTCATGTTGTAAGGAAGCATTGATGAGACTTGCTTGTGAAGAGTTTGTTTCAAAAAAGCTAACTGTAGTATTTACCTTAGATAAGATTTTTTCTCCACAATCCGAGCACTTTTGAGAATGAAGCAACATCTGAAATCGTTTAGCCAATGTCTTTATTCCTTCTTTGAAGCTGCAAGTAAAGTACGTTTGATCTTGAAGTTATGTGTGTGAGAAAGCAAAATTCAGCTTTCAAACAGGGTCTTCTATTTGGCGGAACGGTCTAAGGCAGGAACCACCGAACGAGGTGACGCAGTGGTTAGCACACTGGACTCGCATTCGGGAGGACGACGGTTCAATCCCGCGTCCGGCCATCCTGATTTAGGTTTTCCGTGATTTCCCTAAATCCCTCAAGGCCAATGCCTGGATGGTTTCTTTGCAAGGGCACGGCCGACTTCCTTCCCCGTCCTTCTCTAATCCGATGAGACCGATGACCTCGCTACCTTGGCTCCTCCCCCAAAACAACCCTCTACGGCAGGAAGGAACCCTTTACAAGATTGTAAAACTCTGCTGTTACTAAGCCAACGAACTTCCTTATGAAGAACTACATCACTGCACTAGGAATTTAGTTCATCATTCAGTGCTATGAAGAAATGTACCTCAATTACGTATGCTCTAACCTCTTTCTCGACTTTTATCACTATTTTCATTACGTTGTTGACCTTAAAAACTATCCACACAGTTATTGTACAATGGTAAGACAGAAATTCTTTATGACACAAGAGTATAGATCCTTTCTTTGCAACTACCATCGCAAGAGCTCCACCAGATGCTAAACCTACTAACTTTCTATAGGAATATTTTCAAAGTTGATAAGATCCTTAACTGCTCAAGTCATGTATAGCGTAGTTCATTCTGTTAATGATGTCACCAGGACCTCTCTTGCTTCAAAACTAACCTTTTACATGTTGCTAATCCTGAGTATGCGCACGACACACATGTTGCACACATACCCTCCTCGCTCTCTCTCTGTCCATCTCCTCCATTTCCCTTTTTTTCCTATCTCATTCATCCCCCATCTCTCTGCCCATCTCCGCGTCCTCCATTTCTTTCCATCTCCTCTACAAACCTCCCTCTTTTTTCTGTTGTCACTTTCCCTATCCACTTCTTCCTCCAACTCTCTCTGACCACCTCCTCTGCCCCTGTCCTTGTGTCCATCTCTTCTTATTCCATCTCTCTCTGTCCTTCTCCACCTCCCACCTATTTATGTTCGAGTCCTCCACTTCCCTGTCTGTCTCTCCACTTCCTCCTTCCCCGACCCCCACTCCGCCATCCATCTGTATATTTCATCCTATCACCTCCATCTGTCCATCTCCTCCTCACCCTCTCTATGGCTGTCCATCTCTTACTCCCCCCTCTCATCTTGTCCATCTCCTACACCGTTACTAATTGTACATCTCCTCCACTCCTCTTTCTCTCTCCATCTCATCGTCCCTCTCCTACCATCTGTCTCCTTCTTCACCCATTTCTGTGCTCAGCCAAGCCCATTTGCACGTAAACTCCCTGGAACATATTCCGATGCTACATGCACAATATGTCAGCTGTGCAGAGCAGCCTAGATGTCAAGGTTGGTTGTTTGATTTCGGTGACAGGACCAAAGAGTGAGGTCTTCGGTCCCGACAGATTAGGGAAGGAAGTCGACAGTGCCCTTTCAAAGGACCCATCCCGGCATTTGTCTGAAGCGATTTGGGGAAATCATGGAAAATATAAATCAGAATGGCTGGACACGGGTTTGAACCACAGTCCTCCCGAATGCGAGTTCAGTGTGCCAACCACTGCGCCACCACGCTCGGTAGATGTCAAGGGTTACCAACACTTCTCACCCCCACCATTATGAGAGCTAGGTAGTACGTACCCACAAAGTACTTCTTTCCAGACAATAAGCGATCCAATTGTTTAGGAAAAAGTGAAGACTTTTAAATTTTTCGAAAACTACACTCAGGATCAGAAAAAGTTATCATTCCAATTTTTTTGTCTGGAGGGGGATATCCAATTGTGCCACACTCGAATTTCCACCACTCCCCGTGCGTGGGCAGTGGGAGGCAACATTCAATTCTTCAATAGGAACCCCCGCTTTATATTACAGATTATGATTCTACGACAAAATCTACATGCGTTTTATCTAAAATTTTTCTTTCATTTCACCACAGATGGTACTGTAATCGGAGGAACAGAAATGGGTACACTATCATACTTTACGACATGTTACTCAATGGACCTTGAATATCCAGCAGCACGTGGAACACCACTTCCGTGCTGCGAGAGTAGGACAGACCAATATTTCAAAACTTTTAATTGGAAATCCCAACCGCGACGTTGTATTCCTTCGAAATATCGAACAGGGAATTACTCGACACGCTACCATGGCCATGGAGCGAACTACGACGCATCGTAGCCGGTAGTGAACTACGCAGTGTTTCTTGTCTGCACAACTACGTATCATTTGGAGAGCAGATGTGCGTGTGAACGATGAATGTTATAACCGCAGAAAAGAACTGAAGTGATACCGATTTACGGAGAATGTAGGAAAAATGTTGAGGGTGCTGTTGCCTTGTATGTCGAGCGTTTTCCAGAGAACGCTGGCACTCGTTCGTTCTTTTACGATCAAGGTTGTGAACGCCTTTATGCTCGATGGCAGCGTACAGACCGGTAAAAGCATACGAAGCTAACGTGTTATACGACAATCTTAAGAAATAGCTATACTACCGGCTGTGCACCGCAACCAACGGATAAGTGCCCGGAAATTACACCTTCATTGCGGTATGTTCGTAGGTATTATTGTCGCAACATCGTCATAAGCACAGAGTCAGTCAGAAAAACGTATACACTCTTTGTCAGGCTGCATCGAGATTTCGATACTGTCTTTCGATTTGAGCTACGAGTATGTTTTAGTATGGTCTTTGACTTAACAGATGTTAGTACTTTCATCTCGGTATTGAGAAAATAAGATGGCTGGAGCACGCTTGACATCCGAGCAACGAAAATGTAATGTGAAGTGGTTTTTCAAGTTTGATAATGCCATTGAAGTGCAACGTCAGTGGAGGCGGGAGTTTGAAACAGAACTGCCAACGCAAGTGTTACCAACAGTTAAGGTGAGCTCCCCATCAGTTTCATGTGCAAAAACCACCAGAAGACTCCTAACAAAACTGTCCCTACTCACATAATCGCAAAAATTTCCACAAAAATTTTTAAAATTATTATAAAAAAGCAATAAGTGTATTAGTAATTAGTTTCGTTTATTCTTAAGTAATAAAATATTCATAATCATTAAAACAACATATAATAAATAAATCAGCAAATCAAGATCAGGAACATATAAAATATTCTATACCAACAGCTAATTATTTAAATGAATTCTTCGTCTTCAGATGAATCATTTTTGTGTGCATAATCATCGTAATCATCATCGTCGGCTTCAGTTTGATACGATTTTTTGGTACTGATTTGTTTTACAACGTTTTTTGGAATTTCATAATCGTTTGAGCATTTTCCTTCCAAGCTCAAATTACAGAGTATTCTTAATAAAAGATTTAATTTCATTCTATTCCTATCGTAAAAGTCACTAATTCCTCAAATATGGACTCCCCTTGAGCATCTTTGAAATGCAGTTCCTCATTCTCCATTTTTTTTAATCTTTAGTTTCGTTCTAGTTCAACAAATTAATTTGTCGTCACTGATCATCCACTCTTGCTACAAATTCTGCACTTTTATTACACTCAGCCATTATATCAATTAGATTTTCTTTATTTTGATTTAATTCTTGTTCAGCTTCTATTCTGGAAAATTTTTTCATCAACGTCAAATTTTATGACAACCTGTTTTTTATTTCTTCAATCAGACTCACTATAAATATTATGCACCGGTTACCCGACATTTTTTCGTCTTCCCGCGGTAATCCCTTTCTCTTATTTCAAGCAACTGCTTTTCAAAGCGGAATCCCAGATAATATCTCCGATCGAAGAAATTACGAATATTTTGAGCAAAAATATTCTCTCTATTTGCTGGTAGCGTAACTTTACTGACAAGTATATCTATCAGGTTGGTCAACTCATCAGTTTGGTGTGATCTGTATCTTTTGACATCAACATTTTATTGATTCTGTTTATTTGAATTAATATTGGACAGAAAAATGAAATATATGCTTAACTAATCTCGTTCGCTTACATACCGTACAATAACTCCGCCATGTGACACCTTTCGCGCACTTTAGCTACGGCAAAATGTGTTTTTAGCTCTGACCATTGCGTGGTATTCTTGATACAGGGGATTTAATGATAAACATCTTGCCTGGCACGCTTGAAATATTTTTAACGGTTTCTGCCCATCGTTGATGTTTTGTATAGCTCGTTATAAAGAGATTGTCTGGAAGATCAGCGACTAAATTAATCATATCTGTCTTTAATTAAAAAATTCCAATTTCTGAGTAAAAATTCTTTGCAGCAGCTGAAACAGCCAGTTGCACTGATGGCACAAGCAGCGTACTGAAATCAGATGAGGTAGCTCTTCTTTCAATTTCGTAACTACTCCGTTATTTACTCCAATCATGAGAGAGGCATTATCTGTACCAATGCCCATTAAATTTTCAAGTCGCAAGCCGAATCGTTGAAGTGTCTCTTTACAGCAGGGACAATAGCTTCAGCGCTACACTCGTGCAGTTCTGCCAGGTTAAGGTATGTAGATACTATTTTTTGGTGTAACGTACTGTAATAAAGTATAATTAATCCCAAGTATTTATGTACAGCAATATCAGTAGATTCATTACTCAATAAGCTAAATTGTTGATCTCTGCTGTCTTGTTTTAGAACGTCACTGAAATACGCTGCTAACACGTTTTTTATAACTTACGTGCACTTAGTTCGGTGCGGCTCAACTTTTTCAATTTTTTTTGTCACGACTGTGATTAATTACGTCTCCCAAATGGTAGACTACACGTATACTAGCATGAATGGTTGTAAATAATGTAAGTCTTGCTTCTTAGTTTTTGTCTTTATTCCAACTGGCTCTGACTTAAAAGCAATTTTAGGCTGCACACTTACAACCTGCAATAATTTATTTAGTTATAGAGTGATCAAAGATGTAAAACCCATAAATGAATCACCAATCAATTTGAAAAAAGGTTGCTTACCTTTTTATTTTGTTGATGTTTCTTTGACATCCCATGACTCTTCAAATCTCCATAGTGACTCCTTAAAACTGTACCACCAAATTTGCACTTCGCTACCTGACCCATAGTACTTTCAATAACTTGAAGGCAATATTTTAAATGTGGCACATGACGCCAAGAATCCCGAAACTTCTGCGTATATTGTGGTTTCACCACAGTTATACACGTATGAGTAATACCATACACTGAGAATTACAATTGTATAGTGCACACCATGAACGTCGACAGTTATCTTACATTTTCTGCGCATCTGACGTGACGCACCCTGCGTGAGCCAACAAGCGTTCAGTGGTTATTTGAAAAGACAATGAAATAAGTAAGCACCCATTACTTGTTACCGGTTGCTGCACTCCTTGCACCTGTGCAAACCACCTTCGCTCGTGAAATGAACTATAACCATGTGCTACTAAAAACTGTTCATTCTACAGGGAATCCCCGCATGTAGTCTGTCGAGTGTGATGGTTCGTTTGATGTCACATTGTAATGCATCAGTGCTGTCTTCGCAGTAAACGTTAAATACTCCTGAAATAAACGTAGAAATAACATATTTCGAAACATATGAATAGCTCAGTAGTTGACAGATCACATTTTCAGTAACTGAAACTGAATCCTACTAAACCACTATAAAATCCACCAGCCACTAGAAGTAATATTTCGCTACCAACAGGAGGGTAGAAACCACCAGTTTTAGTGGAAAATCCACTATGTTGGCCACACTACGCCAACCTGCCTGACAATTAAACACATGATTGGTAAGTTTGAATTGCACGGAACGATTTGTGAAATTCACAAAGGAAAATCATCAGGTAGACAGCGTAGAGCTACAAGTTCTGCTTCGTCGGGTCTTGTTTTGGAAACGTTTGTTAATTCTCCACAGAAGTCTGCTACGCAATGTGCACGTGAAGTGGGGGTTAGCAATACAAGTGTACGAAGAATTCTGAAAGCTGCAATGTGGAAAGTGTACATTCCACAATTACTGCTCGCGATTAATGATGACGACCCTGATCACCGAATGGAATTTTTCGAATGGTATCAGCAAATGGTAACTGATGATAAACAATTTGTGACGAAGGTAGTGTGGAGTAACCAGGCACAATTTAAACTTAATGGAACCGTAAATCGGCATAACTGTGTACAGGGCACCGGAAAATCCGCATGTTTATGTGGATAACGCGGTCAATCTACCAGTGGTTCATGTATCGTGTGGACTATCACCTAGGAGCTTAGTAGGACCGTTTTCTTTGATGCCACTGTCAATGGAGAAATGTACCTGGAAATGTTACGCACATCTGTTCTGCCAGGTACACGTGCACTTTAAGGAACTGATGAAGAGGTCTTCTATCAACAGGACGGGGCGCCACCACACTACCACCTCGCCGTACGAGCTTTCCTGGATGAAAATTTTCCGGAACACTGGATTGAACGAAGAGGGCCAATTGAGTTTCCTCCACGGACGTCAGATCTAACAGTTACTGAATTTTTCTTGCAGGAACTGTGAAAGGTGTCTATGACGTAAGCCGCTTACACTAGAGGAACTTCACTTGGAGATTACAGCGACATGTGCAGCGATCTCCACTGTAACTTTGACTGACGTAGTTGCGGCGACCGCTTGTCGTTCTGTTATGTGTATAGCCGCCAACGCTGAACATTTTGAACATTTAAAGTAACCATGTGCTAAACTGAATGTTATACAACATGTGTGTTCAATTATTAAATGTAAAATAAAAAAGTAAGTAATACTTTTCGTTGACATCTTTGGTTGTCGGGTGTTCTGCCGGATATCAGCGTCGTACTTGCACGATATTTCGGTAGCTTAGCTCCTTACCTTCATCAGGTGCGACCTGAAACTGCTCCTCGAGTGGACCTGGTCCAGTATTTATGTCTGTGGCCTTCCCCCTTCACCAGGCGTTCCCTCTGCGGTCCGCGCCCGCCCGCTGCGATCTTCTGGAGCATTTCCGTTCCCATTTCTGCATTTAAAAAAACGGGGGTTCAGGTTCAAGAATTCAAAGTTTTCTCTCGCACCCACGCACGGGGTTGGATGTGGGGTCGACTGTGGATGTGGCCCTCCTAGGCAAACAAATTGGAATCATAGCTGTTTTTGGTCCTATGTAATTTTCGGTATCTTTGATTGTCTTCAGTTAAAATTAACACCCTGGATAGAGAGAGAGAGAGAGAGAAAGAGAGCCGGCCGCGGTGGGCGAGCGGTTCTAGGCGCTCCAGTTCGGAACCGCGCTGCTGCTACGGCCGTAGGTTCGAATCCTGCCTCGGGCATGGATGTGTGTGATGTCCTTAGGTTTAAGTAGTTCTAGGTCTAGGGGACTGATGACCTGAGATGTTGAGTCCCATAGTCCTCAGAGCCATTTGAACCATTTTGAAGAGAAAGAGAGAGAGAGAGAAAGAGAGAGATAGAGAGAGAGTCTAAAGAGAGAGAGAGTGAGGGAGGGAGAGCTTATCCAGAGCCATTTTCGTACCACCGGCGAACTCAGCTTTATCAGCTATATCAGTCGATTTGTCAAGTTGTAGAGAAGCTTATGTCAGTTTTAAGTTATGACGTAATGTCAGAACTCATAACTTCAGCTTTCTCCATTAATGTATTTTTAATAAGCTTTATAGATAAAGTAGCAGATATTATCACAGTTTTATTTTTTAAACGATCAAATAATGAATCTGCAGATTCTAAAGATGCTGTTTTGACTAATTCACTGTCTTCATATAGTTTATTAGACCCTGCAGTAATTTTTTAAACTTGAATTGTCGCTTCATTTGTTGCTTTATTCCTGTCTTAGAGTTTTAAACAGTTGATTGTTGGGCATTAAGTTTGGATTTCAGATGCATTAATTCTTCTTTACCTAGAAGATAATTGAGAGTGAGATCCTTTTCAATCCCTGGGTGAACGGTTTTGAACTGACGTACAAAGTGCCTCTTCCCAGATGATTCACTTACAGAACACAGTAAACGCACATGTTTCTATTACACGGGTAAAGAAGTAACCGATTTCTACATAAGAATTTTTGCTTTTTTTATTATTTTGTTGTACGCGCCTTCATTATAACAAACCTAGCTTAGAGCCAATGCGTAAATCTAGCTATCCACGTTGGCAAATGTCTGACATACAAATGAAAAACATAAAGCGCACAACCTCACGCATATGCAATCAGTCGTGAGGCTGACAGTCACTAATAATAGCAGTTACTTGGCAGAAATAAGTAGTTGTGAGCGCGATCTGAGCTAAGTGGAGTAATTCGGTTTAACCAAACTGAGCGTTATCCAATCTTCCGAAAACGTCGCTGCGAATTAATGGTAGCTTGCAATTGGCGGTTTGGCGGCATCTCTTACTGTTGCCCTGTTGAATAGGCGTTTATGTTACATTCCCTGTTGTTCCTTACTTCTTGTCCAATTTTCCTCATCTCGTTCTCCTAATGTCTTCTTTGTTTCCTCTAATCATTTTATATCAGTCGTCTATGCCTTCACAATTGTTTTACTGATTACTGAAATACGAAAGGTACCAACGCAGTTCTGGAAATACTGATGTTGTGGCTGCTCCCTCTTGTAATGTTTGTGGTTCCTGGCTGGATAAGCAAAGGGTGGTATGATAGTTGGGTAGCCTGTTTCCTCTCACTACAACACAGAATGCACACGTGGTTAAAATACACTTTATTACAGGAAACAATTGAGTACTATACGTCAATAACGTCCTGTATGAAGTTCTGTGGTTAAAGCAATTAGCCAACATGTACTAATTCTGGAACCTTATCCGTGTACATGTCACAGCTATATACAATGACTAAAGAACCCTCAGAGCCCCTAAGGTGTGAGGCGGCGACTATCACTGTGGAAGACTAGAAGACAGTGCGACGTATTGAGGTGCAATGCGAACTGAGTCCCGATGCAACATACTGCGGTACTGAGATGGGAGATTGAGACAGCCCGGTCGGCGACGGCAATCTATATGCACGCTGCCCAGGGGTCGTTATCGGATCGTAGTCTGTGGGCCTGCCTTGGTTTTCTCTTGTCAAAAGTGCGCTTAGTTCAGCGCCTGCTATACAATTTTTCCTAGCGCCGATCGGTGTGCGGGCGAAGGGTTACGCCAGCCTATCTGAAACAAATTATATCCCGTATCTTCGTATCAGTAACAAGCCCACCAATGGTTGTCGTCTGACCAATGGGGAGCTTGTTACTGCTACGAAGATACGGAATCCAGTTGACTTTGGACCCGCTGCACTTGACTTTGTTGGTTGAACATACTGGTGTACGTGCTTAGTAAACTGTATTGTTTCCATTTGAAGATTCAGCTAGTCGTTGACTGATTTCGCTTGGGACCTTGGGACCTTAAGGTGTAGGCTGGTTAAGTTTTTTGAATAAACAACGTTGGATTACTATATAGTTGTTGGTTCTACTTATCGTTATTCATATACTAACAATAGTTGTTCCCCATGACGTGGTCTATCGCTCCTAGATGTTCGATGCAAAGACTCTGAAACAACCTTTACACAGAAAATGTGGTGTCACCGCCAGACACCACACTTGCTACGTGGTAGCCTTTAAATCGGCCGCGGTCCGTTAGTATACGTCGGACCCGCGTGTCGCCGCTGTCAGTGATTACAGACCGAGCGCCGCCACACGGCAGGTCTAGAGAGACGTCCTAGCACTCGCCCAGTTGTACAGCCGACTTTGCTAGCTATGGTTCACTGACAAATTACGCTCTCATTTGCCGAGACGATAGTTAGCATAGCCTTCAGCTACGTCATTTGCTACGACCTAGCAAGGCGCCATTATCATTTGTTATTTACGAGGGCAGTTCAATAAGTAATGCAACACATTTTTTTTCTCGGCCAATTTTGGTTGAAAAAACCGGAAATTTCTTGTGGAATATTTTCAAACATTCCCGCTTCGTCTTGTATAGTTTCATTGACTTCCGACAGGTGGCAGCGCTGTACGGAGCTGTTAAAATGGCGTCTGTAACGGATGTGCGTAGCAAACAACGGGCAGTGATCGAGTTTCTTTTGGCGGAAAACCAGGGCATCTCAGATATTCATAGGCGCTTGCAGAATGTCTACGGTGATCTGGCAGTGGACAAAAGCACGGTGAGTCGTTGGGCAAAGCGTGTGTCATCATCACCGCAAGGTCAAGCAAGACTGTCTGATCTCCCGCGTGCGGGCCGGCCGTGCACAGATGTGACTCCTGCAATGGCGGAGTGTGCAAACGCACTCGTTCGAGATGATCGACGGATCACCATCAAACAACTCAGTGCTCAACTTGACATCTCTGTTGGTAGTGCTGTCACAATTGTTCACCAGTTGGGATATTCAAAGGTTTGTTCCCGCTGGGTCCCTCGTTGTCTAACCGAACACCATAAAGAGCAAAGGAGAACCATCTGTGCGGAATTGCTTGCTCGTCATGTGGCTGAGGGTGACAATTTCTTGTCAAAGATTGTTAAAGGCGATGAAACATGGGTTCATCACTTCGAACCTGAAACAAAACGGCAATCAATGGAGTGGCGCCACACCCACTCCCCTACCAAGAAAAAGTTTAAAGCCATACCCTCAGCCGGTAATGTCATGGTTACAGTCTTCTGGGACGCTGAAGGGGTTATTCTGTTCGATGCCCTTCCCCATGGTCAAACGATCAACTCTGAAGTGTATTGTGCTACTCTTCAGAAATTGAAGAAACGACTTCAGCGTGTTCGTAGGCACAAAAATCTGAATGAACTTCTCCTTCTTCATGACAACGCAAGACCTCACACAAGTCTTCGCACCCGAGAGGAGCTCACAAAACTTCAGTGGACTGTACTTCCTCATGCACCCTACAGCCCCGATCTCGCACCGTCGGATTTCCATTTGTTTGGGCCAATGAAGGACGCAATCCGTGGGAGGCACTACGCGGATGATGAAGAAGTTATTGATGCAGTACGACGTTGGCTCCGACATCGACCAGTGGAATGGTACGGTGCAGGCATACAGGCCCTCATTTCAAGGTGGCGTGAGGCCGTAGCATTGAATGGAGATTACGTTGAAAAGTAGTGTTGTGTAGCTAAAAGATTGGGTAATAACCTGGTGTATTTCAATGCTGAATAAAACGACCCCCGTTTCAGAAAAAAAATGTGTTGCATTACTTATTGAACTGCCCTCGTATCTTGGGATGCATGTACAGTCAGACCGATGTTCACCAATTATGGATTAAATTTAAGTATTTCACTATCTGCGTCCGTTTTTCTATGTTCTAATTTCCTTGTCATTTTCCAGACCTCACGGCAGCCTGCGTGAGCTTAAACGCGTGCCTTTCGGCTTCCTCCAAACCCCGTGAATTGGCTCCAGCCAATTCACAACATATGGCGACGAGAATTTTGCGTTCGTATTTGTCCTGATTTACTTGTGTCATGGCTTCGCCACAATCTCCAGATGTACTGTCCGAATTTTATCGCTTACAGAACCAGCAGACGCAGGCCTTGCTGGATGCCCTTGGACAGCTCATCCAGGGTCAACGTGCAATGCAAACTGATGCGGCGGTAGCCGCTCCACCGCTACCGCAGCCACAACACGCAGTTGCACCACCTTTTCGTCCTTTTGATGCGGCACTGGAAAGCTGGACGGAGTGGTCACGCCAATTTGGATTCCATCTCGCCGCCTACAGAATTCAAGGTAATGAGTGGCAGCCTTTTTTGCTTTCTTGTGTCGGAGTGTCCACTTACCGTGTGATAGTGAAATTATTTCCCCGACGCGACGTAGCAACTCTGTCCTACGACGAAATTTTGTCTGCATTAGATGCATATTTCAAAGAATCGGTCAATGTAGTTGAAAAACGGTATACCTTCTTTCGTACAAATCGTACGGCCAGTCAAACTAATCGGGAGTGGGTTGCAACCTTGCAAGGCCATACTAGGGATTGTGCTTTTGAGTGTGAATGTGGACTCCATTATTCAGGTACTATGGTACGTGATGCAATTGCACGGAGCGTTTCTGATGTTCGTTTAAGGGAACAGATTTTGAAACTAGTCAGTCCCTCCCTTCAACACGTGATGGACATATTGGATCGGCAGGACACACTTGACTTTGCTCAGGAATCATTTGAAACTTCGCCACCCATGTGTCAGGTTTACCGGCCCGCCGGGCGAGCTGCACGGAACAGTAAAGAGTCCTCGCGCCCGGCCGCGCCAAAGCCGCCTGGTTCTCCGCCACGTGTGCCGCACCAGCAAGCAAATGCAGTGCTTAAATCATGCCCGCGGTGTGCTACTAGACATTCACGTGAGAATTGCCCGTCACGCCAGGCTATATGTTTTTTCTGTAATAAAAAAGGACATGTTCAAAGTGTTTGCCAGAAAAAGCTCCGATCGGACGCTCAAAACCATTCCAGGCCCTTTGCTTCGCGCCGGAATCGGAATCAAACCAAGGATACTCTGGCTCGTGAACCGTTGCCCATGGAAATTCATACAGTTCATTCCACTCTGCCCTGTGCCACTCTCTCTAACAGTGACAGTGTTCATCCCACAAATACTGTGCGTCGACGTCGACGGAATTCCCGTCAAGTCGCAAGTGATTATGTCCCAGTGTCAGTTCACGTTGCACGAGACAGTCGCTCTTGTCATCAGCAGGACAATAAACTTTTTGTGGACTTGGCCATTATGGCAACGTGATACCATTCCAGCTCGATACAAGAGCTGCAGTTTCACTGATCAATCAAGACACGTACAAACAGCTGGGCACACCTCCGTTGCGTGCCACAAATGTTAAGTTAACTAGCTATTCAGGTCACGGGCTCCCTGTGTTAGTACAGTGCAGCCTTCTTGCAACATACAAGGGACAAACAAAACTTGTGTCATTGTACGTCCTTCGTTCTTCTTCTGCAGTGAGCTTGTTTGGTTTAGATTTATTTCAGTTGTTTAACTTGTCTATAGTCAATCAGGTCCTATCAGTGAACCAGACTGTGCCTTCAGTGTTTCTCGTCTATGTAAAGAGTTTGCAGACATTTTTGCACCGGGCCTTGGTTGCGCTAAGGTCTATAAAGGACATTTGGAACTGAAAGTAAACGCGCAACTGAAATTTTTCAGAGTGCCCAATTTTCCCCACGCATTGCATGATGAGGTCGCAAAAACATTACACGATTTGGAATCACAAGGTGTGATTGAACGTGTCCAGGCTTCTCTCTGGGCATCACCCTTAGTAATTTTGCCAAAACCTTCCAGCAAATTGAGACTTTGTGTTGACTTCAAGGCAACAGTGAATCCCCAACTAGTGATTGCTACTTTTCCTTTACCCCGCCCGGAAGATCTTTTTGACAAACTGTGCCCGGGTAAATATTTTTCGAAGTTGGACCTAGCAGATGCGTACTTGCAAATACCGGTGGACAAAGAATCCCAGCGCATTTTGGTAGTTAACACGCATTTTGGTTTGTACCGATTCAATCGACTGCCATTCGGGTGTGCATCCGCCCCTGCATTGTTTCAGCAATATCTGCAAACTGTTTGTGCGTCGGTCCCTACTGCAGCAACCTATCTGGACGATATTGTGATCTCCGGAAAGATGGAAGAAGAACATTTAGCCAATCTACATCTACATCTACATTTATACTCCGCAAGCCACCCAACGGTGTGTGGCGGAGGGCACTTTACGTGCCACTGTCATTACCTCCCTTTCCTGTTCCAGTCGCGTATGGTTCGCGGGAAGAACGACTGTCTGAAAGCCTCCGTGCGCGCTCTAATCTCTCTAATTTTACATTCGTGATCTCCTCGGGAGGTATAAGCAGGGGGAAGCAATATATTCGATACCTCATCCAGAAACGCACCCTCTCGAAACCTGGCGAGCAAGCTACACCGCAATGCAGAGCGCCTCTCTTGCAGAGTCTGCCACTTGAGTTTATTAAACATCTCCATAACGCTATCACGGTTACCAAATAACCCTGTGACGAAACGCGCCGCTCTTCTTTGGATCTTCTCTATCTCCTCCGTCAACCCTATCTGGTATGGATCCCACACTGATGAGCAATACTCAAGTATAGGTCGAACGAGTATTTTATAGGCCACCTCCTTTGTTGATGGACTACATTTTCTAAGCACTCCCCCAATGAATCTCAACCTGGTATCCGTCTTACCAACAATTAATTTTATATGATCAAACATTATTTCAGGTCTTGCGACAAAATAGTCTTCGCTTGCGGAAGGACAAATGTGTGTATTTTGCTCGTGACTTACCCTATCTGGGACATGTAATCAATGCCCAAGGCATACATCCCAGTCTAGAGCACCTCCGTGCCATACAAGACTTGCCTTCGCCGCAGAATTTGAAGCAGCTACAGAGTGTGCTGGGAAAAGTCAAATATTGTCATCGCTATGTGCGCCACGCCTCTTCCATTTCAGCTCCGCTTCATCGCTTACGCCGTAAAGGTGTTCCGTTCGTCTGGACGACGGAATGCGAACGCGCCTTTCGCCAGTTGAAATCGGCGTTGCTTACCAATACTTGCCTTACGCCATTCGATCCCCAGAAACCCCTTTTGTTGATGGTGGATGCATCGGATTTCGGGATCGGTGCTGTGCTTGCGCACAAAGATGGATCACATGATCGCCCTATTGCCTTTGCGTCCAAATTGCTCTCGTCTGCGCAAAGAAATTATTCACAGATCGAGAAAGAAGCTTTGGCTTTCGTATTTGGTATTACTAAGTTTCATGATTTCTTGTATGGTCGTCACTTTACCATCATCACAGACCACAAACCTTTGACATCGCTTTTTCATCCGAACAAGCCTGTACCTCCACGCACAGCGCACAAATTCATTCGCTGGTCTATTTTCCTCTCGCAGTACCGCTACGATATCTTGTATCGGTCCACTGCTAAGCACGGAAACGCCGATGCGTTGTCCTGTTTGCATGTTGCTGAGGATAGAGCATTCGATTCTTCCGAACTTGCTTGCATGTTCATTGATTCGGAAACCGATGACGTGGTCGAATCGTTTCCGATTGATTTTCGTCGTGTAGCTACATCCACAGCTGCTGACCCTGTCCTTGCTACCGTTCTGCGTTTTGTTGCTACGCAATGGCCCTTGTCACAGTCAAGGATATAGGATCCGTTGGTTCGCCGATTTTTTGCTCACAAGGAGAGACTTTTTGTGCGACGTGGTGTTTTGCTGTTACTTTCTAATAATGATCAGTCCAGGGTCGTGGTCCCACGTTCGTTACAGTCCTCTGTCTCACGGCTTCTCCACCAAGGACATTGGGGTATAGTGAGAACGAAACAACTTGCTCGTCAGCACTGTACTTGGTTCGGAATCGATGCTGCGATTACGAATATGTGCTCTTCTTGCATGGCGTGTGCCGAACAACAATCCGCACCACCGCGGAAATTCTTTGCATGGCCGAAAGCCACTACCCCTTGGCAACGCTTACACATCGATTTTGCTGGTCCATTCTGGAATGCTCGATGGTTGGTTGTGGTCGATTCATTCAGTAATTTTCCTTTTGTTTTCCGGATGTCTTCCGCGACGTCTTGTGCCACTATCCAAGCGTTATCGGCTATCTTTTGCATTGAAGGTCTTCCACAGACTATTGTTTCCGACAATGGCCCACAATTCATGTCCGCAGAATTTCAGTCATTCTGCAAGGCCAATGGTATTCAACATCTGACGTCCGCGCCGTTTTCGCCGCAGTCAAACGGTGCCGCTGAACGTTTGGTCCGGACTTTCAACTCACAGATGTTGAAGTTATAAGAGTCGCATTCTCGGGAGGACGCGTTATTGCTCTTTTTGTCCTCGTATCGCTCTCAGCCCCGAGATGGTCGCTCGCCGGCTGAGTTACTCCACGGTCATCCTCATCGAACCTTGATGTCTTTGCTACATCCGCCGCATCAGGTTCCTGTGCAGCGGCAGACACCTGCTTTTGCTCCGGGCGACGTTGTCTACTATCGTCACTATCGCGGTTTACGGCGTTGGCTCGCAGGGCGCATTCTTCGCTGCCTCGGCCGCGCTATGTATCTGGTTTTGGGGGCCTCTGGTGAGGTGCGTCGGCATCTCAATCAGCTGCGCCCCCCAATGGCTCAGCATTCATTTGCTGAGTACGGGCTTGGCGACCCCGTGGTCCTGAGCTGGGGACTGGTCTGCACCGCCAGTCTCCTGTCACCGTAACCCCCGGACATGCTTCAGCGACCACCGTATGGCGGGGCGGTGGAATGTTGTGTGCTGCGGGGAATGGTAATCTTGGCTTGACCGCCAGGATTGCGAGGAAGGTAAACCTCTATAAAAACCCCTCAATCCTACGGTGTGCTGCGCGCCTATAAGATGCATGGATGTTGGGGTGGAACTGTCGCAAGCGGGCAACCTCTGGGGCACCTGCCGCACCCCAGTTGCATACGGCTTACTCAGGCACGCGGGGCTCTGTCTGAGCGGACCTTTAGTTCCCTAGCTGCTCGTGGGACCGCAATGGACCCGTCGACCTCTACATTTCCCCCTACCAGTGGATTGGGTGGGCCACTGCTAGGAAAACACACCCCATCGAAAAAGCGACTTCGTGCTGCGAGTCCTCCAGCTCCTGGTGTTGCTAGCGATTTATCAGACTGTCGTAACAAGAGCACATGCTGATAATCAGAATCTGTTTTTGATTATTAAACGGAAGGAGGGTAGCTTTGAGAGGGTTTCTCCCTTTTACATCCACAAAGGTCTTGAGGGAATTGCAGGTACACTGAAATCTGTTAAGCGACTGCGCAATGGGACTCTGTTAGTTGAGACTTCTAGTTCCCGTCAAGTTGCTTCTCTTCGGAAAGCAACCTGTCTCGGAGAGTACGCTATCGAGACCGAGCTCCACTCCACTTTGAATTATAGTAAGGGTGTTGTGACATGTAGGGACTTGGTGTATATCTCCACAGACGAGTTAAAATCTGAGTGGGCTGACGAAGGTATTGTTGACGTGCAGCATATTATGAAACGAGTCGACGGGGACCTCGTCAAATCCGACTCGTTTATTCTCACTTTCAGTTGCCAGAGACTCCCAGTGCATGTTAAAGCGGGTTTCTTACGTTTGCCAGTACGGCCATATTTCCCCAACCCAATAAGCTGTTTTAAATGTCAACGCTTTGGGCATACTACGTTGGGGTGCAATGGGATAGCCACTTGTGCTAAATGTGGTCAGCCTGCCCATGAAGGAGCCGATTCTTCAACGCCTGTGAAGTGCGTGAATTGCTCTGGGAGTCACCCTGTCTGGAGCCGGGTCTGCCCCATCTATCTCGACGAATGGAAGATCCAGGAGATCAAAACATCTAAGCGCATCCCCTATGGTGAGGCCAAGAAGCTCTTTAATGCCATGCAACCTCCTGTATTTACGACATCTTTCGCTTTCGCTCTGAAAAAACCGGTACAAATGGCCACTGTTGCTACGCAAACGGAGGTTGCTAGTGTTAGCACTAATACCTGCGTTTGCCAGTGCACTTGTGCTGCTGCGGTTGTTTTGAAACCTGCGGCTCTCCCCGCAACGTCGGACAAGGCCGTGGTTGCTGACATTGGGGTACTTCCTGCCTCTTCCCATATGGCGCCTTCTGCCCAGGCGAGTACAGATCCACCTGCTGCCAATGCTCTGCATTCTAAGCCCCCCAAGACAAAGACGCCGAAGGTGAAGGTTTTGCCACCTGAGGAGACTGGTCAGGGTCGGTCCGATGACGAGGCCATCGTACTCTCTGACATCTCCCGTGGGTCGTCATCGGAGCTGATGGACATTGATGTCGACCGGGGGCGATCTTCTCGCCCCAGGATTTAAAATCTCCGGCCAGTACGGGCTCTCCTCCAAAACACAGAGGCAGGGTGAAAGTTCAGCCACCCTGATCACTGGCTCACATATTACAGTGGAACCTTAACGGGTTCAGGACGCATGTGGCCGAATTACAACTCCTTGTACGAGAGTGCCCTTTGTGCTTATGTCTCCAAGAGACACATTTTCGGGCCACTGCTGCCCCTTCTTTACGGGGCTATACCGTATATCGGAAAGATGATCTGATGGGGGAAAGGGCAAAGGGTGGTGTTGCGGTTTTTGTCCGTGACATGCACCCCTCATCTGAGCTCCCTCTCGTTACAGACTTGCAAGCAGTTGCAGTTGACCTTCTTGTGGATCGGAGGCTCACAGTCTGTTCACTTTACTTACCACCTCAGGATGTGATAGACTCTAAGGCTCTCACAGACCTTATTAGCCAACTCCCCCGCCCATTTCTTCTTCTGGGGGACTTCAATGCTCATAATGTCTTATGGGGCTCTTCGACTACTTGCCCCAGGGGTCGCCTTCTGGAAAGCCTCATGATGTCTGAAGAACTGTGCCTCCTCAACTCTGGTGCTCCCACTCATTTCTGTACTGCTTCTGGGTCGTCATCAGCTATTGACCTTTCCTTTTGCTCTCCAGCCCTCGCGGATTCTGCTCTGTGGGAGGTTGCTGCTGACCTCCATTCTAGTGACCATTTCCCCCTTTGGATTCGCCTCCTGGATGAGGCTATGGCATTACCAGTGCCGCCGCGGTGGCACCTCTGCCGAGCTGACTGGACACTTTTCAGCCAACTGGCTGTTTTGGAACACCGTGCCAGCGTCCACGAATGGGTAAACCATGTTGCAGCCGTGATCTCCCATGCTGCTGAATTGTCAATCCCACGGTCATCCGGTCATCCCAAGAGGCGTCCTGTCCCTTGGTGGACCACTGAGTGCCGCTCAGCCATCCGAGCCCGCCGTGCAGCTCTGCGCCGCTTCAAGTGCCGTCCCTCAGCTGACAATCTTGCGGCCTTTCGGGTGGCAAGGGCCAAAGCGCGTCGAGTGATTAAAGAGAGCAAACGACGGTCATGGCAATCATTCTTGAACTCCATCTCCCGCTCCACTAGTTCGACGAAAGTATGGGAAGCCATCAGGAGGATTTCCGGGAAACTCGGCCAGCTACCTGTCACGGCATTGCTGCATCAAGGAAGTCTTCTCACGGCGCCGAGAGACATTGCCCAGACACTGGCCATGCATTTTGCGGCATCTACCGCCACTATTAACTGTGATCCAGATTTCTGCCGCTACCGCAGTGCCATCGAGAGGGGTCACTTGGACTTCCGGTCTCCAAATTCTGAACCCTACAACTGCCCCTTCACAATGTGGGACCTGGATTCGGCGCTGTCTGTGGCTCATGATACTGCGCCTGGTCATGATCAAATCCGGTACAGCATGCTGCAGCACTTGTTACTGCCTTCCAAGGAAGTTCTCCTGAATTGTTTTAATATGATATGGTTATCCGGCACGTACCCTGACTCGTGGAGGGAGGCGATTTTGATTCCCCTCCTCAAACCGGGGAAGGACCGAACGCATCCCAGTAGTTATCGGAGTATTGCTTTGACGAGCTGTGTCGGGAAGACGTTGGAACGCATGGTCAACCGTCGCCTGGTTTGGCTGCTCGAGACCAGGCAGCTCCTTAGCCCCTCTCAGTGTGGCTTCGGAGATGTCGTTCCACTATCGACAACTTGACCCTGCTTGAGGCGGCCATCCAGCAGGCCTTCCTACGTAACCAGCATTGTCTAGGTGTATTCTTTGATATTAATAAGGCGTATGACACTACTTGGCGCCGCCTTATCCTCAATCAACTCCATCAGTGGGGCTTTCGTGGCCGTCTCCCCATCTTCATTCGGTCCTTTCTTTCCCACCGCCTCTTTCGATATCGGCTTGGTACTGTGCTTTCTGATTTGTACGTGCAGGAGAATGGTGTTCCTCAGGGAAGCGTTTTAAGTGTCACCCTCTTTGCCGTCGCCATTAACAGTATCGCGTCCACTATCCGGAGTCCTGCCCAATGCTCCTTATTTGTGGACGATTTTGCTGTTTTCTGTTCTTCCTCTAGTCTTGTCACTGCTAGTCGGCAGTTGCAGCTTACGATAAAGCGATTAGAGGCATGGACTGCGAAGACGGGTTTTACCTTTTCTGCAGACAAATGTGTGTGTGTTCATTTTAATCGTTCTCGACGTCTTTTTACCTCCCCTGAATTGCGTCTGAGGGACACCATTCTTCCTTTTAGAGACACTGTGAAGTTCCTGGGGCTCACTTTTGATTCCAAGTTGTCGTGGTTGCCTCACCTTAAAGACCTCAAGGTGCGGGCCCTGAAGGCACTGAATATTTTGAAGTGTCTGAGCCATCGGTCCTGGGGAGCAGATCGGGCGCGTCTGCTGCAGTTTTATAGGGCTTTCGTCCGATCGCGTCTTGACTATGGTTGCACCGTGTATGGGTCCGCAAGGCCTTCGTATCTGAAGATTCTTGACGCAGTACACCATGAGGGTATCAGGCTGGCCACTGGTGCCTTCCGTACTAGTCCCATCCCCAGCCTGTGTGCTGAGGCAGGGGAACCGCCGCTCGCCATCCGGCGGAAACTCCTCATGGTGCGACGGGTGTGTCAATTCCTTGCCTGTCCTACCTCCCCTGCGTACCCTACCGTTGCCGACCGCCTATGGAACGTCTCTTTTCCAGTCGTCCCAGGGCAACGAGACCATTTGGGATTCGTGCCAAGCATTTGCTTGAGTCCCTTGGTGTGGAGCGTGTGGCCCCCGAACGACTGGGTTTTACTCGTCTCCCTCCCTGGTTGCTCCAGAGGCCCAGCGTCCTTTTAGACTTGTCGGAGTACCGGAGGAGCTGCACTCCTGCGTTTGTTTTTACCTCCTTATTTTCCGATATTTTACACCAGCATCCGGACCATGTACCAGTATTTACGGATGGCTCTAAACAGGGGGACTCTGTTGGTTGTGCTGTTGTTTTCCCTGATTGAGTCGTCAAGTTACGGCTTCCTGCGGCATTTACCATCTTTGATGCCGAATTGTTTGCGATCCTGCGGGCATTGGAGCAGATGAGATGTGTTCCCAGTCGGAAGTTCCTCATCTGTTCTGACTCCCTGAGTGCCCTTCAGACCATTCAACACTTGTACCCAGCGGATACGGTCGTCCAGAACATCCATGATGCCCTACTCCACCTGCAACGGCAGGGGAAGGAGGTTTCTTTCTGCTGGGTGCCGGGGCACGTGGGTATTATGGGAAACGAACTGGCGGATGTGGCTGCCAAAGATGCAAGTTCCTTCCCTCACGTTGTTGAATGTGCCGTCCCCCTCCATGCTGTTACCTCCCTCCAGCGTTTTCGTGTTATGCGTCAATGGGAAGAGGAGTGGCTGGCAGTCGGTGACAATAAGCTGCGTCTGGTCAAGGCCACCACGCGGCCATGGCGTACGTCTTACCAGTCATGCAGGCGGGACGAGGTTCTCCTCACTCGCCTCCGCATCGGGCACAGTCCCTTCACACATGGTTTTTTACTCCGGCGGGAGGATCCCCCCCCTCTGCACTGCTTGTGGCGTCCAGATTACTGTCCGCCACATTTTACTTGACTGTCTTTTATTCTCTGACCAGAAGGCGGTGGTTTCTTTGCCACCGGATTTGCCCTCTATTTTGCAAGACGACGCAACGTCTGTGGTTAAGGTTTTACAGTTTTGTGTCCTGTCCAATTAGTTGCCTCGGATTTTAGGGAGAGGGTTTTAATGTGCTGCTGGATGACTGGCTCACCCAGAGTTTAGGTAAGAGGTCCGCCAGTCACGAATACCTCCTTGTTTCCCTTCGGTTTCTGTCCTCCCTTCCTTGTGTTTCCTTTCCTTTTTTAGTGCATTCCTTCTCCTCTTGTTTTGCCTCTGTATGTGAAGATTTGGAACTGCGTCAGGTCTGTGTCTTTTAGCTGTTCCCCTTGTTCGCTGTCCGTCTTAGTCCCTTCACTGCATGTGTTCCTGTTTCTATGCGTTTGGGCGCTGATGACCCCGCTGTTTAGCGCCCGTAAACCTCAAACACACACACACACACACACACACACACACACACAATCAGTTGCGCCTCTGTCGTCGCACGGGATCTGCCGCTCCCCGTCTGCTTTCAGCGACGGTGCCGTCCGGTCAGCGCCCTGGGGACCCATCTACTGGCTCGCCTCAGCCCCAGGTGTTACCGACGCTGCCTTCCATTTTGCCCCATGGCGACGCGCCGCCGCCGCCGCCTGTTCTCCCGCCGGCGACGCCCGCAGTGGACGCGTCGCTGCAACCGCCGGGTGCCTCCCTGGGTCACGCGCCGCAGATCGCTTCCCGTGACCAGCTGTCCTCCGACATGGAACTCTTGCCCGCTCCGGACCATATGTCGTCTTCGCCCGTCGGGTGCCCCGTTCTGGTGGAGGTCGTCCCTTCGGCCACTCCTGTCACTGCGGGCGCATACACCGCATGTTGGCAACGAGAAACTCACTCCATTAAAACTGGTGCAGAGAACGGGATTTGTGTCAGATTCTCCTGACTTTCTTTAGGTGACAATCGACAACCGGGACCGCAATAATATTTTTTTTTTTTAATTTACCGGTTTCGGCTTACGTTAAAACTATCTTCAGAATTTTTAGGCCCCCTATGGCTGGTGCTGGCAGCTCGTCGGCTTTCCCGTGATACCACGATCGTACACTGTGTACGACCGTGGTATCACGAGGAAACCGCCAAGACGCTAGTGCCAGCCATTCTGAAGATAAAACCATCAGTCGAAACCGGTAGATTAAAAAAAAATATTATTGCGGTCTCGATTGGTGACTGTAACCTAAATGCTGCACCAGATCGCTGCACTACATAGACTTTCTTGTCTGAAAATTACTTCGTGCAAGTATTTAAAGAACCAACACTTGATGGGGATATCTTAGACCTCCTAACAACTAATAGATCATAACTTTTCCAATCAGTTAATGTAGAGGAGGAAATCAATAACCACGTGTACTAAAAGGACTGTTAAAGAAAATAGGAAAATATTTTTGACTAGCAAGAGTGACGAGAGACAAATTCAATTCAGTTCGAAGGGCGAAAATGTGTAGCGCGAATGGGTAAAACCCAAAATTATTCTACATTTTACCATAGACAAGGCGATAAGGGTTGTGAGGAATGGAAAAGACTCACCTTGGTTTTGGAGCCGTGTTAGAAAGTTGCTGCAAACAGAAGAGACTTTCATCTCCAATTTAAGTGAAGTCAAAGGTAGGCAGATAAAAAGAAATTGAAAGAAGCCCAAATGATTGTGAGACGAGGATGCGACAAAGATTCATTGAATTTCAAAGTAAAATTTTTCTGAACGATGTGATTATAAGTATTAGGAATTTTGGTCTTCCATAAAGTCAGTAACCGGATCGAAGTCATTGGTTCAGTCACTCAGTGACCATAATGGCACCGAATGGAAGACGGCGGATGGAAGAGTGGAATACTGTAGTTGATATTCCGAATTTGTTATACCACGGCAGGGTGTAATACCTTCCCTTCTTTCAATAGTCACACAAATGCTGAAGTGGCAGATGCAGGGATAAGCAACCGCGGATTAGAAAATCAACTGAAACTTTTCCACAATGGAAATGCACTGAAATGGACCCAGAGTATGTGAAGGAACTTGGTCCGCTTCTAGCATAAGTTTATCGTAAGTCACTGATGCAACGAAGAGTTCATAGGGACTGGAGAAACGCGCTGGTCATTCCTGTTTCTACAGTAGGCCGTCGGAAATACGCGCATAATTATAGGCCTACATCGCTGACGTCAGTCTTTTGTCTTTTGTGTAATTATAATTCACGATTTATGCTCACGCATCAAGTCGTTTTTGAAGAACAAAAACCTCCTCTAAAAAAATCAACATCGACTTCACAAATAGTGACCCTGAGAAACTGAGAACTTCCTGTTCGTTCGCCTGACCCAGAGCCCCGTATACAAAGGCGCTCAGGTAAGTGCTATGTTCCTTAACTTTAGGAATGGGTCCCATACAGATTCCCACTGTCGAATACTGAAAAAAAAGCGAGCTTACGGGGCATTGAGCCAGATTTGAGACTGGTTGCAGGACTTCACTAGACAGAACGAGACGAAACTCAACGGGGCGTTCCTAACGAAGTGAATTTGACAAATGTGAAACTAATTTACGGAGCCAAAGGGAGTGCTATATAGTCGCTGCCATTTACGATTCATACAGTGCCGGGAGAAAAGTTAGTACATCTGGTTGAGAGGTTTCCCATTTCACTCATTTACAACAGTGCATATGCAGTACCTGGAATTATTACATTGCAAGTCGTCGCTTGATTTAATCATAAATATATTCCTGAATGATACTTAACGTTATTTATTATCTTTGCATAAAGAAAATTATTATCTCCTCAATAACCTTCAAATCGTGAGCGAAATTAGTGAATTTACTCGTGGCACTTTTGTTGCTTGTGCCTGTAGTCACGTTGATACCTCAAATTGCTAATCGGATTGATTAATTTAATAAGACTGAACCCTAAATTTGCTGGTATACCCATGTGCCACTACAAACAAATAAAAATAGTGAATAGTTACGGGAGTATGAATGAGAACAGTGGCGTGTTTAAGTTTATTAATCCTTTTATAGCTACAACGTGCTGACAAATCGTACACAAAGACTGACAAACACAAAGCAGAATAGGGATGGTGTTTGATTGGCAAAGCATACATTGGGGTGGAAGCTAAACCAATTCTCCCATGAATGAATCCCTTTTGCAAAGTAATCTAACTTTCTTTACATGAATCCACTGTGAGGCCTAATTCTATTCAAATGGTATCAGCTACGACCAAATATACAACAAACTTGGCTCACATGAGAACAGGGATCTGTGAATAATATTTAATATTATTTAACAGCCCTACGCCGGTGCAGTAGTATTTTACTGTTTCACCATGTTTCATGTTGCAGCAGAAAACGCTTTGGGCGAGCAGCGGCGCGCTGCGACAGCTCTAATGTTCTGACGCGTCCACGAAAATTTGCAAACTACGAGTACTGGTGTTCTGTTTAAACAACGTGGGAAACTTCCCTCCCAGACCCCTAAATCCCGTCAGATTTCAGTGTGAGGTGCACCCGTTGTTTGGTCTGGCAAAACCAATTTGACTCACGGGCACGACAGTGCGTGCTGCAATTGTCAAACGTCAGACGGCCGACTCAGGACGAATAAGTTCACCCTCGTGACACACGATACGTCCGAGATTATCTGTAGTTCCACTGTCGGTACAATTGGAAACTGCTACTGGCTCTTAGTCCTCCACAAGATACAGACCAAAAGTCTCAGGCACTAGGGAAAGACCTGAAGTTCTCTACGATGGGAGTACCAGAGACAGACAAAACAAAAATTCACCACCACTTTTCACCAATCCTCGGTGCGGGAGCCGAATTAGTGGAAACGAAACCGCCCCCATACTACACAAACTAATCGAACTATCCTCTGCTCATTGAATCTCCCCTCTTGACTGTTGGCCTAGTAGTGAATACAAAGGCAACACAAGAGTTCCCACGCTGAAGAAGGAGGCAACCACTTTGCATACCCTAAGAGGAGCCAATAATCGACTCCAAATCCCTCTTGCCTGAAGAAAGAAGATTTTAGAATAGGGAGGAGTCGTTCTCATGCTAAACATGGCCATTATTGGGCAAAAAAAGTCTACCTAGATGGGACCCCAGTCCCTAATTTATGGAGGGATCTAATGTATCGAGGCGGACCATTTCGACTTTCTGAAAGTAGGGTGTTAAGCTTCCAGACAGTCGTGCCCGTGAAATGTAAGTTTTTGCCGCTCGTTAAAGAACCTGGCGACTTCCTGGCGTCAGTGGAGCTGCAGTCTTGTCTCCACTAAGCACGTGCACTGCCACTCAGCCAGGCTGTCCGTATCGTCCCAGTCCCTAACAAGAGAATACACAGAGTTTAATGACCTTTAAACCGTGTGCACCAAGACTCAGTTTACAGCAGCTTCTTCCACTCACTTTCCACCATCTGGCTGCCTTCGTGACAGATTGCCGCCTTGCCCAGGTAAAATATTCTGCAAACCGGTGCCTTTCGGTCTGAGGGCCAGAAATACCTCTGCAGGTACAATCCACTGAGTGCTGCTTCCCAGAATCACTCACACAGCCAGGTCGATGCACATAGAATTTTATGTCCCCAATCCACCTGTATCCCTCTTCTCTATCGCCTCCACTAGAGCCCCTCGGGTACAAGTTCTCTACAGGTTACACATGCAGGTATAAGAACATTCTGCCCAGAATTCCCTCATGTAAAAAGTCATACACCACACATACCAAATGTATTTCGGGGGAACACTGAGATCATGACCTAACATATGAACTTCAATCTGATTGACAATGCTATTAAAGTGAGAGAGTGGCGTACTACTTTTCGACATTTACAGATCAATAGCCGAAGCGGTTCAGAGGTACCAGGTATCGACCCATGCCGAAACACGTGGTGTAGCCGCCACAGACGGCAATGAACGAACTGACTCTGGCATCCAGTCATGGTACAGATGGCGAATACTGTCCTAGGGTAAGTTATGTGAAGCCTGCTGAACTTCTGAAATAGTTCTGTAAGAGTTGTTAGTTGATGAGTCGCACGAGTCACTTCTTGCTCCATCACATCCAATACGTGCTCGACTGGAGACAAGTCCGGAGGTCATGCTGGCCAGTGAAGCTGTTGCACGTATTACAGCGCATGTCGAATTTCACGGGTAGTCAGTGGGCCAGCATTATTCTCTAGGAACGACACATCATCTTCCTGTTCCAAGAACGAAGAAAGAATGGACCTAACAACATTTAGCACATACCGAGCGCTGGTTATTAGAGTCCCCTCTAGGAACACCAAAAGTGAAGGCTGAGTGGGGCCAGCGTGTCTTGGACGAATACACCCTACAAGGTGTTCGCCAAGCCTACGTCTTACGCGCAAGCGACCATCACTTGTTGGCAGACGGATCCTGCTTTTATTGCTGAAGACCATGACAGGCCTTTCGATCTTCGAAGTAATCCTCTGATGGCACCATTCAAGCCGTGCACGTCGATGCTGTAGCGAGAGTGAAAGTCCCACTGCTAATAATCGGTTTGCAACGGTTCGTGTTGACACGTCTCGGTTCCCAAGCCCTCTGAACTGTTCTGTGGTAGTTGTACGAATTCCTGGCGGGCGTCTGTGCTGTATGGACGCCAAGAAGATTGTCTATGGGTGTGAAAATGTTCACGTGGCCAGTGTTATCAGCATCGTTACAGAAACGACGCAGCACGTCCAACTTTCGTGACAATACTCCGAAAGGGCCGTCCTGAGACTCGGAAGACCACCATATCACCCCTTTCAAGCAGACTAACTTGGCTGTAGGAACACGAGAGTGTCTCCGAGGCATGGTTGCCTTCTTGCTTAACATGTTTACCCCACATTGAGCCTTCTGGCTGTGAGCATTCCCTATTAAAGAGTAGACACGGATGGCGTTTTGATAGCCATGGTCCGCAGCTCGTGGTCGTGCGGTAGCGTTCTCGCTTCCCGCGCCCGGGTTCCCGGGTTCGATTCCCGGCGGGGTCAGGGATTTTCTCTGTCTCGTGATGACTGGGTGTTGTGTGATGTCGTTAGGTTAGTTAGGTTTAAGTAGTTCTAAGTTCTAGGGGACTGATGACCATAGATCTTAAGTCCCATAGTGCTCAGAGCCATTTGAACAATTTTTTTTATAGCCATGTCACTAAGTCTCTGTTAGCGGAAGACGTTGAAACTTCTACCTCCCCAGGCGTAATATGCCGTCATACAATCAAAATCTACGTCGTATTTTAAGGTGTACTATTTTTTCCGTAGTGTGGAAATGTTCTATTGGGTAAGATTGGAAGCCCAATGAGGCTATTCGCGGGCGGTGCTGTTGTCTATAGCAAGGTTGCAACACCAGAAAACTGTGGAAAAATGGATAAAGAGTGACAGAGGATCGACGAATAGTGGAGGCTATGACAGTTGAACACACTATGAGTTTCACTGCTGTCCGATTAGACTATTGGTGATAAATCGTTTGAAACAAGAACTACCGTAACGAGTAACGATCCGGAGTGATGGTTCAAAATGGTTCAAATGGTTCTGAGCACTATGGGACTTAACTTCTGAGGTCATCAGTCCCCTAGAACTTATAACTACTTAAACCTAACTAACCTAAGGACATCACACACATCCATGCCCGAGGCAGGATTCGAACCTGTGACCGTAGCGGTCACACACTGTTCCAGACTGTAGCGCCTAGAACCGCACGGCCACTCCAGCCGGCTCCGGAGTGATCTTGGAATGATCAGATAAAACTGCTGGCAGGAGAAGATGTTAGATTCAGCGCGAAGTCTTAAGGAAATGTAATTCAGCCACGAAAGAAGGGGTTTACAAAACAGTCGTTCGACTTATTAAACATTGTTATACATTCTGGAGCCCATACTTAGTAGAATTAATAAAAGAGATAAGTGCTTTCCAACGGGGATCATTGACTCGACGGAAGAGTGTTACGGAGATGGTCCAGTAACATACACTGCAATAAAGGTTTACAATTTAAATTTTGGAGTTACGGTTCAAGATAAGTAGGTTAACATATTACTTCCTCCCATATACACTGAGGTGACACAAGTCGTGGGATACCTCCTAATAGTATGTCGGACCTCGTTTTACCCGGCGTAGTGCAACAGCTCGAGGTGCCATGAACTCAACAAGTCGTTGGAAAGAAAGCAATGACGAATGCTTGACGCTTGTAGGGAGGCTGGGGCGGCAGTTTCAAACTATGGCGCCAAGCCTCTCGCGCCATCTGACGTCACTCGGTCCGCGGCAGGCCGGACCTGTTATGAGTTTCTCAATCACCTTCCGCGCTCACGTCATTTCAGGCCTCTCTGATTAGAGCAAGTGGCCGCAATCGTGGTTACATAAACGGAAAACCGTGCCAGTCCCCGCAGCCAGTGCTTTTACTCCTGACGAGGATGGCGGAAATGGCCATTGATAGAGCGAGAATTTAACTCGAATTGACGCGGCTTGAAAACCTAGGAGTCTTTATTCAAGTCGTTGGAAGTTCGCTGCAGAAATATTGACCTAGGATGTGTCTATCGCCGTCCATTATTGTGTAAGTGTGGCCAATACAGGATGTTGTGCACGGACTTACATCTCGATTATGTCCCATAAACGTTCGATGGGTTTCATGCCGAGCGATCTGGGTTTCCCAATCGTTAAGTCTAATTATCCAAAACATTCTTCAAACCAATCACGAACAATTTTAGCTCGAAGACATGACATCGTTGTTCGGGAACATGAACTCCGTAACTGGCTGCAGATGGTCTCCAAGTAGCCAAACATAAGCATTTTTCAGGTCGTGGGTGGGTAAGTTTGACCAGAGGACTCTGTTCATTACACCTAAACACAGCCCACCGTGTTACAGAGCCTCTACCAGGTTGCACAAAGCTTTGTTGAAAACCTGAGTCCATGACTTCGTGGGGTCTGCGCCACATTCGAACCCTTCCACCAGCTGATCTACTGGAATTGGACTCATCTGAGAAGGCCCGATTATCCAGTCGTGTATGGTCCAACTGATATGTCGCACTGCTGGTACATTCGCAGGTTCGAATCCTACCTTGGGTATGGATGTGTGTGATGTCCTCAGGTTAGTTAAGTTCAAGTAGTCCTACGTCTAGGGGACTGATGATCTCAGATGTTAAGTTCCATAGTGCTCAGAGCCATTTGAAGCAACTGATGTGGTCACGAGCCCAGGAGAGGCGCTACGGGCGATGTCGCGCTGTCACAAAGGCACTCACGTCGGTCGTCTGCTGCCATAGCCCATTAACGCCACATTTCGCCACACTGTCCTAACGGATACGTTTCTCGTACGCCGCACATTGAATTCTCCTATGACTTCAACCAGTATGCTTGTTAAAACTGATAAGTGTACGAAAACGGTGCTGCTCTCGATCATTAAGTGCGGGCCGTGGGACATTGCGTTGTCGTTGGCGAGAAGTAATGCCTGATAATTGATATTCTCGGCACACTGTTGACATTCGTAACGTTGAATTTCCTACCGATTTCCGAAATGGAATGCCCCATGCTTTTAGCTCCAACTACCATTTCGTCTACAAAGTTTGTTATTGCCTTACATTTGTACTTAGTGGGACACATATTCCACAACAGTCTTCACACAATCCAAAAACGGTATAGTATGCGATCTTTCAAACTGTCATCAAATTTTATACTGAAAATTTGTATGCAATATTTCATGTTTTTCGTCGTCGTGAGAATAAATGCGTATTGATTGTAATTTGTTATACTTTTCTCGTGTCTATCATTGTTAGTGTGTGCCTCCAATAATTAAAACTCGCCGGCCGGTGTGGCCGAGCGGTTCTAGGCGCTTCACTCTGGAACCGCGCGATTGCTCTGGTCGCAGGTTCGAATCCTGTCTCGGGTATGGATGTGTGTGATGTCCTTAGGTTAGTTAAGTTTGCCGGAAGCGGTGGCCGAGTGGTTCTAGGCGCTTCAGTCCGGAACCGCGCGACTGCTACGGTCGCAGGTTCGAATCCTGCCTCTGGCATGGATGTGTGTGATGTCTTTAGGTTAGGCAGGTTTAAGTAGTTCTAAGTTCTAGGGGACTGATGACCTCAGATGTTAAGTCCCATAGTGCTCAGAGCCATTTGACCCAATTAAAACTTATCTTTGAAAAGCGTAGTTTCAGTTAAAAACATGAACCTAGCTTCGTTCGTGGTAAACATTTGTCCTACCACACTGATCTTCAACTCACCTATAGTTCTTAAAATATTTTTAAAATGAGCTTATTCACGAAAGCGTTAAGTTTTCAACGAATTAACATAATCATAGTTGCTACCCTACCTGGGAGCATTGTGTTGCCATCCGTTTATATTGAGCGAAGACCCTGACCTACATCTTACTAGCCACATGCTTTACCGTTGACGAATATTTGAAAAATTCTGCTTCCTTGTTGGTAGTTTTAGATGAAGACGGGGAACATGGGACGCTGTGAACGTTGCCTTGTTCTCGTATAGTGTAAAGTTGTTCTGGCCAATGTCTAGCCTAGTTCCGTGGCTATCGTTCAGACTTCGATAACAGCGGACCCTGATTCGCAAGCACTTGTCGCGCTTAAATCGTTTGAGTACAAAGCAAGGCTGACATCCTGTTGAGCCTTTAGCCCCGCTGATGTCGGCGATAGGGAAGAGCTTGCCTACGGCGCCGAACGCTGCCTTTTAGTTTCTGACCAGCTTGTGCCGTCTAAAATCTTGCACCCTCTCATGCTGCAGTGCCGAACCTTAATCTTGCAGTGCAGTTGATAAGCGATTAGGAGAATCATTAGCCTCTTGCCTCTAGAATGTCACCGGGGTGTTATCAGATTTATCCTCCTCACATCATCTCGTAGTTGGATCACTCTAACTATGCTAATGAATTGACCACAGGAACGTCGCTCCTCAGTAGGCAAGTTCTCCTAATGAAACATGAATTTTGATTTCCTTTGGAATCCAAATTTGTCCAACTTTTTGATAACCGCTCATTAATTGGAGGAATTGAAAATATTTCAGACTCCCCCAACATTGAAAAGAGCAACAAATGATTCAATGAAAACCATCTAGCTAAAAAAAAGCAGTGTTGGTGATATCTGCTCTGGCGTCATGCAGCAAGCAACGTTAAAGCATCTTTATCCATCACTCCGCCACTGAAGCGATAGGGAGACAAACTTTTTGAGCGGTGACCACTTTATTTGTACACCACATAGTTTCGCTTTCGGTTGCTGCAACTCCATGGGTCACGGCAGAGGCGTTAAGTAGAGATGGCCGTTGGCCGTCTACAGGAGATAAATACCAGGCCAAGTAGACAGGGGTCAAGGTATACGAGACAAACTTTGCGCACACTTTTCTAAGCTTCCAAATATTCTGGACAATGTCTTGAACACCATATTTAGAGATGTTGCTCCACTGCTATTTGTTCACAAAACAACGTTGACGCGCTACGGCCACTCGCCAACTACGTACTACTGCCTGCTCTCAAATGACCGGTCGAATACACATCTGTCGCTTACGTTCGTTAGTTCAAGTTGCCACCGTTGTTACTGCGCTGACGTCACAGGAATAAAATCAGTCCTGAAAACATTTAGAACGACGGAGTATGAACGCGACTGTTATGTCACTTTCCTGGGCTTGGACATTTATTTGTGTTGCCGTTTAACCTTTCCATCACCATTGGTTTCTGCCTGAAACAGCCATTTTAAATTTTTTTTTTACATTTTTAAACTGTTTTCAGCACCAGTGCCTGTCGCATGAAACCACCGATGCTATTGCAAGACAGAGACGTCTAGTATTGTTACACTGAGGTGCTTCTACGAATGTAGCGTTCCAAAGGATTGGAAAAGGGCACAGGTCATCCCTGTTTTCAAGAAGGGACGTCAAACAGATGTGCAAAACTATAGACCTATATCTCTAACGTCGATCAGTTGTAGAATTTTGGAACACGTATTATGTTCGAGTATAATGACTTTCCAGGAGACTAGAAATCTACTCTGTAGGAATCAACATGGGTTTCGAAAAAGACGCTCGTGTGAAACCCAGCTCGCGCTATTCGTCCACGAGACTCAGAGGGCCATAGACACGGGTTCACAGGTAGATGCCGTGTTTCTTGACTTCCGCAAGGCGTTCGATACAGTTCCCCACAGTCGTTTAATGAACAAAGTAAGAGCATATGGACTATCAGACCAATTGTGTGATTGGAGTGAGGAGTTCCTAGATAACAGAACGCAGCATGTCATTCTCAATGGAGAGAAGTCTTCCGAAGTAAGAGTGATTTCAGGTGTGCCACAGGGGAGTGTCGTGGGACCGTTGCTGTTCACAATATACATAAATGACCTGCCAGATGACATCGGAAGCTCACTGAGGCTTTTTGCAGATGATGCTGTGGTGTATCGAGAGGTTGTAACAATGGAAAATTGTACTGAAATGCAGGAGGATCTGCAGCGAATTGACGCATGGTGCAGGGAATGGCAATTGAATCAAAATGTAGACAAGTGTAATGTGCTGCGATTACATAGAAAGATAGATCCCTTATCATTTAGCTACAAAATAGCAGGTCAGCAACTGGAAGCAGTTAATTCCATAAATTATCTGGGAATACGCATTAGGAGTGATTTAAAATGGATTGATCATATAAAGTTGATCGTCGGTAAAGCAGATGCCAGACTGAGGTTCATTGCAAGAATCCTAAGGAAATGCAATCCAAAAACTAAGGAAGTAGGTTACAGTACGCTTGTTCGCCCACTGCTTGAATACTGTTCAGCGGTGTGGGATCCGTACCAGATAGGGTTGATAGAAGAGATAGAGAAGATCCAACACAGAGAAGCGCGCTTCGTTACAGGATCATTTAGTAATCGCGAAAGCGTTACGGAGATGATAGATAAACTCCAGTGGAAGACTCTGCAGGAGAGACGCTCAGTAGCTCGGTACGGGCTTTTGTTAAAGTTTCGAGAACATACCTTCACCGAAGAGTCCAGCAGTATATTGCTCCCTCCTGCGTATACCTCGCGAAGAGACCATGAGGATAAAATCAGAGAGATTAGAGCCCACACAGAAGCATACAGACAATCATTCTTTCCACGAACAATACGAGACTGGAATAGAAGGGAGAACCGATAGAGGTACTCAGGGTACCCTCCGCCACACACCGTCAGGTGGCTTGCGGAGTAAGGATGTAGATGTAGATGTAACAGTCACACACCGACAGTCGGTGCGGAGATTGTGGTGTGTGATTGTAAAATATTGTTGATTTCTTTATTGATTGTGATCATCTTGAGGAGATAACTGATGAAAGTTAGCGCATGTTAAGTTCTCGTAACATAATTCTGATTTATTACTTCTGCTGTTATGAGTGGTTTCGAATTGAATAAACTGGAGGAGTTTATACCTACGATTTCGAAAATTTTAGTTCCATTTTCGCTTGTTCTTTAGAACTATAATGTGTTTCTGGCATTATTAGTTCATGGATGTTTTAAAACTTGGAATTGTGTCTAGGAAAAATGAGAAATTTCTTTGAAATATATGTCATGAAATGTTAGGCGGTTGTTTAAAACAACTGATTGTTTACTTTCTGCCATATTCCTTTTGTATTCTTGCTTACCGTAATAATTACGGTCAATTTTGTGAGAAAAATTAAAATTATATTCCAAAAGTGGAACGACCTTCTTAAAATAACCGATTGTTAACTTTTTACAAGTCATTCTTTTATTCGTTACATACTAAGGTAAGGGTCCAGTTTGTGAAACATTTAAAAATAGCCGTTTTTTATGTAGTTGGGAATCAGAGAGTTAAGATGATCCTGAATTTTTTCATTGCTACAGATCTGGGCTCACATAGCAGTCGTAACGTTCGCTCTCTTATGTGTTTTCGGCCGTCGCTTCAGCCTTCCGGCTGTCGGCAAGGTAGGTGTTTCGTGACAGTGCCCTGCTTCAGATTACGACACAAAAATGCACGTCAAGATTGCATATTCTCCTACCATTACGTCAAAAACGATTTTATTTGTTATTTTAGTTCCTCCCTGTGTATTTGTTGACAGAAAATTCCACGAGTATACTTCCCAATCTCGGTGTACAAAGGGCATTATATTTCAGTATACAACCCTTTCGCCAAGTTTCCTCGATATACGCATAAATATCAGCACTCTGAAGCTTACTGTATCACTACCGACTGACGTTTTTTAATAGGGAGTCGGGTAGCAGTTTAATATCAGATCGAACGAGTCAGGCCGGCCGCTGTGGCCGAGCGGTTCTAGGCTCTTCAGTCCGGAAACACGAGGCTGTTATGGTCGCAGGTTCGAATTCTGCCCCGGGCATGTGTGTGATGTCCTTAGGTTGGTTAGGTTTAAGTAGTTCTAGGTTCTAGAGGACTGATGACCTCAGGTGTTACATCCCATAGTGCTCAGAGCCATTTGAACCATTTTTGAAAAATTTTCAGCGTTTGATGTAAAATTCCCGCCATTTTATACTTCACAATTTCAACATTTTCAAGTCTCGCTAGATAAAATATTTAAAGTGTATGAGAGAGAAATTGAACAAATGGGTGATGGATGAAATCCAGCATGAATTCACGCTGACAGGGGCTTTAAAACGATCTACAAACAGGTGTGCCAGCGGATAAAACAGTCGTGGTCTAGAGTGTGTCCGCAGCTTGTGGTCGTGCGGTAGCGTTCTCGCTTCCCACGCCCGGGTTCGATTCCCGGCGGGGGCAGGGATTTTCTCTGCCTCGTGATGACTGGGTGTTGTGTGGTGTCCTTAGGTTAGTTAGGTTTAAGTAGTTCTAAGTTCTAGGGGACTGATGAACATAGATGTTAAGCCCCATAGTGCTCAGAGCCATTTGAACCATTTTTCGGTCTAGAGTGAGAGAAGACATCATTGTTAAATCTTTCAAGAAGTGAGGCATAATTAACGCTCTCGATGGCAGTGAAGACCATCTCATTCATGAAGAGGACAGGGATGACGACGAAGAGGAAGAAGAAGAACAGGAAGAAGGAGAATAAGAAGAAATCTCAGATAATGATATTCAGGGATTTTAAAGGTCAGTTCGGTTTTATAAGCAAAGAATTTTTATTTTAGTCTAGCGTTGCAATCCAACAATGAAAATGGAAAAAAATGTTATTTTTTTAAAAATTGCTTAAAAATTAAGTTGAGAGTTATAGTCCGTACAATAAGGTATTGTATTCATCCTTCGTGACGATATCAGGATGATAACACTTCTGTGCGCAGCGCAAGTGAAATTAAGTCGTGATTCGCAACGACTACAGTAGAACTTATGACCTTCATTGCTCAAAGCAATAACCTCATATCGATGGAACATACTTGTAGAGAAAAAAAGTGTACTTCACATACGAGAAAATCGCTGATAATACCGGAATCACTACTCAGTGTGCTTTATGGATCTCGTGTATCAGAATACTAAACGTTATTACATTAACAAAACGTTCTCGTACACGTTTTTAGCGGTTTTGATAGCGACATTGGAATGAACAGCAATGCGCTGAAACAGCCTTCGGTCATCCACGTATACCCTCGGAAAGTTGCACTTCATCAGTTAACGGCTGAATGAAAAAAGTTGGCGTTTAAAAATAATTAGTTGTACTGTCACTTTGCACGGCCATTCAAAATCTCTTACTACCCTCTAAATAGAAACATATTTTAGTTGTTCCTCACCCGGGGGACGAATTGTACTGATGCCACCCAACAGCAACCGTATCTTCTCTTACGATATGTACACCGAAAAATAATCTTCTAGATGAAACACACGGTAAGAGGATTCACGTCTACTCTCGCCTTGTTCATGTAACGCGCACTAATCGTTGCCCAGAAACGAAATAATTGACGCACTTCGTTTGTCAACCAACGAATTTCATTTGCGCGGCATACATCACCAACGAAGTGAAATTTAACTCTTTATAGTCGAGACCTGTCATATGACTAACCAATGAGACCATGTCCACACTCTGAGAGAATTTTTAAATTAGAGAAGATGAACTTCTTTGCCCAGATCGCTAATAATTATAATCCTTAGTCTCGATTACCGATCTTGGCAAATACATTTCTCCCCTCTAATCTATTATCAAAGATGGCGGTATGCGGCTCAAAACGAGTAAACTAAAAAAATTAAGCTCTTGAGTATTAAGAAGTTAGAGCTATAAAATGTAACCCACCCTATGTTTTAATGCCTTCCTGTTAGGTCTTCACGTAAACAATATACAGTTTACAAACGTACCTTTATTGAAATGATCCACCCCGTCATAATTCTGCTGATTTTTCTTTTGTTTCTAGACTGTCGTTTGAGAATTATATGGAACAATAAAGTGTAACTGTAATATATCGTGCAGGAGCGTGATGATAAACAAATAATCTTGATCATTTTGAGCTCCACAGCTACCTGATGTTAAAAAAAATGTCCAAAGTCGTGTGAATTCCCAAGCGACCAAACTGCTGAGGTCATCGGTCCCTAGCCCTGCACACTACTTAAACTAACTTACACTAACTTATGCTAAGAACTGCACACACACTCATGCCCGAGAGTAGACTCGAACCTCCGGTGGGAAGGGCCGCGCAGTCCTCAATCCACGCCGGCCGAAGTGGCCGTGCGGTTAAAGGCGCTGCAGTCTGGAACCGCAAGACCGCTACGGTCGCAGGTTCGAATCCTGCCTCGGGCATGGATGTTTGTGATGTCCTTAGGTTAGTTAGGTTTAACTAGTTCTAAGTTCTAGGGGACTAATGACCTCAGCAGTTGAGTCCCATAGTGCTCAGAGCCATTTGAACCATTTTGAACCTCAATCCACGCGGGCACTACGCGCGGGATTTGATGTTACTATTAATGATTAATGAGACCTCGCAGATGTGTTGATAACACTGGGCAACAACCAAAAAAACGTCATGGGTTTCTCAGCTGATTTAGACTAATTTTGGTGTTCTGAGTCCGAATATCACATTGATTTTGCTCTATCAGGTCAACTTTTTGAGATACAGCCATAGGCCTACAAGACCATTTTTCCCTGAAATGTAAGCCTTTTTATAGGCTTCAATATGCTAATATTAGGGGTTTTAAGGGGATTATTCAGGACATATGAAAACAAAAGAAGCCTTTAAGATTGTAACAGTTAATCATTCCAATAGATGCCTTTTTTTCTTACTATAGTATAAAATTTATTCTAATTTTTATTGTCTGACAGTCAACTGCATATTTCTATTACTATTTCAGATTGATATGGCTTCTGCGCGACGTTCATGCATGAATAATCCAGACGTTTTCTGCTACATCTGCGGAGAATACACGGTTTCAGTGGACAGGAAGAACATCACTGGATTTGTGAAGAAGGCCTACCAGGCTTACTTTCAAGTCAAGCTGGGTGACCAAGATAAGCCCTGGGCACCGCACACGGTCTGCAAGAAGTGCGTGGAATACCTCCGGCGGTGGACGAAGGGCACGAAAACTTCACTGAAGTTTGGGATTCCGATGGTTTGGAGGGAGCCCTTTGACCATGCATCGGATTGTTACTTCTGCGCCGTCAATACTACTGGCATCAACCGGAAGAATCGGCACAGCCTCCAGTACCCCGACCTTCCATCTGCCCGCCGTCCAGTTGCTGACTGCGAAGAAATTCCTGTACCAGCGTTCACAGAGCTTCCTAACATCGACGACGAGGCCACCACTGCAGACGAGGGAGGATATATAGCAGACGAGGAGTATGAAGCACAAGATGGTCGGCAGCACTTTTCACAATGTGAGCTTAATGATCTTGTTCGGGATCTCAGCTTGTCGAAGACTTCATCCGAGCTGTTGGCCTCCAGACTCAAAGAGAAAAATCTACTTGGCGAGGACGCGCGTATCACCTTCTTTCGTAGAAGGCATGAGGACTACATGGGCTACTTCTGCCAGGAGGAAGACCTAGTGTACTGCCGAGATGTCGCCGGTCTTCTTGTTAAACTCGGGGCTCCTACATACGATCCGAGAGATTGGCGACTCTTTATTGACAGCTGCAAGCGCTCTTTGAAGTGTGTGCTCCTCCACAACGGGAACGAGTTCGCCTCAATTCCTCTTGCTCACTCCACAACTCTCGTAGAGAAATATGAAGCAGTGAAGTACGTGCTCGACAAAATCCAATATGAGCAGCACCAATGGATCATCTGCGTCGACTTCAAGATGGTGAACTTTCTACTTGGTCAGCAGTCCGGGTTCACGAAATACCCATGCTTTATATGTATGTGGGACAGTCGAGACAGAGCCCAGCACTATGTAAAGAAAGTGTGGCCGCCACGAGAGCAGTTAGTACCTGGTGCGAGAAACATCATAAACGAACCTCTTGTTGACCGGGAGAAGATATTGATCCCACCGCTACACATGAAGCTTGGGTTAATGAAACAGTTCACGCGTGCTCTGGACAAGGATGGGAGGTGCTTCCACTACCTGTGCCGAGCCTTTCCGCGACTGACCATTGAGAAGCTGAAGGCCGGCATTTTCGATGGGCCACAGATACGGCAGCTAATAAAGGACACAGAGTTCGAAAACTCCATGAACACGTTAGATTGCGCCGCGTGGAAATCGTTTGCGCAGGTGGTGAACAACTTCCTGGGGAACACGAAGGCAGCAAACCACGCCAGACTCATCAGCAGCATGATAGAGGCCTTTCAAAAGCTCGGGTGTTTGATGAGTATAAAGATGCACTTCCTGTACTCACACATGGAGAAGTTTCCTGAAAACCTTGGGGCGATGAGCGACGAGCAGGGAGAAAGGTTCCATCAGGACATGCTCCAAATGGAGGATAGGTACCAGGGGAGGTGGGACGCAGTCATGATGGCGGACTACTGCTGGATGCTGAAGAGAGACAACCCAGCAGCTGCTCACAAACGGGAATCGAAGAAACGCCGATTCATGCCGTGAACTCTGAACTTTTGTGTCACGTAACGCTCATTGTTATACTAATATTATGATAAATATGCTTATTTACTTTGATGGAGTAAATAAAAACTTAATGAATTTGCATACGTTGACTTTTATTTCTTGAGGAAAACGGAAAAAATCTTCCGGGGTTTCTCAGCAGATGATACAAAGAAATTTGTTTTTTTTACGAAAAATCGATTTTTAAAAATTTCTGTAGCAAAAAACCGTGACCTGATAGAACAAAACAAAGGTCATTTTCGGACTCAGGGCATCAAAATTAGTCTAATTCAGCGGTAAAACCCTAGACTTTTTTAAAAAAATCTTTTTTAGTTGCCCAGTGTAAACATTTACTGTGTCACGGGCACATCCCTCAGTTAAAACATCATCAGGTTGCACGCAGTTAAGCAAGGCAAGGAATTAAGGTAAAAGTTATAGTGTCTTCACGAATAAACTTGACAATTCACTCTGGCAACTATCTTGCAATAGATCCTCGCCGATCTGTGCCCCTATAATGATATGAGATGTCAGTTTGTCTTACGTAACTTTCCAGACAAAATCTGAAAATCCTGGTCACGTAAACATTCTGTCTCCCGACTGATGAAAGCAAGGCCAGCATTAAGTGCACATGATACGCCATGCACTGTACACTGCACTGTGCAAACGGGACCGCTATACGAGAGAGGTAAACATGGAAACATATTGCTTGACCTCTGCTCTGTGTGGATAATAGTAATCTGGTCGCATTCAGACTAATACTAACGGATTTCGATGAGTACATGCGGAAAGGTGGCAGAGCGATTGTTGCAACAAAAAGGCACCACTGCAATTACTGGAACGAGCGCACGCATGGGAACGTAGGGGAAAGTAGCACGGCAGCCAGTCTCAAAATCAGGGGAATAACAGTAGAATCTGGACTTTCCGTGAGGCTTCGTTGATTGTAGCAGTACGACATATTAATAAGACAGGCATTACATTCACGCCAAAGTGATGGTGGGCAGGAAAACGAGGGCATACAGGTGCTCACACCAACAAAATGTTCGGCGAGGCGACTCTAGTCTCAACTCCCTATGCGAAATTCTGCTACTCACAAGGGAACCTCCCCATCGCACCCCCCTCAGATTTAGTTATAAGTTGGCACAGTGGATAGGCCTTGAAAAACTGAACACATATCAATAGAGAAAACAGGAAGAAGTTGTGTGGAACTATGAAAAAAATAAGCAAAATATACCAACTGATTAGTCCATGTTCAACATAGGCAACATAAAGAACAGTATGACATCAGGAGCGCCGTGGTCCCGTGGTTAGCGTGAGCAGCTGCGGATCGAGAGGTCCTTGGTTCAAGTATTCCCTCGAGTGAAAGGTTTACTTTCTTTATTTTCGAAAAGTTATGATCTGTACTTTCGTTCATTGACGTCTCTGTTCACTGTAATAAGTTTAGTGTCTGTGTTTTGCGACCGCACCGCAAAACCGTGCGATTAGTAGACGAAAGGACGTGCCTCTCCAATGGGAACCGAGAACATTTGATCGCAAGGTCATAGGTCAGCCGATTCCTCCACAGGTAAACACGTCTGATATATTCTATACGACACTGGTGACGGCATGTGCGTCACATGACAGGAATATGTTGTCGACCCACCTAACTTGTACGCCGGCCGCGGTGGTCTAGCGGCTCTAGGCGCTCAGTCCGGAACCGCGTGACTGCTACGTCGCAGGTTCGAATCCTGCTTCGGGCATGGATGTGTGTGATGTCCTTAGGTTAGTTAGGTTTAAGTAGTTCTAAGTTCTATGCGACTGATGACCACAGATGTTAAGTCCCATAGTGCACAGAGCCATTTGAACCTAACTTGTACACTTGGCGAATGGGTAAAAAGATTCTTCTACTTTGCCCGATTTAGGTTTTCTTGTGGATGTGATAATCACTTGCAAAAAAGTAATGAAAACATAAGAGTTTGTCAGATAATAATTGTCAGAAAATAAAAAATTAAAATTTTCACTCGTGGGAAGACTGGTACCAAGAACCTCTCGTTCAGCAGCTGCTCACGCTAACCACGGGACCACGGCGCTTCTGAGCTTACACTTCCCTTGATGTTGCATATCTTCCCATCGACACCTTAGTTTGTATATTTTGCTTATTTTTTTCATAGTCTACACAACTTCTTTCTGTTTTCTCGATTGATATGTGTTCAGTTTTTTAAGGCCTATCCACTGTGCCAACTTATAACTAAATCTGAGAGGGATGCGATGGGGAGGTTCCCTTGTCAGTTTATTTTACATTTAAATATGCCTCACTGTTGACTGATGGAGCGATAACTTATTTGTAGCGTAAAAGCATAAAAGGGATTTACAATGGCACCAAGAAGGTAATATAACAGAAAGTTGGCAGGCGTGTTTCTGAAAAATGATGTCTACTGAAATTAGCGCCACCATGGTGACGCAAATTAGGTTTGATTTATATACATGCTATGTTGGTCGTGAGCGTTAGATACTTTCGAGACTGGACGTGGTTACCTGATATTAGTCAAGAATGCCTTCAGTGCGACAAAAACGCCATCAACAACATCTCACTGAGTTTGAACGAGGTCTTGTAATACGACTACGAGAAGCTCGATGTATGTTCTGTGATACTGCAGAGACACTTGCCAGTAATGTAGCCACTGTACATGAGTGCTGGCCACAGTGGTCACGAGAATGTATGGCCATACAACGTGGAGCCTATGGTTTTATTGCACGCACTGTCGCAAGAGAGGACCAGATGTTACGAAGAGAGATCCCGTTTGGGGAATTGTATGCAAGGTCAGCCAAGGAATCAGGTAAACGGAGCTGTGGGAGCAGTCGACATTCGCAATCTAGCTTCAGATCGTCGTCAACAAGCTTGAAAACAGAAAGTGCTTTCTGAATGTGTTAATGTATGACTAGATCAGAGGCGACATATTGGACAACACTAATGAAGCATGGTGTTGTATCACATCAATGAGAATGAGTAGTAGTGTCTAGTTTCTGTTGGACATGAACGCTATCGAACATGCCTGGCATATATTGAAAAGGGCTGTTTATGGACGACTCTGAGGGATCCACACCGAATCGCCGTTGAAGAGCGGGACAATCTTGACCAATAGTGCCTTGATGAACTACTGGATAACATGCCACGACGAATACAGGCATGCATTAATGAAAGAGGACGTGCTGTTGGGTATTAGAGATACCGGTGTTTACAGCAATCTGGACCACCACCTCCGAAAGTCTCGCTGTATGGTGGTACGACATGCAATGTGTGGTTTTCATGAGCAATAAAAAGGGCGGAAATGATATTTATGTTGATCTCTATTCCTATGTTCTGTACATATTCCGGAACTCTCGGAACTGAGGTGGTGCAAAACTTTTTTTGATGTGCGTATCTTGTGTACGCGATAATATCGCCCTCTGTGTAAGTGCATATCACTTTCCCATGACTTCTGACACCTCAGCGTGAAGATGAAAATAATTTATAATCAAAGGTTAGGACACAACGCACTGGCAAGAAACATTCTCGCCATGAATTTCTGTATATTATTAAGTCGAAATGTACTTTGAAGTAGGACATTAGACTAAGACGCTGAATTTCAATCACTGGAACCATCAGTCGTGGGAACACAGTTGAGGTTTGTCACTCTGTCCTCTGTTCCTGGACTAGTCAGTACGGTACCGCTTCAAAGCACCTCGTACAGATATGCTTTCGCTAAGCAGCCATAGATAGTGAGTTTGCTAGCAGCCGAAGTGTAATAAGGAGAACTGCCATGCCGTCAACTGAAACCAAGGTCCGCCATGTTAGCTGCCTCAAATATTAGTTTCTGGTGGAAGCGTTTTGATAAGAAACTATAGCTTGCGTCATTTGCGCCTTGTGATTATAGTCTAAAGTCTAACGAAATCACATTGTATTCGGAAGTAAAATCGTACAAGCGATATATTCTTTTATCTACATGAATTTTGTTAGCACTGTTTACTTTAACTGTGGTGGTTTTATTTCGGTCATTTTACTTTCGCCCTCGCATCAGTACAACTCAAATATCTCTTGGGGTGAACGCAGTGAGAAGGAAAGTTTGAAAACAGACCGAACAGAGCAAAATATTTTCTCGACGTCATCGGAAAGCGGACATAATCCAAACATAAGTTTCGTCGATCCGTTTTAAGGTAAACGTTGTATTACGAAAGCAGCTTTCTCACGTCACATAGGTTTTTCTTGGATTTTTGAAACGATAGCAAACAGAATGTCTCAGCAACAAGGCATTTGCTATCTCTATGTTGTTTTCACAAGATATACGCAAGAAGAAGTAATATATTGGTTGCTTCTTGTAGGAACGTCCGTTATCAAGGACTGTAGCAGCAGACCATATCGGCTGTCTTGCAGCATCTGCACTGCCATTGACTGACGCTTTCGAGTTTACTAAATGGCCCTGTAACGAAACGTGCTGCTCTTCTCTGGATCGTCTCTATTTCCTATGTAAGTCCTATTTGGTACGAATCCCACACTAAAGAGCAATATACAGTGTGTTTTAGAAGTGACGGTCAATATTCAGGGATATGATAGGTATGACCATTCGAAACAAAAAATTCAAGTAAACATGGGTTCTAAAACGCATACCTTAAGAGCTATGAGCAACTCTTCATCTTCGATACTGTGGAACAAATCTCTTCTACTGCAAGCTCCTTGCTTTCCATATTTTGGAAAGTGGTAGTATGGGCCAAAACAAGAAAAAAATACCCAATAAACTAGTGCTCTAAAATGCATGCCTTAAAAGTTGTGAGGACTTGTTCATTAGAAGTGTTGTGTTTCAAAGTAGGGAAGATGAATAAATGCTCATAGCTCTTAAGGTATGCATTTTAGAACACATGTTTATAGGACCTTTTTTCTTGTTTTAGTCCATACTACTGCTTCACAAAATATGGAAAACAAACTGGTTGCAGTAGAAGAGAATGTAAGATCAAGAATTGTTCAAAGCTCTTAAGTCATGCGCGTTAAAGCCCACGTTTACTTGACTTTTTTGTTTCTAATGAGCATTCCTGTCATATCCATGAATATTGACCATCACTTCTGAAACACTGTACAAGTATTGCCCGAACGAGTGTTCTGCAAACTACTTTTTTTGTTCATGGACTTTGTTTCCTGAGAATTATTCCAATGAATCTATGTTTGGCATTTGCCTTGCTAGGGACTTATTTGATATGGTCGTTCCACTTCTAATCGCTCCTAGATATTTTTTAGAAGCGACCGCTTCCAATTATTAATCTGAAATTTTGCAATCTTGCAATAATGTATCCTTGTGTCTATTTATATACAATTTGTTAATTTGGTTTTTAAACTACCTAGTAGCTTAAAACTGTGTGCAGGACCGAGACTTGAACTCGGGACCTTTGCCTTTCGCGGGCAAGTGCTCTACCATCTGAGCTACCCAAGCACGACTCACGCCCCATCCTTGCAGCTTCGCTTCTGCTAGTACGTCGTCTCCTGCCTTCCAAACTTCACAAACGCTCTTCTGCGAACCTTGAAGAACTAGCACTCCTGGAAGAAAGGATATTGCAGAGACATGGCTTAGCCACAACCTGGAGGATGTTTCCAGAATGAGATTTTCACTCTGCAGTGGAGTGCGCGCTCATATGAAACTTCCTGGCAGCTTAAAACTGTGACTAATCCATGTCTCTGTAACATCCTTTCTTCCTGAAGTGCTAGTTCTGCAAGGTTTGCAGAAGAGCTTCTGTGCAGTTTGGAAGGCAGGAGACGAGGTACTGCCAGAAGTGAAGCTGTGAGGACGGGGCGTGAGTCGTGTATGGGTAGTTAAGATGGTAGAGCACTTGCTCGCGAAGGACAAAGGTCCCGAGTTCCGAGTCTCGGTCCTGCGTACAGTTTTAAGCTGCCAGGAAGTTTTATATCAGCGCACACTCTGCTGCAGAATGAAAATCTCATTCTGTAAATATTTGGTCTTGTTGAGGAACAACACCCATTCCATGCACCAAGCATTGAACCTCTGCAGGTCTTCGTGCGTTTCGTTACAACTTCTTTGCGTACAACAGAACATCCACGGGGAGCGTCATGGAACTTCGACGATATCTACTAAGTCCTTTTCTAGGGACGTACAGTAAACACTGGAGCTAATTCTCATACAACAATTTATTGCAATATGTTACTCATACACACTTTTGTCTGCCAAAAAATAAGTCCCTCCGCCCTTCCACTATAATGCACCTCTCCCACGACCACTGCACTTCCTGGAAGGCGTGCAGGAAGCCATTCCTTTAGATTCTCTCCAGGGTCGCCTCTGCAGCTTTAAGTTCGTTTTTGGCTGTCGGGTCAAGAAACAAGACACACGGAACCAAGTCGGGATTGTAAGGCGGATGGGGTACCGTAAAAACGCGTTTTTGTGGCAAGACCTCGATAACACCGTTGGCAACATATGGCCTGACATTGTGACGAAGCTTCGAACGTACAATCAGATCCTTTCCTTTTTAATGAGTACTTCATCGTTTACAAATCTCTCCAGAATGTTGTAATAGTAATCTGCAATCACTGTAGTGTCTCTTGGAACCGTGTCAATGTACGCCATTTCCCGGTATTAAAAAACAGTGATATCCATGACCTTACTGGCTGACTTCTACGTTAGTGTGTTTCGTGGTGGCGGTTGACCATGTTACACCCATTCTGTGTTGCTCTGGTTCACTTCTGAGTCACTCTGAGTCATAACATTACACCCAGGTTTCATCGGCAATGATATTGTTGTGCCACCAAGTGTCGCCGTCCTCCTCAGCACATTGTTTCCATTAGCGCCACTCATCGGCGCGAGCTTGCATTTCATGTGGAGTAAGCAGTCGCAGTATCCATTGTGCGCACAATCTAGCATTTGTAAATGTTCTGTTAAAATTGCGTGATTGCCGCCAACTGATATCAGAAGTATGTGCGAATGCTGCCTCACAGTGAGACGTGAGACTTCACTAGTAGGGACTCTTGCTGTGATGGTAGTTATTTCAGTTGTGACAATGACAGGTGCATCTGCTCCTCCCCGCAATTCATGATTTTCCCGGCGAAGTTTGAAAGCATTATGTCAAACTAAAACTGCTGGGCGAGATATTGCATCGTCCCCAAAGCTCTCTTCAGATCGTCGTACATTTCGGTAGTGCTTTTCTTCAAGAGAACACAAAACTTTGTTCTATCGTGCTGTTCATGGAAATCAGACATGACGATGTTTAGAGCTGATTATGAAACACATACATTCTCAGAGGCTGTCAACTTTCAACTAACAGAGCTATCGCTGTGACGTTTGCAGTGGCTAGTGATTGAGTACGTAACTCAACGATGGGCCGACAGATGTCGCAAGCAGGTACGTAACGGAAGGGAAGAAAGTCAGTACCAGCCTTTATTGTACATCCCTCACGTGCACTGAAGAGCCAAAGAAACGTACATCTTCCTAATATCGTGTAGGGGCCACGCGAGCACACATAAGTGTCGCAACACGAAGTGGCATGGACTCGACTAAGGTTTGAAGTAGTGCTGGAGGGAACTGACGCCGTGAATCTTGCAGGGCTGTCCATAAATGTGTAAGAATACAACGGGGTGGAGATCTCTTCTGAACAGCACGTTGAAAGTCATCCAACATATGTTCAATAACGTTCATGTCTGGAGAGTTTAATGGCCAGTGTAAGTGTTTAAAGTCACGAGAGTGTTCCTGGGCCACACTGTAGCAATTCTGGATATGTGAGGTGTCGGATTGTCCTGCTGGAATTGCACAAGTCCGTCGGAATGCAGAATGGACACGAATGGATGCAGATTATCAGCCAGCATGCTTACGTAAGTGTCATCTGTTAGATTCCTATCTAGGCGTAGCAGGGGTCCCATATCACACCAACTGCAGACGCCTCGCACCATTGCTGGGCCTCCACCAGCTTGAACAGTCCCCTGCTGACATGCAGGATCCATGGATTCGTTCGGTTGTCTCCATACCCGTACACGTCCATCCGCTCGATACAATTTGAAACGAGTCTCGTCCGACCGGGCAAGATGTTTCCAGTCATCAACAGTCCAATGTCGGTGTTGACGGGCCCAGGCGAGGCGTAATGTTTTTGTCGTGCAGTCATCAAAGGGACACGAATGGGCCTTCGGCTCCGAAAGCTGACATCGATGATCTTTCGTTGAATGGTTCGCACGCCGACACTTGTCGATGGCCCAGCACTGAAATCTACAGCAATCTGCAGCACTTCTGTCACGATGAACGATTCTCTTCACTCGTTTTTCCCGTTCTTGCACGTTCTTTTTCCGGCCGTAGCGATGTGGGAGGTTTGATGTTTTACTGGATTCTCGAAACTCACGGTACACTCGTGAAATGGTCGTACAGGAAAATCCGCACTTTATCGCTACATCGGAGCTGCTGTGTCCCATCGCTGGTGCCCCACGTTCAGAGACACTTAACCTACCGTTGTAGCAGCAGTAACGAGACACTTGTTGTCTTACATAGGCGTTGCCAACAGCAGCGCCGTAAGCTGCCTGTTTACGTATCTCCGTATTTGTATACGCATGCCTATATAAGCTTCTTTGGCGCTTCAGTGGATATACTGTGAAAAGTAATGGTCGTATAACTTTGCCCTGCGGCACGCCCGACGCACTTTTATGTGTGAAAGCTTGATCTTGTACAGAATATCATGCTGCGTTCTGTTTGCTACAAACTTTTCAATCCAGTAACACATTCGGTCTAATATTGAATAAGATCTTATTTTGTTCATTAGACAACAATGGTAACTATGTTGAATGCCTTATGGGAGTCAAGGAATCCGGCATCGATCGGGGCTCGAATATCTACTGGTTTCTGGGTCTTGTGGCTCAACAGAGCGACTCAGTTTCACACGATTTTTTTCGGAACTTGTGTCGTTCCTACAGAGTGTAAGTCAGTAGCTCCATCTCCCATTATTATACCTACATGACGAAAGCAGTGCTCAGAGAGTGTTTGACATCAGCCAGCGACTTGCAACTCCTATAAATCTAAATAACGTGAAAGACGTTTTCTAAAAGTTAGTTTGCGGCGTCGTTCCATAGTAACGTTAGTTTTACACAGCTGGACTATAAGAATGCCAGGTCATGGCGTCGAGTCCTGGTGACGTACCAAGTTTCAGACTGTCAGAAACGACGGTAAAAAGGTAACTTTCACGGCCGGAAATGTCATAATTAATAAAATGTTCCGGGCTATTATGCCGTAGTCGAATGGATTTCACTTTAAAACCCGACGTTCCGTCCCCATCCGCGGATGATATTTTCACGTCGGATCGTAGGTTTGTAGAATGTCCGGTTCACACCCTGGCTCGTTCAAGCGGACATTCAACAAAGCTACGATCCACCTTGAAAATGTCCTCAGCGGATGGGGACGAAACGTTGAGTTTTAAAGTGAAATCCTTTCGTGCACGGCATTTGTCCAGAACATTTTACAATACTGGCCATTAAAATTGGTACACCACGAAGATGACATGCTAAAGACGCGAAATTTAACCGACAGGAAGAAGATGCTGTGATATACAAATGATAAGCTTTTCAGAGCATTCACACAAGATTGGCGTCGGTGGCGACACCTACAACGTGCTGACATGAGGAAAGTTTCCAACCGATTTCTCATACGCAAACAGCAGTTGACCGGCGTTGCCTCGTGAAACGTTGTTGTGACGCTTCGTGTAAGGAGGAGAAAAGCGTACCATCACGTTTGCGACTTTGATAAAAGTCGGATTGTAGCCTATCGCGATTGTGGTTTATCGTATCGCGACATTGCTGCTAGCGTCGGTCGAGATCCAATGACTGTTAGCAGAATATGGAATCGGTGGGTTCAGGAGGGTAATACGGAACGCCGTGCTGGATCCCAACGGCCTCGTATCACTAGCAGTCGAGCTGAGAGGCATCTTATCCGCATGGCTGTAACGGATCGTGCAGCCACTTCTCGATCCCTGAGTCAACAGATGGGGACGTTTGCAAGACGACAACAATCTGCACGGACAGTTCGACGACGTTTGCAGCCGCATGGACTATCAGCTCGGAGGCCATGGTTGCGGTTACCCTTAACGCTGGTGTACTCAACTACGAGGCTGGGTGCACGAATGGCAAAAGTCATTTTTGCGGATGAATCCAGGTTCTGTTTATAGCATCATGATGTTCACATCCGTGTTTTGCTACATCGCGGTGAACGCACATTGGAGGCGTGTATTCGTCATCGCCATACTGTCGTATCACCCGGCGTGATGGTATGGTGTGCCATTGGTTACACTGTAAGACGTATGCGTTGCCGGCGATGGGCGAGGCATGGGAGAGTCTCTGACCAGAGAGCAGTATGTAGTTAGTTGTTGCTTGTCGCTAGTCGGCATCAGTCTGCAGTAGTCTTGTGTAGTCTGCGTGAGTCGGCAGTAGTCGGCTGTTGTGTGCGCGTGTCGGCGCGTGTCGGGAGTCTGCTCTGGTCGAGACTCTGGAGGATGGGTATTATTGTAGAAGGTAAAGAAGCAGCCTTGCGCATATCTAGTAATGTATATTAACTGTCATCAATTTCTTAAAAAAATGCCCCACTAATATTTTTTATAATATAAAGTAATTTTTTTTTTAAAAAAACGTTCATTTCAATTTAAAGATTTTATCCAATGAATAATTAATTCCTTTCACGAGTCACAAAGCATAGGCCAGCATTGCACGGATATGTGCCGAAAATGTTTTAGGTAAGAGCAGATATATTCGCCGTTTTTATTGAGGTAAGAATTTTTGCTTTTTTTATTCAGAATACAGGGCCGTGGCGCAGCGCTGCTAGGTTACTGAATTTTTTTTATTTCGGGGTTTAGGAATTTTTCTGTTTCGAACTTAACATTAAATGAGAAAAGTATTTTGTGGGTACATCAAATGTGAATGCATTTCTGCACAGAGATTACAAATGGGAGCCAATTTTGTTCAGAGGCTACAATATTTAAAATTCATTTAATTATTATTATTGTGCGGAGGTTACACTTGGTTCATGGTTCATCATTTAATTAATATTTTCGTGTGGGGAGGTTACACTTGGCGACATCCGGCCAGGATCGTATTTCTTTGTGAATCTTCTGATAAGTAGTCATATATCTGCTCTTATTTAGTTAAATGTAGTTGGCATCTGGCGCAACGCATTTACTAATTTATCACTCTTTCTTTCACAGATCATCGGCAATTTGTTGCTCTTTCTTGTAATTTTGTTTGTTGCATTTTTGCATTGTCCTTGTTTCATTTGTGCTTAATTTTGATTTTCTGAAAAATGCCGCGAAAAACTATTAACAGTACATCGCGATGTGTAGTGAGTGAAATAGCCGACTCGAATAATTTGACCGATTGTACTTGTGACACTCAGTGTAATGATGATAATCCCCTAATTGTAGACAATCAGTGCGTACCGACCACTAATATTGATTTTCATCCTAGTGATGAGCAAACAAATTCAATTGTGTCGTCTGTCAATTTAACAATTGATGACGCGGCACGTTCTGTTACAATGAACGCTGCCCAGCTTGACACACCCGGTTTGCAAAATTTACGTAATGAACGGATAAATTTTTCTAACGAAAATGAACAATGTACTCAAAGTACGTCAAATTTATTTGATTTCGATGTAGCGACCAATAGTGCACATCCGATGGGCAAAACTTTTTGTGAATTACAGATTGACCAAATGGTTACAGAAAACGTGACAAATGCAGATATACCAACACACAGTATAGAAAATAGAGTCGCTAATTTTGGCCTCGATCAAATTATGGCAGTATTGCTACAGTTTAAGAAAGAATATGACAACAACCACAAATTACTTAATGAAAATTCCAAACAACAGAATGAAAGACAAGAAAACAATCACAAACAACTTAATGAAAAACTAGGCAACAATTACAAACAGTTGAATGAAAAACAAGACAACCTTAATGAAAATTTCAAACAACTTAGTGAACAGAACAAACAACTTAGTGAAAATTTCAAACAACTTAATGAACACAACAAACAACTTAGTGAACAGATTACAGCCGTTGCCGCGCAATGTCATGATAGTAAGGAACAATTACGTGAGGAAATTAAGGCTTGTGCTAGGAAAAGTAGTGAAGAAATTAGATCTGTTGCTCAAGAATTAAGGAATATGCAAACAGCTACAACAGAATCACTTAGAGAAATTAGTGCAGTCGGTAAACAATGCTCTGAAAACGCAGCACAGTTACGCGACGAGTTTAAATTAATGTCAGCAGAACTTTCGCGCACACTGGATGCAAAAGTAGACGCGAAATTTGACCAACAGAACAGTCAAATTGACGAACGTTTTAATCACCACCTAGAAAACAGTGAAACGCGTTACCGTAAATTCATACAGTAACAAAATAAAGTAAAACGACAAGTCATGGAAACAATTACTGCACAGAGACAGGAAGATAAACGTAAATTGTTTACGAAAGCAAAAACATACGTAGACAACAATATTGCTACAGCATCAGACGAAATTAATACTATCAAACAGTTGAACACCAAATTGCGTGATGAAATTTCCGATCTTAAATCAAAAACAGATACACACACAGTAGACTTTCAGTCAGTGACCGACAGACTTGAACAGTTAGAATTAATACAGGATCCCGATGCCATCAAAGCAGACGTTAAAAAATTGAACGAAACCACACGTAAGACACAGAAACAAATTAATGCTTGTGATACTAAAAACGATGATCAAGTAAAAATACTGACTGAAAAATATGATGAATTGGCAAGTCGTATTGACGTTATTGAAAGTAATAATGACAGCAAATCAGACGATACTTCACCAATTTCGTTTAATCAAACACATGAATTCCAAAATTTACAGCAGACGATCAGTGAGATAGATTCGTCCAATAATACATTACGTAGAAAATTGTCAACTTTACAGCAAGAAGTGACAGAGATGAAAAATGTTTCAGTCAATAACACGTCACAGCATACGGCACATTCCGAACATTTGTCACACTCACACAGCCAGTATAATTTAGGTAATTTACAGAGAGTACGTGACTTAGATTCCGAACAATCACAGACAAATAGATTATCATACAATCCTGAACCTGTTCAGACGTACAGAGACGATAATTTTGATTACAAACATTTTCTAGCAGTGAGAAAATTTAAAGTATTTACAAATGACAGAACACAGATACACTCCTTGGATTCGATACAACAATTTAGCTTTGCTTTTCCACCGACTTGGCCCGTAACACACAAACTTGAATTTATTTGCAGTTTTTTGGAAGGCGAACCGGCAACTCATATGAGACCGATCGCGAGACAGTGCTATTCGGTAGAAGAATTTCAGAATGCTTTTCTATGAGCGTATTGGTCGAAGACGACACAACGTGGAATCAAGGATCAATTAATTAGTTTACCGAATTATGAGAACTCAAATTTTTCCACTGTCACGCAATTTTTTGAACACATGGTCCAACAAAACCAGTACTTAAGTGAACCATACAGTGAATCAGCACTTATTCAATTATGCATTTCTAAATTACCATGATCATTAAGAGTGTCACTTTTAACGGGTCAACAGAAAGAAAATATTTCGGCATTCAGAGATCTGTTACAGCTTTTGGAAGTGCAGCAATCGGATTACTTCTTTATAAACAAAATTTTTTCATATAATAATCAAGGTCAACAAACATACAGCAATTACGATCAGCCACGCAATTTCAATTGCAAAGGTAATAGACGCTTCAGGAACGACAACCACCAGAACTTTAATAACAGACAAAATTTTAATTATCAGTATCGTCAAAATTATCGGCAACAGGAACCACATTTTGGTAACAATAGACGTTTTTCACCGCAACAGCATGAGAGCCAACCGGTTAGCATACCTAACCAACAATGTAATGTACAAGGTCAACCAAGCTTTAATGTTTCGCCGCCTGCACGTGTAGCTTCAGCTCCAACAAATAGTAACGCACAGCAACAAGGAAATCAGTACGTACAGAAAACACACTATTTCAATTCCTATCGCAATGCACCGTATAGAAATGACTATCATGACAGACGTAAAAGTACTGAGCGCAATTTTCAGCGTACGTTTAATAACAGTCGGTCTTACCAACAGCAAAATCATCCGCAACAACTTATTATCATGAATGAACCAGACAGTAGATATCATCCCGAACGTAATACGTCAGGAAGAAATAACAGAACAGTACAAATAGTGGAAATGCCACAGCATCCTCCCGAAAATAATAGCACGTCAGATAGAATTTGACTAAATACAGTACAGGTTGCATCTTCCAGTAACGCAAGCAATACTTTTGACACAGAGAATCTTGTTCACGAAAATGTTGTTACTTTTGACGACATCCGAGACACTCTTTTGCAGGAAAGACCAGTTATTCAAAAAACCATTTCACACCCTGTCATCGAAGTAAAAACTGGATCATCCAAATTTTCAGCAGTAATCGATACTGGATCTCCCATGTCAGTCATAAATGAGGAAACTTTCAACGAATGTAACAAAGAGAATACCTATCCTACGTTACCATTAGGCAAAACTAAAGTAAAAGGAGCAGTATCTGGTAAAGGAGTAGATGTAAAATTACAGACACATTTATCATTTTGTATTGCAGGTCATACATTTCACTCAGATTTTTGGATTGTTCCCTTATTGACGACAGACGTTATTTTAGGTACGAATTTTCTGGTACAACACGACGCAATTATTGACTTTCAAAACTCCTATTTAATGTTAAAGGATGAAAATGTACAACTGGCTTTAGAATTTCAGCACTCTTTATCTGCAGAAGAACAAACAATTAATCGTACAGAGGTCATTTCCGCATCACGTAACACAGACTGTCATTCCACATTGTTCACAGATACGTACGTACACAACTACGACGCCTGTTCAGAAAGTAAGCTCCGATTGATTGCCAAATTGAAACCACAGTGAACATCAGAAATGTTTTACTTGTAACAATTAGCTACACCTTTCAGCTACTTCTCTACGTAGTCGCCGTTCTGACTTAGACTTTTGTCATAGCGTTGTACCAACTTTTCAATAGCCTCATCATAGAAGGCAGCCGCCAGTGCTTTCCGCCAATTCTCCACGCTGGCCTACACCTCGTTGTCTGTGTCAAAATGTTGTCGTCAAAGACAGCGGTTCATGTGACCAGAGATGAAACTCAGGGGGAGACAATTGCGGACTGTATTGTGGGTAATCTAACATTTCCATTTGCAAACGATGCAGGAGCATCTTCATTGCCCCTGCAGAATGCGGCTGAGAATTGTCTTGAAGACGAAACAGCACGACAGTTATGTAATGTTAGCGGCATAGCTTCAGGCGAAATTTCTCACCAGGCCCTCGTACTTGGCGGCAGACACTATTTTCTAGACATCTTTACACACTCACTGCGAGCTCAGAAATGAGAAGAGCGACGTGATGCTAACTGGGGTTATACTAGAGACACTACCCAACACATCTGTGCAAAGCTTTATCGGATTTTCATAGTCGTTTCCATTTCGCGACCGATCGGAGCTTACTTTCTGAACGCACCTCGTATAATACTCCAGACGAAGCCGACTATGACGTTATACAGATGATTTCTGATAAAGTTAAACAGAGCATTGCAAATACAGGCGACGAACGCACGCAACTACACAAAATTCTTTTACAGCAAGCTCCAGTTTTTGACAACGTTCCTGGTACTATGTCCGGTTTTATGTATGAATTTCAAGTTAAACAGCACGACACACTTAAAGCCAAACATTATCCCATTCCGTATATTCACAGAGAACAAATTAAGAAAGAATTGCAAGCTATGCTTGACCAAGGATTTATTGAACCGGCAGTTAGTCCGTACATAAACCCGCTCCATATTGTTAAGAAAAAGGATGGTGCACTTCGCCTCGTACTTGATTCGCGTCACATCAATGACATTATTATTAATGAAGCAGATCGCCCACAGACAGTAGAAGAACTTCTACAGAAATTTCATGGTACTGCTATTTATTCCACATTAGATTTGAAATCGAGATTTTGGCAAATACAACTCCATCCGGACTGCAGAACGTACACGGCTTTTCTCTGTTTTGGTGACTGTTATCAGTTTTGTAAATTACCGTTCGGTTGAACTATTTCTTCAGCAGCATTTATTCGCGGTTTGAATACAATACTTCCGACAGAACTTAAAGACAGTATCACAACGTATGTAGACGACATTCTTATTGCAGAAGGTAACTGGTCTCAACACAATCTAATTCTTGAACAACTGTTACGAACTTTTCATGCACAAGGACTCACAGTTAATCTCAGTAAATCGCACTTTGGCAAAACTTCTATAAAATTTCTTGGACATGTAATTTCAGCAGAAGGCATTGCGCCTGGCCCGAAAAAACTTCAATCTTTACGTGACATTACTGTTCCTACGACGAAGAAACAACTACGCAGCTTTTTGGGTTTAATTAACTTTTTTCGTAAATTTATTCATTACTCTGCTTTAGACACCCCTAGATTATGTCAATTGACAGGTAGAAACACTATTTGGTCCTGGGATAAGCAAGCACATTCTGAATTTATAAACCTGAAATATGCTTTGTTGAATGCACCACTTTTATCGCACTCAGACCTTACTAGAAATTTTTCCATTGCCACCGACAGTTCTAACACCGCTTTAGGCGTACACATTTTTCAGGATATTGAAGAAGATGGTACTACAGTAATTAAAAACATCGCCCTTGCGAGTCGCATTCTGTCACCTGCTGATCGCAATTATTCTGTTACAGAACTTGAAACACTATGTGTTGTTTGGGCATTTACGAGATTTCGGCATTTTCTTTATGGAAGACATACGACCGTTCACACAGATCATAGAGCTATACAGTTTTTACTTTCCGCTAAATTTACACACGACAGATTAAGTAGATGGAAACTTTATTTGCAGGAATTTAATTTTATAATTGTTCACATTCCCGGTACACAAAATATTGTAGCAGACGCACTAGTCCGTTCTCTCAGCAACAATCAGCAAGACATCGCAACCAACTTCTGCAAAGCAAATTTCAGCGTCACGTACATTCAACAAGTTGCATTTGAAAATTTCATTTCGTCGTCATTACAAGACGTAGCAAAAGAGCAAAGTAAAGACAACGTGTGGAAAGAAATTAAACGCCTTTGGCAAGATAGGAATATGTTACCATTAGAAACCATTACACTGTACGCAATGACATTCTGTTTCGCCGCTCTCACCCTGACCGCCACAACTGGTTACTATGTATTCCTGACGAGCTTGTTAACAAATTAATTTGGTATACTCATTTAAGTTACGCACTTTACGGAGCCAGAAAATGTTTTCTTATACTGAGACAGAACTGTTATTTTACCAACATGGAGAAACGTATTCGACGAGTTTTAGCGTCTTGTAAAATCTGCCAGAAAGCTAGGTCAGATACGAATTCACATATTCCTCCATTACATCCCATTGTACCTGTTAAATTAGACACATGGCCGCTGTAGACATTTTTGGTCCGATTCCCAGAACTAATAGAGGTTTTTGCTACATCTTTGTCGCTGTTGAACTCACTTCAAAATTTGTTACCTTTACTCTGTTACGCAAAGCTACTGCTAAAACTGTTTCGAAAGCATTTGTAAAACATTTTCTATTTCATGTAGGGCATGTATTGAAAGTAATTTCCGACAGTGGACCACAGTTTCGATCTGCTATATGGACACGTATGTTACGAGCTAGAAACATTTCTCCGATCTATATATCCAGGTACCATGCTTCTTCGAACCCTTGTGAACGATTAATGAAAGAAATTGGTAAACTGTGTAGAATATACTGCCATAAAAAACATATTGATTGGGACACACACATACTCTCATTCCAGGATGTAATCAGTTCCATACCAAATGAATCTATCTCCGTCTGTTATAATGAAAAATGTTGAACCACCTAACAAAATTAAAGAATTAGTAACCTTTCCTACATCTCTTCGACTACGACACCATGAAATAATTAACATTGCGCTGAACATCATCAAACGTGCCGCAGAGCGCCGGAGAAGACAGCAAAAACAGGTTTGTACACGCCGTGACTTTCACATTGGACAGAAGATATTAGTACGCACGCATTACTTATCTAATAGAGGAAAAAGTAGATGTAGTAAAGTTGAGCTTTTATACGGAGGTCCATATAGAGTTCGCAGCATTCCTCACCCCAATGTAGTACACGTCGAAACTCTGAGAACCAGAAAAACCAAAGGGAACCACCATATCTCCAACATCAAACCCTTTATTGAATGAACATACTTTATGATTTATCACACTGTAATGACATTTCCTGATTTTTTTATGACCACTTATGCAATTATATTCACATGAACACTTACTGATGATTATCGTATATTTTCTTGGCAAGTGCCCGGCAAGGTAAGGTTAGCAGATCGCTCTTTTTGTCGTTACACATCAGACCGTGCACATTTTCCATTTTTCATGTATGTATGATTGTTTTCCTGTTTTGTTTGTATTCACTATGAAATATTTAAGATGTAACAAACACCAGTTTGACTTTGATATTTTGCCTTATGATATCTCAACATCGTGACTATTTTTACATTTTTTTTTTTTTTTTTTTTTTGCTGCTACATTGTGATACTCTGTGTACATTTTTGCATCTGAACACTGTCTATGTTTTTGACTTGTTACGTTTTCTGTCACGCTATGCTGTATGCTCAATTATATCACTAGAAACCAGCTTTTATTTAATGAGTATATGATTTAAATGCAAGACATTAATCATTGTTCATCATTTGCAGAAAGAAATAACGTGTAAAAGAAATAAGTTAAACAGAAATGGGAATTTCACCTTCGGAATGAACGAAAGAAGATGCAATACCTCGTCACGAAGAGTAAATGGATCAGAATTAACAAGCATTAACAAGAATATACTATACACATCGTATGATAGCAGTCTTAACTAATTTTTTCTTTCAGAATACGAGGCGATTGATGCAGACTGTTAGACAGAACTACACGTCTTAGTTTTAGTGATGAAATATGCTAGAAATAAGGAACTCTATACTGTGAATAGTTGTATAATGAATAATGAAGTGACTTTTTTGCAGATGATAATGAATGATGATGAATAGTGATGCAGAATTTGTTAATATAGATAATGAAGTTTTTCTTTACAGGTGATGATAATAATGGAATTATGATGATATGGATAATGGAGTTTTTCTTTGCAGGTGATGAATAGTGATGAAGAATATACTAATATGGATAATGAAGTTTTTCTTTGCAAGTGATGATAGTAATGATAATGAAGTTTTTCTTTGCAGATGAGGATAATGTTGAAATTTATGTATTTATGCTATGTAGTTATTTAAGTATTTGTTGCAGTTCGTTTTGACAGTATGTCTTATGTCGCATGGTATGATGACTGAAGGTTTTGGAAAGGACAGCTAGAGTACATACATTTAATACACATTTCATTACCTGTTAATTCGAAGTTCACTACTTTTCAGCATAATATGCGTTTCTTCTTTCAGCTTAATAATCCATTTTGTTATTTTGCAGGAGAAATTATTCATGAAATTAATGTGCTATAAGCAGTTAGTCATTAAACCTGTGTCATTCATGAATGTAATCACATATACTCTATTTGTTTCATAACCTTGCTACAGCTGACTCATGACGAATGACGTTACACATCTTCATTTGCAGCAATAAGTCAAATGCAAATATTGTTATGCCCCAGCAATTAATTATCGATCCCAACGCAATGCATTGCTAGCACAAAAAAAATGTATTACCAGTCCCAAATAATGATACCAATTTTAAAGAGTTATGAGTAATACTGAATAATTTTTTTTCCAACCACAGACTTAGAGTAATAGCTACAGAGTGTTACATTTTTAAATATGTCCTATGTCACTTGAATGATGAGTTCTGAGTAATAGTGAATGATATTTTGTAATAATGCATGGATGCTACACTCTTTAACTCCTGTTTTGAATTATGACTTCTGATGATTTGTTACTGGCCAATGAGTGCCAATAATTATTTTTAAATATGTCATATGTCACTTGAATGATGAAAAATGTTTTGTAATATTCAATACTTGCTGACCAATGAATGCCACTGTTTCTTATACCTTAAATTTGTATTATGTCACTTTCATGCTATATATATGAATACCAGTAGCTTGATGCAACACTCATTAGCTCCTGTTTTGAGTGATGACTTCTGATGGTTTGTAACTGGTCAATGAGTGCCAATGTTCTGTGTAAACAGTTAACTTATGAACATTATTCTGTAATACTTCATACATAGTACAGAAATGTTCAATAACTGGGCGATGAGTGCCACGAATTACTCAAATTATTTGTTAGATAGAGTAATTATCAATGATGACTGGCATAAGACTTAATGTCCTTCACCTTCTGACCTAATTACCAGAAATGACTACAATATCTGTTTGTCCTGTCTATCCTCATGCTCATGGAGCACTATGTTTGGTTTTTGCACTAATTCTACGTTGGTGTACCTTACAAGAACGTGGTGTTGACACGACATGCTGTCCACCACCTTGAGAGATGGAGATGTTATTATGGTCCCACTGTTTGGTGTACCTAAAATATTACCGAAATGATAGCATGGAACATTAATACGACATTTCAGTGTCTTGGCTACACTGATTAAAACTTCAGGGAAAAGAACTTCAGATTGTCTCACTTGGTGTTGTGCTTCTGTAGAAAGGTATGGACTTTCAGTGCAGCTGCGTGCAACCTAATGTGCTACAACCATGATGCAATCCTTCCCTTTCCTATCCTAGTTCTTGTAAAACAGTAAAAAAACTACAGTGCGTGTGCACTTTATGTCATTTGTTAATATGATTTGTACTCATTGCGTATACATTTTGTGATTTCCTGATATGTTCTGTACTACAATGCGTGTGCACTTTTGTCATTTTGTTAATATGATTTGTATTCATTGCGTATACATTTTGTGATTTGCTGATATATTCTGAACTACAGTGCGTATGCACTTTATGTCATTTGTTAATATGATTTGTATTCATTACGTATGTACTACAGTGCGTGTGCACTTTATGTCATTTGTTAATATGATTTTTATTTATTGCGTATACATTTTGTGAGTTCCTGATATGTTCTGTACTCAGTGCATGTGCACTATATTTTATTTCATGTTCTGCACTTATATATATGTAAATATTCTGTGATTGTAAACTTAGTTAATTAAGAAAAATTTGTTGCTCATGGCAAGTCCAATTGACTCACCATCGCTGCCAAATTTTTGCCCCCCCCCCCCCCCCCCCCCCCAGTGGAGGGTTATGTAAGACGTATGCGTTGCCGGCGATGGGCGAGGCATGGGAGAGTCTCTGACCAGAGAGCAGTATGTAGTTAGTTGTTGCTTGTCGCTAGTCGGCATCAGTCTGCAGTAGTCTTGTGTAGTCTGCGTGAGTCGGCAGTAGTCGGCTGTTGTGTGCGCGTGTCGGCGCGTGTCGGGAGTCTGCTCTGGTCGAGACTCTGGAGGATGGGTATTATTGTAGAAGGTAAAGAAGCAGCCTTGCGCATATCTAGTAATGTATATTAACTGTCATCAATTTCTTAAAAAAATGCCCCACAAATATTTTTTATAATATAAAGCTTTTTTTTAAAAAAAAGCATTCATTTCAATTTAAAGATTTTATCCAATGAATAATTAATTCCTTTCACGAGTCACAAAGCATAGTCCAGCATTTCACGGAGCTGTGCCGAAAATTTTTTAGGTAAGAGCAGATATATTCGCCGTTTTCATTGAGGTAAGAATTTTTGCTTTTTTTATTCAGAATACAGGGCCGTGGCGCAGCGCTGCAGTCGTCCTAAAATTTACCAGGTTACTGAATTTATTTTATTTCGGGGTTTAGGAATTTTTCTGTTTCGAACTTAACATTAAATTAGAAAAGAATTTTGTGGGTACATCAAATGTGAATGCATTTCTCCACAGAGATTACAAATGGGAGCCAATTTTGTTCAGAGGCTACAATATTTAAAATTCATTTAATTATTATTACTGTGCGGAGGTTACACTTGATTCATGGTTCATCATTTAGTTAATATTTTCGTGTGGGGAGGTTACAACACGTCTCGGTCAACTCTTGTGTGCACTGACGGCACTTTGAAGAGTGGACGTTACATTTCAGGTGTGTTACGACCCGTGGCTCTACCCTTCATTCGATCCCTGCGAAACCCTACATTTCAGCAGGATAATGCACGACCGCATGTTGCAGGTCCTGTACGGGCCTTTCTGGATACAGAAAATGTTCGACTGCCAGCACATTCTCCATATCTCTCACCAATTTAAAACGTCTTTTCAATGGTGGACGAGCAACTGGCTCGTCAAAATACGTCAGTGACTACTCTTGATGAACTGTGTTATTGTGCTGAAGTTGCATTGGCAGTTGTACCTGTACACACCATCTAAGCTCTGTTTGACTCAATGCCCAGACGTATCAAGGCCGTTATTACGGCCAGAGGTGGTTGTTCTGGGTACTGATTTCTCAGGATCTATGCAGCCAAATTGCGTGAAAATGTAATCACATGTCAGTTCTAGTATAATTTATTTGTCCAATGAATACCCGTTTATCATCTGTATTTTTTCTTGGTGTAGCAATTTTAATGGCCAGCAGTGTATTAATTATGTCAGGAACGATGTCTGCTCTAGTCTTACATCGGTAAGGCGTAAGAGAAATGGCGGTGTTGCTATGCAAGAAAGGGACCTTAGAAAGGCTTGGCCCGTCTCGGGCTGCTGCCGCTGGCGCGCCGACGTCGCGCAGATAGGGTGGGTCCACTCTGCGGCCGGCGTCCCGCGGGGCCCCCGCCATCTCCGACGCCGCGTCTCGTCTCTCGTCGCGCCTCGTCGCGTCGCGCTTCTCGTCTGCGGACAACGGCGGCGGCGGCGGCGTCGCTCCCCACATGAGAGCCGGACCCAGCCAGCCCGGGCCCGCGGCGCGTGAAATGGCCTTGCACCGGCGCGCGCCGAGCTTATGCCCAAGAGGACGGCTCCTGCAGCAAAAACGAATTCCCCGACTGTCCTGGCCCCAAGTGCCACCCCACCACCCCCTGTTATTCACGGGGAATTGTTGCCCCAGAATAACCGTTGCGCTATTTTCTGCGCAAATGGGACGGTCTGGAAAAGTTAGCCTAGCAAGTCGAGCACTTCTGAGGAGCCTATAAATCCATACGGTTTATAAAACTGAGTGAATGTACGTGTGTATGTATGTTCCACACCTCCTCCTAAACAAGTGGACCTGATTCAACCGAACTTGGTACACACGTCATTTACCGTCTGGAATGATTCACTGTAAGATAACTACTACCCACCTTTCAATGGGATGGGACTGGAAGTGGGAAAGCAATGCGAGAATAACCTTAATTTAGTCATCCATTATTTGGGAATAAGACAACTCAAAGACTTGATGCTAACTCAATACATAACTTCAAACATTCGCGAAACTTATTCTCGCTGACGACCGCCACATCGCCTTTTACACTTCCGCTGTTCATTCAGTAAAACTGCCACACGAAGCCTGAGGTTTTGCTTTATCACTACTTTACTACTAACACTATTCGTAACACATTTTGCTGAAAGTATGCACCTGGAAAAATATACCATTTTACGATACATAGTTCGGGAGATATGACGACATAAACACTGAGATGCCCGGGATACTACTGCATCAAGCATGGCGTTTTTATTTATTACTTCTTTACTACTTACTCTGTTCACAACACATTTCGCAAGTAGTAGGGAAATATACCACTGCATATACCTGCAAAATTGTATAATTCCACAGTACATAGTTTAGAAGATACTACGTAGGAAACATTAAGCTGCAAGAATATGAAACTACACGGTGGTGAATTCCGTTATACATTCATCAGAAATATGTGTACAAATACGCATGAAATACGCACATCAAAAAAAGTTTTGCCTCACGTCGGTTCCTACAGTTCCGGAACGTACAGAAAATTGGATTAGAGATCAACATCACTTCCGCCCTTCTTATTGCTCATGGAAACTACACACTGCATGTTGTACCACCATACAGAGAGACCTTCAGAAAGGTAGTACACATTGTAGTACACACCGGTACCTCTAATACCCAGTATCACGTCCTCTTGCATTGATGGATGCCTGTATTCGTCGTGGTATACAATCCACAAGTTCATCAAGGCACTGTTGGTCAAGATTGTCCCACTCCTCAACAGCGACTCGGCGTAGATCCCTCAGAGTAGTTGGTGGGTCACGTCGTCCATAAACAGCCCTTTGCAATGTATCCCAGGAATGTTTGGTCCGGTTCATGTCTGGAGAACATGTTGACCACTCTAGTCGAGCGACATCGTTATCCTGAAGGAAATCATTCACAAGATGCGCACGATTGGGGCGCGAATTCGTCCATAATGACGAATGCCTCGCCAATATACTGCCGATATGGTTGCTCTATCGGTCGGAGGATGTCCGGCGCCTTCCATGACCACCAACGGCGTACGTCGGCCTCACATAATGCCACCCCAAAAGAGCAGGGAACTTCCAATTTGCTGTACTCGCTGGATAGGGTGTCTAAGGCGTTAAGACTGACCGGGTTGTCTCCAAACATGTCTCCGACGATTGTCTGGTTGAAGGCATATTCGACACTCATCGATGAAGAGAACGTGATGCCAATTCTTAGCGGTCCATTCGGTATGTTGTTGGGTGAAGAATCATCAGCGTGCCATTGTTGCGGTGAGTGCGATAACGCGGAGACAGAAGGGAGGACGAGAACATGGATAGACAGAGAAGGGAAAGGGAGAGACAGGCGCAGTTTAGAGAAGGAATAGATGGCCAGAGATAATGGAAAGGGAAATCTAAAAAGAGGGAGGCATATTCGATACTCATCGATGAAGAGAACGTGACGTCAATCCTGAGCGGTCCATTCGGCATGTTGTTGGGTGAAGAATCATCAGCGTGCTATTATTGCGGTGAGCGTGATAACGTGGAGACAGAAGGGAGGACGAGAACATGGATAGACAGAGAAGGGAAAAGGGAGAGGCAGGCGCAGTTTAGAGAAGGAATAGATGGCCAGAGATAATGGAAAGGGAAATCTACAAAGAGGGATAAGAGGAGGAGATGGACAGAGAGAGGAGAGAGAAGGAGTGGACAGAGACAAGGGAAGAAAGAGATAGGAGAGAATAGGGGAAGATTTGATGAACTAACATGACAAGCAAGGGAAGAGGGGAAGATGGACAGAGAAAGGGAAAACGAGTCGATGGACGCTGAAAGGAAAGGCAAGAAGATGGACACGGACAGGGGGAGGAGCACATGGACAGAAAGAGGGACAGGAGGAGACGAACAGAGAGAGGCGGGATGAGGCAATTGACAGAGACAGGGGAAGGAGAGCTTGAATTAGAGGGATGCAGAGATGATGGGCAGAGGCGGAAAGCCGCGCAGGGTAGCCGCGCTATCTAAGGCGCCTTGTCACGGTTCGCGCGGCTACCCCATCGGAGGTTCGATCCCTCCCTAGGGCATGGGTTTATGTGTTGTCCTTAGCGTAAGCTAGTTTAAGTTAGATTACGTAGTGTGTAAGTCTAAGGATCGATGACCTCAGCAGTTTGGTCCCATAGGAACATATCACAAATTTCCAAATTTCCAGAGGCGGAACGAGCAGATGGACAGAAGTGCGAGAAGCAGATTGACAGAGAGAGTGGAAGGAGGAGACGGATAAAGAGATGAGCAGGCGAAGATGAACAGAGATTAGACAGGTGGAGGAGGCGGGTAAAGAGAGGGGTGTGTGTGGTGGAGACAGACAGAGAGAGAGAGGGAAGCAGGAGATTAACTAACAGAAGACTGGAATAAATACATACCCGGGAAATGCTGGATACTCAGCTAGTATATTAATAAAATCATTTAATGCATGTATGTGCGTTCCACATGTCCTCCTAAACCTGTGGATCAGTTTCAGCCAAACCTGGTACACATGTCACTTACTATCTGGAAAGAAGCTCTTGGGTGGGTAGGAAGTACCTACCTTCAAGAAGGGTAGGGGTGTGTCTCAAAACAAGGTCACAACTCAGAAACGTCAGAATCAATTTCAACCAAATTTTATACAAACACTGCTAGACAAAAAAAAAGTGAAGCATACGGAATGGGAAATAAAACTGGCAGCACTGATGACCTCAGCAGTTAAGTCGCATAGTGCTCAGAGCCAAAACTGGCAGCCTACGGTGGTCAAAATGGTATCATCATTTAGAGAATTCATTGTGTTTAACAATTTCTTGATTTATCGGTGATGTCCTCAGTGTTCTAATTAGTTTTCTCCCTTCACTGTCATTGAAAAGCACATCGTTAGGAACGTAAACAATGTATTTTACGTAATTTAAATATTGTGTATAAAAGTAGCTTTTGGGGTGTGCGACTGTGTTGGGAGATAAAGCTAGAGTCACGTTAGTCCGAGTCACTACTGTGTCTTTAAAATTAATTTAATATAATTTAAAAATAACTGTTTTATCCTCCCCCCATGAACCATGGACCTTGCCGTTGGTGGGGAGGCTTGCGTGCCTCAACGATACAGATATCCGTACCGTAGGTGCAACCACAACGGAGGGGTATCTGTTGAGAGGCCAGACAAACGTGTGGTTCCTGAAGAGGGGCAGCAGCCTTTTCAGTAGTTGCAGTGGCAACAGTCTGGATGATTGACTGATCTGGCCTTGTAACGCTAACCAAAACGGCCTTGCTGTGTTGGTACTGCGAACGGCTGAAAGCAAGGGGAAACTACGGCCGTAATTTTTCCCGAGGGCATGCAGCTTTACTGTATGGTTAAATGACGATGGCGTCCTCTTGGGTAAAATATTCCGGAGGTAAAATAGTCCCCCATTCGGATCTCCGGGCGGGGACTACTCAAGTGGACGTCGTTATCATGAGAAAGAAAACTGGCGTTCTACGGATCGGAGCGTGGAATGTCAGGTCCCTTAATCGGGTAGGTAGGTTAGAAAATTTAAAAAGGGAAATGGATAGGTTAGAGTTAGATATAGTCGGAATTAGTGAAGTTTGTGGCAGGAGGAACAAGACTTTTGGTCAGGTGAATACAGAGTTATAAATACAAAATCAAATAGGGGTAATGCAGGAGTAGGTTTAATAATGAATAAGAAAATAGGAGTGCGGGTAAGCTACTACAAACAGCATAGACACAAAGCCCACGCCTACCACAGTGGTGCAAGTTTATATGACAACTAGCTCTGCAGATGATGAAGAAATTAGTGAAATGTACGATGAGATAAAAGAAATTATTCAGGTGGTGAAGCGAGACGAAAATTTAATAGTCATGGGTGACTGGAATTCGAGAGTAGGAAAAGGGAGAGAAGGAAACATAGTAGGTGAATATTGATTGGGGCTAAGAAATGAAAGAGGAAGCCGCCTGGTGGAGTTTTGCACAGAGCATAACTTAATCATAGCTACCACTTGATTCAAGAATCATGAAAGAAGGTTGTATACATGGAAAAACCCTGGAGATACTAGAAAGTATCAGATAGATTATATAATGGTAAGACAGAGATATAGGAACCAGGTTTTAAATTGTAAGACATTTCCAAGGGCAGATGTGGACTCTGACCACAATCTATCGGTTATGAACTGTAGGTTAAAACTGAAGAACCTGCAAAAAGGTGGGAATTTAAGGAGATGGAACCTGGATAAACTGACTAAACCAGAGGTTGTACAGAGTTTCAGGGAGAGCATAAGGAAACAATTGGCAGGAATGGGGGAAAGAAGTACAGTAGAAGAAGAATTGGTAGCTCTGAGGGATGAAGTAGTGAAGGCAGCAGAGGATGAAGTAGGTAAAAAGACGAGGGCTAGTTGGAATCCTTGGGTAAGAGAAGAAATATTGAATTTAATTGATGAAAGGAGAAAATATAAAAATGCAGTAAATGAAGGAGGCAAAAAGGAATACAATCGTCTCAGAAATGAGATCGACAGGAAGTGCAAAATGGCTACGCAGGGATAGCTAGAGGACAAATGTAAGGATTTAGAGGCTTATATCACTAGGGGTAATATAGATACTGCCTACAGGAAAATTAAAGAGACCTTTGGAGAAAAGAGAACCACTTGTATGAATATCAAGAGCTCAGATGGAAACCCAGTTCTAAGCAAAGAAGGGAAAGCAGAAAGGTGGAAGGAGTATATAGAGGGTCTATACAAGGGTGATGTAATTGAGGATAATATTATGGAAATGGAAGAGGATGTAGATAAAGATGAAATGGGAGATACGATACTGCGTGAAGAACTTGACAGAGCACTGAAATACCTGAGTCGAAACAAGGCCCCGGGAGTAGACAACTTTCCATTAGAACTACTGATGGCCTTGGGAGAGCCAGTCCTGACAAAACTCTACCGTCTGGTGAGCAAGATGTATGAGACAGGCGAAATACCCTCAGACTTCAAGAAGAATATAATAATTCCAATCTCAAAGAAAGCAGGCGTTGACCTATGTGAAAATTACCGAACTATCAGTTTAATGAGTCACAGCTGCAAAATACTACCACGAATTCTTTACAGACGAATGGAAAAACTGGTAGAAGCCGATCTCGGGGAAGATCAGTTTGGATTCCGTAGAAATTTTGGAACACGTGAGGCAATACTGACCTTACGACTTATCTTAGAAGAAAGATTAAGGAAAGGCAAACCTACGTTTGTAGCATTTGTAGACTAAGAGAAAGCTTTTGACAATGTTGACTGGAATATTCTCTTTCTAATTCTGAAGGTGGCAGGCGTAAAATACAGGGAGTGAAAGGCTATTTACAATTTGTACAGAAACCAGATGGCAATTATAAGAGTTGAGGGGCATGAAAGGGAAGCAGTGGTTGGAAAGGGAGTGAGACAAGGTTGTAGCCTCTCCCCGATGTTATTCAATCTGTATATTGAGCAAGCAGTAAAGGAAACGAAAGAAAAATTTGGAGTAGGTATTAAAATCCATGGAGAAGAAATAAAAACTTTGAGGTTCGCTGATGACATTGTAATTCTATCAGAGACAGCAAAGGACTTGGAAGAGCAGTTGAACGGAATGGACAGCGTCTTGAAAGGAGGATATAAGATGAACATCAACAAAAGCAAAACGAGGATAATGGAATGTGTTCGAATTAATTCGGGTGATGCTGAGGGAATTAGATTAGGAAATGAGGCACTTAAAGTAGTAAAGGAGTTTTGCTATTTGGGGAGCAAAATAACTGATGATGGTCGAAGTAGAGAAGATATAAAATGTAGACTGGCAATGGCAAGGAAAGTGTTTCTGAAGAAGAGAAATTTGTTAACATCGAGTATAGATTCAAGTGTCAGGAAGTCGTTTCTGAAAGTATTGGTATGGAGTGTAGCCATGTATGGAAGTGAAACATCGACGATAAATAGTTTGGACAATAAGAGAATAGAAGCTTTCGAAATGTGGTGCTACAGAAGAATGCTGAAGATAAGGTGGGTAGATAACGTAACTAATGAGGAGGTATTGAATAGGATTGGGGAGAAGAGAAGTTTGTGGCACAACTTGACTAGAAGAAGGGATCGGTTGGTAGGACATGTTTTGAGGCATCAAGGAATCACAAATTGAGCATTGGAGGGCATCATGGAGGGTAAAAATCGTAGAGGGAGACCACGAGATGAATACATTAAGCAGATTCAGAAGTATGTAGGTTGCAGTAGGTACTGGGAGATGAAGAAGCTTGCACACGATAGGGTCGCATGGAGAGCTGCATCAAACCAGTCTCAGGACTGAAGACCACAACAACAACAACAAACAACTGTTTTATTCACCTGAAAATGTTTCAGTAAAGCTAATCCTCACTGTTGAACAATAAGTAAATATGCTAAAAGTTACACTGTCGCGCCTTGCACTATTTTGTGTACAACGAACTGCATATTTGAAAGGGTAACAAAAGTCTGATTTATGAAAGCAACGTAAAATAAAACAAGATAAGGCAATTTGCCATGCAGTGATTTATTTCAGGAAAGTGCAGTTCTCCACTTCATATTCTCGCAGTATCCAGACAGAGAAAAGCTGAGTTATCCATTCCACTGGGTGAGAAACCATTGAAGGGCGTGTACGAATTTTCTGAGTTGTAATTAAGATCAGTTTTCATTTGCGAGATTGTCATGTAATTCAGCAGATGCATTTTCGAACAGGACTGCACACTTTCAGAAAAAATTATTGGTGGCCGCAGCTATGTACCCTCAGACTCAGAGTTGAAATTTTACAAATTTCGTCTGTTTTCGTTGTCTAGGGGATGAGATCCGTAGTTGCCACATTACATGCCGAATACTGCTGAGTTTACATCATACAATATGAATACACACATGAATCGAATGGTCGAACGTTCCTATCACTCAGCAATTGAGAAATTTGAATGTAACATAGAAATTTATAGATGGATGATTGCAATTAAATAAAATCTGCAGGTACAATTTTAAAGACATTAAATAATGAGTACGATAGCTGAAATACCTCTAAGAATGCCATTTACTACTGCAAAACACTTATTGGTGTCGACGGTACAGCAATTAAATAAAATATATGTTGAATGACAAGGAAACAATAGATTCCTACTTGACATAATTAGTTACGAGCAACAACATAGCTCACGAGATACTTCTAAACTCGTACTACGTCTCCACTGCAGAAGCCACGGAAATCTCACAAGTGCACAAGTCAGCACTACGAAATATTTCTATCTACAGCGGCCACGCGCAAACTGCTCAACACTCTCCAAGTATTTCCTGCAACCCTCTGTAGCTCTTTCCCGTCTTGCACTCCTCTGTCCTGTGCGCACCCAATCCTCCTCCCCCACTTCGATACAGTCCCTCCATTGACTTCGGTAGTCGCCTACCGTAGTAACGAGCGCTGTGATTGGCTAAAGCGCTCCCGCCATGTTTCCAAGACAACGCACACTCACCAACATATTGAAACACATACAAAATACTGGATTTACATTTAAATACCTTGAAATTAAATAAATATTCCTACAGCTGTACCATAAACACGCTTTAACGCACACTATTAAATACATAAACAGATTAAATTAACATATAGAAACAAAAATTGGCCAGTAGCCTAATGCCTGTGTGCTTTCTAAAACACAGTAAATATTTGAGCCATTTCTTCTCGAATAGTATATAACGGATATAAACAAAGGCAAAGACGAATAAATATATTTATAAGCATGCTGCTATCGTTTTCTCGTGTAACTGTGGAGCACTTATGGCCTGACGCGATCAATAGTAATCGGCCACTTTGGCCTCCAACAGCTCATGTAGTATTCAAGTTAGATACCTGTAATTCATACCAATTTAGGTTTACCCTAATAGCTTTCTAAAGACACGTCCATTGACAAAATCGGATGAACCGTTTAGATTTTGGAAATTCGTTGCTGGGTGTTACTTGTGTAAGTTACAGTCGGATACTAAACTTTAAATTAATAAAGATATTGAAAATCTGATTACAACATCAGAATCACTGTGCAAATAATTGTAATGTACACGTTTCTTTTTAAGGTATCATGATTGCTCTGGCTATTCTTAATTTCTACATGAACTGTGAAATGTCTGCCATTATGGTTTTACAAAATCAGCCATCTTTGGCACTGCCGGCATACAAATCTCCTTCATCGACACAGAGCCCATTCCTCTACACAGCGTCAACATGGAATTCGCAGCCACGCGGTCGGCCTGTACCACGCGCTGGGGTTACCCCCCTAGCTCAGGCTAATGTTTGGCACCACGTGGTTGCTGACGAGCCCCGGCTTGCTGAGCGGCCGTGCGGCCACGCTAACTCCGCACCTACAATATTTTCAGGGTGCCACGACTCGCCTGTTACCTCACACATCTCCAGTTACAAGCATTCTGGCTTGCCAGAATGTTCAGAGGTAGTACCTCTCCGTTCATACAAGTACATATAAAGCAAATTACAAAGAACAGAATCAAACGATTAAAGCACCAGGCCAATAGTGTTAACAATTTTTTTAATGGTGTGGGAGCAGCATGAATTTCGAACCAAACTTAAACTAACACAAATTATGAATGAAACAGCATATTAAATAAAAGCCTGCATTCCAGTTACGCATAAACGATTTTCTTTGGACAAGAAACAAAATTTTTTAAATGCACTTTCACTTATGTGCGATTTTGTAAACACTTTTTGTGCCACTCACTCAGCGCTAAGGTGCCTTCTTGCACTGACTTTTCGGTCGCACTACACACGCTCACACGGATTTTAGCAAGAAGTATTCATCAACTCACATCAGTCTTTTGACGAAGCGTCTCGCAGTAATCGTGTCTGCCTCTGAATTCCGAGCTCCACCGCTTATCGAGACAAAGATTTCTTCTTGAATAGTATATGACGGATATCAACAAAGACATAGACGAATAAATATATTTATATGCATGCTGCTATCGTTTTTCGTGTAACTGTGGAAACCCGTCAACAAACCATTTGCCAAACCCAACCAGGATCTTCGATAAAGATTCCCTCCAGCGGAAAACGATACTTTAGGAACAAAGTCGCAAGGCAAACGACTGAATCACAGTAAGCTCAAATTCACACAAGTTCTATTTAATTGACTTTAATAAATCCTTCCTACATCCACGCACCAAACAATGAGTGCACATACAATCACAATTTTAATTGCCTTCAAATTGACCACTAAATTCTTTGCCACACTCTTATACAAAGTATAAATCAATACATATTTTACTTAAATACAGGAGGTCACTGACCTCCATCCACCCCCAGTGCCTACTTCCCCCTCTAGCACACGTACAGTGCCACAATAAACTAACAAATTAGTAACGAATCCCCAAGTAAACATATAAAATTATCCCTCCAAAATTACTACCACTCATTAAAAATTAGAACAGCTTTTCATTTCTCCCCTTTCTCTGTATACTGCCTTAACTCCATCGCGTTTCTTAGACCCAAAGGTTTTCCTGAGACAGGGTATTGTAAAAGGTATGCATTTGGGTGAGCCACAACAAATGTTCCATAGTATAACTCGAATCGCTTCTTAATCTCCCCGTCCACTTCGCTATAACGCTCTTTGGTGCGTACAAGCACTTTGTCCCCCACTTTGTACTTCATCGGTTTGTAACGCCCAACGTGTAGCCTTTTCCTTTCAGCGGCTAACTTTTTATGCTGGCCGTTACTGCCTGCTCTCTTTCAGCAGCAGTTTCAACTTTTCGCGGCGGAAATTCTACCGTTTCTGTGAGTAGGAACTATGGTTTCACCCCGGTCTTGAATTCACAAGGTGAGTAGCCTTACTTTTTATGTTGTTGAGTACGTCCTGAGACGCGCTCACGTACTCCACCCACTTGGAATGACGATTGCTGGCATACGTCCTATATAAACGACCTGCTTCCCGCATATACCGATCACATGGTTTGCTCACTGGGTGGTAGACAGATATACGGATATGTTGCACAAATAGGTCGTTCATGAACGTGTTCCAATCGTTCGAAGTAAACTGTGATCATTTGTCAGACAACAGCCTTACTGGTTTTACAATATTCTTGAAGAAATCCTTCTCCAGTTTGGCGATCAGAGTTTAGTTTAATGAACTTAGAGAACAAGTCCACCACAACAAAGAAGTACTTCATGCCGCCGCGTCCTATGGGTAGTGGGCCAATATTGTCCACAGCCAGTAACTCTCCCACTTTAGTAGGTATAATGCTTTGCATTGCCCCCTATTGCGCGGTCTTGCAGTATTTGACCAGTTGGCAACGGTCGCACGCTGCCCGTCTGGCCAGGTTATTTACGTGTGCGTGTTCCGCGATGATTTCAGTGCGCATTTCGGCCACTTATGTCCGTGACTTAAATGGACGTAGTCTATTAACTGTTCCACATACTTATTGGGAAAAACACAGTCTCCATTTGTCCGTCTCGTCATCTTTCCACCAGAATAACACTCCATTGTGTATCTTTAAATATTTGGGTCCTTTCTCGTATCCCTTGCTGTCGAAATTAACCTTAATGTGTTTCAGTTCAGGATCGTCGTTTTGTTCAAAATGGTTCAAATGGCTCTGAGCACTATGGGACTTAACTTCTGAGGTCATCAGTCCCTTAGAACTTAGAACTACTTAAACCTAACTAACCTAAGGACATCACACACATCCATGCCTGAGGCAGGATTCGAACCTGCGACCGTAGCGGTCGCGTGGTTCCAGACTGTAGCGCCTAGAACCGCTCGGCCACTCTGGCCGTCTCGTCGTTTTGTGCTCGCCGCGTATCTTTGCACACCGCACGAATTTCTTTCTCACCAGCTACCCCCTTCATATACAGTGGCTTAAATTCGTTCGGCTCCTCCCTTCCACTGGTAATCTGGACAGAGCATCGACAACACAATTTTCTGTACCTTAACGTAGCGAATTTCGTATTCGAATTTCTGCATGAACATTGTCCAACGCATTAAACGGTCGTTCAGTATCCTGCAGTCCTGCAGATAACTCAGAGCCTTGTGGTCCGACAACACTGTCACTTTTCTGCCCTCTAAACACATGATGAATTTCTTAAATCCGTGCACGATCGCGAGCATTTCCTGCTCCGATATGCTGTATCCCTGTTCGTGCTTATGTAGCATGCAGCTGGAGAATGCCACACTAAGCCGGCCGGAGTGGCCGAGCGGTTCTAGGCGCTACAGTGTGGAGCCGCGTGACCGCTACGGTCGCAGGTTCGAATCCTGCCTCGGGCATGGATGTCTGTGATGTCCTTAGGTTAGTTAGGTTTAAGTAGTTCTAAGTTCTAGGGGACTGATGACCACAGCAGTTAAGTCCCATAGTGCTCAGAGCCAATGCCACACTAAAGTGTTAAATTTTTCGACCGACTAGCTTTCCTGAAATAGCTCACAACAAATTCCATAGTCCGAACTGTCCGACGCTAAACAGAAAGGGAGATTCATATCTGCGTAGTACAACATCTTTCTATCGCGCAATTTATCCTTTATACCCTGGAATTCCGTTTAACATTCCTCGGTCCACCTCAAAGCTACATTTTTCTTCAAAAAATGGTTCAAATGGCTCTGAGCACTATGGGACTTAACTTCTAAGGTCATCAGTCCCCTAGAGCTTAGAACTACTTAAACCTAACTAACCTAAGGACAACTGACACATCCATGCCCGAGGCAGGATTCGAACCTGTGACCGTAGCGGTCGCACGGTTCCAGACCAGCGCCTGGAACCGATCGGCCACCCTGGTCGGCGCATTTTTCTTCAACAATTTGCCTAAATTCGGAATACTGATACGCCCCCCTCCCTCCCCCAAGAATTTTCTGTACAAACTGCACAAGACCAAGTATGACTTCAGTTGTTTCCTACTTTTGGGTCTGTTACATTCGCCAATGGACTTTAATTTTTCGAAACTAGGTAAAATTCCTTCCGAAGTAAGGATATACCCCAGGAATTGAATTTATGCTCGAACAAACATTTTGCGAGCTTTAAAATCAATCCTCCTCGTCTCAGAGCCATGAGTACCTCCTCCAAAACTCGACAATGCTCTTTCCGCGTATCTGTAGAGATCAATATATCATCTACGTATAACACGAGTTTTCTCGTTAGACTCTCCCCCCAGGACATGAGTCAACGTTCTCACGAATACTGCCGTAGAAACTGTAAGTTCGAATGGTATTACCCTAAACCGGTAGCTTCGCCATTCAAAAAGGAAAGAACCTTCTGCTTTCCCCTGCCAAGAGGATCTGCTAAAACCCAGAGGTCAGATCAACACTGGACATTAAATTGATATTATTAAAATTCTGCAGCAATTCCTCCAAATTTCCAGGCTGGTCTAATTCCCTTACAATTACTTTATTTAGTTTTCTCGCATCTAATACAATTCTGAATGAGTTATCACGCTTTTTAAAAGTAACCTCAGGATTGCAGTAATCACTCCTACATTGTTCGACTATACCCCAATCCGACATTTGATTTAATCGAAATCTGACGGCGTCCCAATCACCTATAGGTATTACATACAATATGCACTTTATTGGTTCGTGAGGTTTCACTTTTATACAATACACGAAATCGGTAACTTTACCCGGTCGATCGGAGAATACGTCATCGCTGCGGTACAACAACCCACACAACCCTTTCTTTTCCGCTTCTCATATACCACTGACTGCATCAATCACTTCCTTAATCCTGTTATGCATATCGACTTCCTCACTTCAACCTTCAGGATCTATGGCATGAACAATTTGATTTTCACCTGTTAAAGATCTTTTAAATTTTACTTGCCCTTTTCATTAAGAAATTCAAATTCTAGGCATTTCCCTATACAATTAAGCGAAGTATTGTATTTGCACAGAAAGTCAGTTCCTAAAATTACCTCCTTTACTAGATCACACACTGCAAAATATTCCATCTCGAATTTATTTTCTCCACATTTAAATTCTAAAAGTATTTGTGTTCTTATTGGCTTACTCATACCACCAACTGCCGTTTTAATCTGAACGCTAGTGGCTGGGAAGATTATTAGTTTCCTGTTTTTGATCATGTTCATATAAGTTTCCGACACCACTGACATATACCTGAATCTAGAAGTGCATCTACCATTTCTTAGCCAACTTTAATTTCCACAATTGGCTGTTCATTTACCATTTCCTTTCGTTCTAAATATTTCTCGCTTAATAAATCGCCGGCCATGGTGGCCGAGCGGTTCTAGGCGCTACAGTCTGGAACCACGCGACCGCTACGGCCGCAGGTTCGAATCCTGCCTCGGGCATGGATGTGTGTGACGTCCTTAGGTTAGTTAGGTTTAAGTAGTCCTAAGCTCTAAGGGACTGATGACCTCAGAAGTTAAGTCCCATAGTGCTCAGAGCCATTTGAACCATTTCTCTCACAAATCTATGCTTCCGCCGTTGGCGCCAGCTTTTATTGAAAGAGCCACCTATATAGCCTTCGTCTTTAACATCATGTTACGTATTTGTTGCCTTTCTCCAATCCTGCCAACATTTCTACCATTTCCAATATCTTCAGTCCTTTTCGTCACCTGTTCAGATCGCCATCCCCAGACCTGAGATATCGCGAACATCAGTTTCACGACCGATTGTTACGCGATTGCACTTCAGGCGAATTTCCCCTGGCAAATCTGCTTTCTTTACTTGGGTCCCGTTCACGCAAGTTATCACTCCCCTATTTTCTCCGACCATTCTGGTCATTCCAGCTACTATCTAGCTGAGAATTCCTTTGATTTCTCTCCCGATTATTATTTTGGTGATGATTATTTGGATTTCCGTTTTGATAACTACCACCCGATTTGCTCTGATGTTTGAACTTCAAACCCCTCTCAAATTTGTTTACAAATTCTAGAAATTCATCCACGGAATCACGTGGACTATGAACAAGATCCCACTGCAAATATTCGGGTAATCCCCTTTTTGACGTGGCGATTTACGTTAAAACCCCCAACGGATGTTTCACATGCATAAGCTTGCCAAATTCCCGCCTTCAAAAATCTCACATCGTCCCATTACCGTACCTGTAACTAGGCCGGTTTAAAAATTCATTTTGGACCCGTGTCTGTTTTGTTTTGCTCCAAAATTTATTCAAAAAACACTTTTCGAAATCTTCGTACGATTCGCATGAACTAGATTTTACATTTGCCCAAGACAGTGGGTCTCCCTCAAATTGACGTTCAACGTATTTTATTTTCGCTTAGTCCGACATGCCCTGAACAAAAGCGTCCCTACATGCAGCTAAAAATTTACTGGGTGTTATCTTCCGTCATCTGTGGAACATTTCACAGATCCGGTATTTGCCCAAGGGATACTTACAACCGCCATGTCCTGTTGGTAGGCTAACACATTTAAATCACGTTTTATCTGCTGCATTTGTTTTTTAAATTCATTTTCACTAGTGATTGGACTCTATTTTATCTTTATTTTTTCTTACTTCTTTCTACCAACCCCCCTCCCCCATCTACATGATTTGCAATGTCACTAATTGCTAAATTTATATCACTTTTATGAGCATCTTGCGCTTTTAAAAAGTCGCTTACCTTTCCCCCAAGTTCCATCTGTACGTTATCCATTTTTTCGCAACATCTTTTTCCACTGATTCGATTTTAGATTTTACTATTATAACTTCGTCTGTAATTTTTCCCATATCCACTCGGACACATTTTAATTTATCATCAATTGCTTTTTCAAGGTTACCCATAATTTTTTCAACTTCTTTTTTCATAGCGGAATCTATTACTTTTCGCATTGTACCGATATCAGTTGGAATTGTATCCGTTAAATGCTTGCAATATGCCCATATCTGTTCGCAATGTACCCATATCTGTTCGAATTGTACTGATATTATTTGCCATTGTACTCATATTATTTCCCAATCTCTGCATCATTTTCACTAGCTGAGACACCATAACTCCCCCACATTCATTCCCCTTGCCTGAATTCCCACTAGCTACACTTTCGCGCTCTGATTTCGGGTGAATCGTCTCGCTTCCGTCTTCAGAATTACACGTATTAGGTGACTGATTTATATTCGCGAGATATGTAAGTGGAGCTTGAACTTCAGAGTTGAACACTATCTCACTATTGGCGCAGGCACTTATCTGCTCTGAGATGGTTCCCTCTGCCATGATGATGCCGTCGGTTGTAGTGGAAGTCGACATTTAAGACTGTTCTGGAGTGCTAGAAGACGCTGTCGTCGTACTGCTGTTGAACTGCGTGTCTCACTGGAGAAGTCGCCTAATGTAATTGTAAGTGCTGCCATTTATGGCGTGTTCCAACCGTCTCCGATACCGCTGACGTTAGACGCGCCAACCGCTACAGTTCCCTGCATTAAATTGATTTAGGCTCTGAGCCCTCACGCAGACGCCTTTAACGTGATAGGACCTCTATCGATAGCATGTGTTAGTTGTGAAAATTACTACGCAATTTCACTATTTCCAGAAACCTACTTGCCGAAAAAAACGATCTCACACTGTATTTTGTGAGATGTTCACTCTACAGAAATCCCTACTGGTTTTTCAAAGGTTTCTACACTTCACATAGTACGCTGAATAACGGGGAGCAAAGTAATTACCACTCTGCAGGACACAAATCACGGACGAACCCCCAATTGCGGGCTTTAAAAAAATGTTTAGGTGGTCCTCAACTGCGTACCCTCAGACTCATAGTTGGAACATTAAAAGTTTTGGCTGGTTTCGTAGTTGCCGCATTACCAGGCAAATACTGCTGAGTCTACCGTATACAATATGAATACACACATTAATCGAATGGTCGAACATTCCTATCATTGGCAGTTGTGAATTTTGAATGTTACATTGAAATTTATAAATGAATGATTGCAAGTGGTTCAAATTGGTTCAAATGGTTCTGAGCACTATGGGACTTAACATCTAAGGTCATCAGTCCCCTAGAACTTAGAACTACTTAAACCTAACTAACCTAAGGACATCACACACATCCATGCCCGAGGAAGGATTCGAACCTGCCACCGTAGTGGTCGCGCGGTTCAGAACTGAAGCGCCTAGAACCGCTCGGACACAGCGGCCGGATTATATCCACTTCTAAACACATACTACGTCTTCACTGCAGAAGCCACGGAAATCTCAAAAGTGCACAAGTCGGCACTACGAAATATATCTATCTCCCGTGACCATGCGCAACTGCTCAACACTCTCCAGGTATTTCCTGCAAGCGTCCATCGCGCCTCCCTGTCCAGAACTCCCCATCCTGTGCGCACCTAATGCTCCTCTCCCACTTCCATACAGTCTCTCCATTCGCTTCGGTAGTCGCCTACCGTAGTAACGAGCGCTGTGATTGGCTAACACGCTTCCGTCATGTCTCCAAAATAACGCACACTCACCAACACATTGAAACACATACAAAATACTGGATTTACATGTAAATACATTGAAATTAAATAAATATTCCTACGGCTGAACCATAAACACGTTTTAACTCACACTATTATACACATAAACAGATTAAATAAACACACAGAAACAAAAGTAGGCCGGTAGCCTAAGGCCTCTGTGCTTTCTAAACCACTGTAAATATTCGACCAATTTTTTCATGAATAGTTTACATCCAACATAAACAAATACATAGACGAATAAATATATTTATAAGCTTGCTGCTACCATTTTTCCGTGTAACGGTGGAGTATTTACGGCCTGACGCGATCAATAGCAATCGGCCACTTTGACCTCCAATAACTCATGTACTATTCAAGTTACATACCTGTAATTCATACCAATTAGGTTTACACTAATAGCTTTCTAAAGACACATCGATCGACAAAATCGGATGAACCGTTTAGATTTTGGAAATTCGTTGCTGGGTGTTACTTGTATAATTTACAGTCAGGTACTGAACTTTAAACTAATAAAGATATTGAAAATCTGATTAGACCATCAGAATCGTTGTGCAAATAATTGTAATGTACAAGTTTCTTTTTGAGGTATCATGATTGCTCTGGCTAATATTAACTTCTACATGTACTGCGAAATGTCTGCCATTGCTGGCAATGCCGGCATACAAATCTCTTTCATCAACAGAGAGCCCATTCCTCTACACAGCGTCAACATGGAATTCGCAGCCACGCGGTCGGCCTGTACCACGCGCTGGGGTTACCCCCCTAGCTCAGGCTAATGTTTGGCAGCACGCGGTTGCTGACTAGCGCCGGCTTGCCGAGCGGCTCGTGTGACCATGCCAACTCCGAACTTACAATATTTTCAGGATATCACAAATAGCCCGTTACCTCACAACTGAAAAATAACTTATTTATTCACCTGAAAATGTTTCACCAAAGCTAATCCTCACTGTTGAACGACAAGAAAGTGTGGTAAAAATTACACTGTTGCGCCTTGAGCTACTTCGTAGACAGCGTACTGTAGTTTTGAAAGGATAACAAAAGTCTGATTTGTGAAAGCACCGTAAAATAAAACAAGATAAGGCAATTTGCCTCGCAGTTATTTATTTCAGGTACTTGCAGTTCTACATTTGATATTCTCGCAGTAAGCAGACAGAGAACTGAATTATCAGCCGGCCGAAGTGACGCCTGCACGGTAGCTCAGCGTGTTCGGTGAGAGGGCTACTCGCCCTCTGTAATAAAAAAACTGAGTTAATCGATCATCAACGAACTTAAACGGATGTCTTACGACGTCCGCCCCGAGCAGACACAACGAACGAAAACGAACAAAATGAGATTAAAAAAAAAAGAGCGGTTCTAGGCGCTACAGTCTGGAGCCGCGCGACCGCTACGGTCGCAGGTTCGAATCCTGCCTCGGGTATGTATGTGTGTGATGTCCTTATGTTAGGTTTAAGTAGTTCTAAGTTCTAGTGGACTGATGACCTCCGAAGTTAAGTCCCACAGTGCTCAAAGCCATTTGAACCTTTTTTTTTTTTATCAGTTCCGTGGGGTGAGAAACAATTGAAACAATTGATGGATGTGGACGAATTTTCTTACATGAAATTAAGGTCAGTTTTCATTTGCGATATTGTCATGTAATTCAGCAGATGCATTTTCGAATAGGACACAGGTTTAATTCGCAACAAATAGCCTTTGTCTGTGAGTGTTTATTGATAACCATTCTGTGCATTTAATTTCAATTACAAATAGTCTGGTAGAGATTAGACTAATTTGTATCACACACATCGAAGGAATTTTCTACAGTGAATGTTCGTATTTAAAAATAGGGTTGCAAAGGCTCTAGTAGATCAGAATATGTAATTGAAGTTTGAAAGTCACATAGCTTTAAATTATAATTTATTTTAAATGACAAGTTCCAGCATGTAAGTGTCACATACTCTATCGGAGACAGATCTGGTGGCCTTGTTGGCCTTGGGAGTACCTCAACAACATTCATACAGTTCATAGAGACACGCAACGCATTTGAATGACCATTGTCCTGAGGAAAAATTGACATCACGATACTGGCGCACGAGAGGTATCAAAAGAGGAAGTGAGATGTCTGTGACGCACCGTTGTACCGTCAGAGGTTCCTCTGTCACTACCAGACGTGAACTGAAGTCATAGCCTATGGCTCCTCACAATAAGACGTCAGAAGTAACACTACTGGGCCTCTCCAAAACAATGCAAGACTGCAGCCTCACCCCCAGGTGGGTGCCCTTCTCTCCGATGATGATCATCCCGAGTAGAGCAGAAAACATTTCGTCGCTGAACACAATGCGAAGTCAGTCCAATTATAGCTCTTGAAGCCAGGGTATATCACATAATGAAAGAAAATTTCTTTAGTAAAAATGTAAAACATTTAAATTAAAAACCACCCAAGGAATCTTAAGATTGAGGCCAATAACAATAAAACAGCAACATAAAATATACGAGCTCTTAGCCAAAAAGTCCTCACTCATAACAACATAGTACAAACAATGAATCAGGAAAACAGCCCTCCAGCTTAGTTGGGCTTCACTACATGTACCTAAAATTAAATTCAGATCTATTGACCACTCCCATCAATAGCTACTCACTCAAGTAAAACTACTATCCACCCACATTAATAGGATCTTGTATCAGATTCTCCAATACTCAACTCAACCACACGTCTCAACTTCTCAGTCCAAATGTTTGTTAGAGTATCTGGTGCGACCGCATGCCGCCCAAGTTCAGCTATCATTTCTAAACTGTTTTTACGATTTACCCAACGTAACTGCCTCTTCGAGCGCGTAACATGAATTCCCCTTTCCACAACATCCGCTGACTAGCTGTCCTTCACACACGTCACCAGTGCTGCTCAGCGCCATAAGGACGCGCGACCGCACATAGGTCCGCACCAATAAGCTACACTCTGTCTCTTTTCCAACTTCAAGTTTTCTCTAAATCTAATGCTTAATGAAGCGTAATGCTTAATAAAAGGGACTGCTTAATAAATCTATGGGTATCACGTAAGTGTGAATGTGTGCTAGTGTCTATCTGACATCTACTGTCGTAGATAAAAGCAGTACTGGTGCTAGTGGCGTATATGTTCAACTGCAGCATCAGTCTGCCACTGAATTATTTTGGTGAAACTGTGCGAAAGAAAGGTGTGGCATTTTGAGAGATGGTTTTTGATAGTGACAGCTAGCAATCATTCTAGCTTACGTCGGAGGTATTCGGGCATACGAAAGCAATATTGAAAGTTGCTTAGAAAGTGTCAGTACATCATGCTTTAATCTATTTAATTACTGTCAACAGAGATAGTAGTTGGCTATTTAAACGAAATTATGTTATTTCAGTGCCATTTAACCCATTATTTTTCTTATTATTTGTCCCTAGTTTTATTTATTCATACAGTGTAAAGACATGCAGTTTCAAGTATAAACTATATCATATTAATTACACACATCAACCGTTTTAGTGTATTTAAAATTACTGGACGTGGTGCATCAGAAGGAATTACGCTTCCCACTGGTACATTTAGAGCTAGCAGCACACCAAGCTTTCTCGTTGGAGCTGGTGACTCGCAGCTTCACATCAGTCAGCAACTCCTCATGGTACGACAGGCCTACAAAACAATACAGTGCCACAAACGCCGTTCTCGCCCACCACTGGAAAAGCCATCGACATGGATCAGCTAGGCTCTATAAGATTCTTGCGAAAGATCGTCTGTTACGGATGACTGTGGATGGTGTGATAGTTTTACGTCAAAGTTGGAGTAGAATGGGATTTTCACTCTGCAGCGGAGTGTGCGCTGATATGAAACTTCCTGGCAGATTAAAACTGTGTGCCCGACTGAGACTCGAACTCGGGACTTTTGCCTTTCGCGGGCAAGTGCTCTACCATCTGAGCTACCGAAGCACGACTCACGACCGGTCTCACAGCTTTGCTTCTGCCAGTATCTCGTCTCCTACCTTCCAAACTTTACAGAAGCTCTCCTGCGAACCTTGCAGAACTAGCACTCCTGAAAGAAAGGATATTGCGGAGATATAGCTTAGCCACAGCCTGGGGGATGTTTCCAGAATGAGATTTTCACTCTGCAGCGGAGTGAGCGCTGATATGAAACTTCCTGGCAGATTAAAACTGTGTGCCCGACCGAGACTCGAACTCGGGACTTTTGCCAGAAGTAAAGCTGTGAGACCGGTCGTGAGTCGTACTTCGGTAGCTCAGATGGTAGAGCACTTGCCCGCGAAAGGCAAAAGTCCAGAGTTCGAGTCTCGGTCGGGCACACAGTTTTAATCAGCCTGGAAGTTTCAAAGTTGGAGTAGGTTTCTACCTTGGCTTCTAAGGAACTCTAGAATTATTTTATATCTGACAAATTTTAACAAAGATTTCATTCCAGATTTTGCATCCAGTCTTTTAAAATAGTAGGGGTCCCTTGGCTGTTCAGTAGTGTTACCCGACAGTGTCATCCATATCCTCCTTCCCAGTGAATACTGCTGTGCCCTGCGTTCATAAAGCGCGGGTGCCACACGTAAGATGCGGCCACCGCCTTATCGAGCACCGTGTGCCAACGCTCCAATGTTGGGGAGCCAAAGAGATGCAGCAGTCATACCGCTGGAGACGACGGAGCCAATCAGGGTGCAGCCCCACGTGATTAAGTCGCGTCGTCGCGGCCCGGAAGGGAGTCGTCTGGTGGGTCTCGTGGAGTACGGAACAGGTCTCCTCGCCTGTTACTGTGATTGTGTTTATTGGAGATGAACTTGGGTTACGAACCTGGACGCTAGTAATTACGCTGAGTTATGTTTCAAAATAAATCTTCTAAGTTGTTATTATTTCCGACTTGCTGTTTGGTAGTTTGCATCTGGGACACAACAAATACATTGTCTTTCCCACAGAGCTCCATGCACTCCTGAAGGTACTGGAGCATGTCAGGCGCTTTCAGCTCAGAATTCCATTTCTGCCCTACAAGCATTGCAACAAATGTTCACATCAGAGAAAATTGCGCGAGCAGTTCACGATTATCTGCTCCTTCTTCAGCGGCAAGGGAAACTTGTATCATTCTGCTGGATACTAGGGCATGTGGAAATCTGGGGAAAGGAGCAAGAACACCAAGCTGTCAAGGAGGCCGGCAGAGAACATACGGTGGCACGACGTGGCATTCCCCTGCATGCCGTCATTTTGCAGTTGAGTCAGAAAGCCATACAACTGTTGGAGGAGTACCTGGCGGTGAGGGAGAATAAACTGCGGTCGATGAACCCAACCATCCAGTGGTTGTGTACCCCACACCTGTCACCGTGGCGGGATCAAGTAACACTGACCTATCTCCGAATAGGACACCGTCCTCTAACACATGGCTTCATACGACTTTAGAATTTTGTGCCTTTGCCAGATTCGAACGTAAAGTATTATGATGGAAGTTTTAGTGTGTTACATTGTAGCTTACTCACCCTTTTTTAGGGTTCCATACCTCAATCTGTAAAAAGAAAACCTTTATAAGATCACTTTGTTGTACTGAGAAAAACGGGTCAGATAAACCCGTTTCTCTCACGAAGGGTCGGAAGTATCAATTCATGTGAAATATTAAGGTCTACAGTCCCTTAGCGTTGTAAGAAAGATCAAGCTACTAAGTCCTTGTGGTCAAATGATAGAACCGTCTATGCCACATGTTTTGGTAATCGTTAATTCACTCACCAAGAACTATAGGGTACTTCCCGTTGACCTAGAATCATGAAATTGGGTAAGAAACACGTACAAATAAAGGAAACAATATGAAATATTGTCATTTTGTAATTATATCGCAGAAAACAATGTATTTTGTGATTTGTTGTCCGTCTTTCTGTTTGTACCTCTGTTAGAACCCTCTTTTTTTCACGAACAGATTGAAGAAACCAGTTGAAATTTATTTAAAATGAGGTCAATGGTGCCTTGGCATTGTAAAACAATCTAAGATTCTAAGTCACTGCAGTCAAAAGATAGGAACATTTATGTCACATATTTTGATACGCGCAAAATTACTCAGTAGAACCTATAGACGAACTATCTATGTACATAATTCAGCTTGCACAGACTCCTGTGAACGCGAGTCTTACACTTGTTATTTATTCTCTAGTGATAAGCTATCCACGTATATCTTCTACAGTCTTTTCATCGCTTTTTTATTGTGTCTTTGTCTGTTTTCAACGGATCTTATAAAGAGCTGGCATAAGGTTTAATTGTGTGAATTTGAGCGTGTGTATGCATGTGTGTGTGTGTGTGTGTGTGTGTGTGTGTGTGTGTGTGTGTGTGTATGTGCGTGTGTGTGTGTTTGTATGTGTGAATGGTGCCTATGTGTGTGTGAATCTAAATGAAAGAACTTTAAGGAAACTATTTTATTTTTGCTTCAGTTTAGTGAAAAGGGTCTGCGTTGGTTCCATTTCATATTTCTTTCAATTACCATGTCTTGTTGTCTTATTAAAATATCTCACGGATGCTATTCTGTTGTCTGATTAAGTACTTGGAAAGAGAATCCGTTGTCGCGACCTCTTTTATTTCATCCTGATACCCTTTCATTTCCCCACGTTTCCTCAACTACTGTAAGATGCGCCAGGAATGGTCAGAGAAGTTCCACTTTCTCTGAGTAAAGTAATGCCATTGTCACCAACACTTTCCATAGATACCATATAGTAGTCCGTTCAGAGTTTCCCTACCTGGTTAGTTCGTGCTATTAGCTACATTCAGTACTCCAAACGACCCCTAAATACTAAAAAAAAACGGGCCTTGGTCACAACGGACAACTTTTGACTGGCTTTTAAACCACTCTCGTAGCTCGTCGTCGGTCAGTGAGTACCACTGTTCTTCAGAAAATAGTTTTGCTTAGTAATCTCCCACAGGTCTAATAACATGCAGTAGTGCACAAATTATTAAACTCGTAAGAGGAGTCATTTCAATGAAGTTCTGTAATGTAATCAGGCTTGTGCGACTTGAGTGATGGTGCCTAATGATTTGTTTAAATTGTGAAAAGACCTTAACTATTAAGTTAACTAACCACTCTCAGTGATTTATTTGTAGTATTCGTGTATGCTGTTAATTGATTTTGTCGTGGTTTCATAGCCATTTTCCCTGTATTATGAACTGGTCTTTCATGTCAATCTACCATCACTTGTAATATAAGCAATGGTTTTCTGCCGCAGATTAATCCCGCACGATATAGCAAAGTGTTCCGAGAGAAACGAACGCCTGTATGTGTGGAAGTATTTCCAGTGATTAGACTCCATCAAATTTAATGCAATTTTGCCGGAAGACTCTGAACTTGACTGTCATCTGCTGTAACTTACCCATTTTCACATCATGAAGATTTAGTGGCCTGGGGTGGTGAGTAGAAGATTCCCACTATTTCTTTCTTGCGACTGACTACGTAAATTGCAAAACAGAGTTATTCTTCACTTAGAGGTTCCTGGAGTCCACATCCTAATGCTCCCATTGAGTATCCGAGACGATATTTATGATCAAAAAAGTGATTAACGATTCCAGTGTACGTTAAGAGACCGCGCACAGTTAACATTGTAACCATATCGTGTCAGGAGTGCTTGTGAAATGATCGAAATTTGATTGCAATAAACATCCACTTATTCGTATATGGTCAACTACTGTTCTCAGCCTCCACACGACGCGCCTCCCTTTGTACTCATAGAAACTCATTCACCAAAAGGTCATTAATCGAAGCATTCACAATCAGAGTTTAATTTTGTTAGACAAATTTTCGGAAAAGGAATGAATATTATAAAGTGCAATAAAATGATTCCAGTTTGTGAATCATCACTGTGCAGTCAGAGCGATGAAATGGCGATATCTGTTGCGTATTTCAAAAGGTTAGGTTTTCAAAATTCTGGGATTCATAACAGAGCACGTACGGCGCACACACAGTGAGCGACAGTCATAAGGAACGATATAATTAATTTCTCCCCATTTTTTTGAGACATCAGTGTTTTTAAATATGGCGAAAAGAAGTAATTTAAATATTTATTACAGTACTTATGACGAGACAGATTGCATCCCCCTTAAACAGCGAGGTTCGTAAGAGAAAAGACGGCAAACCTCTTTTAACAGTTATTGTTCAACTTTATCCCATTTTGATCACTCATCTTCAAATATTTTATATTGGCACTGAAGAAATCGACGTCGTAAGCCCAAACAATCTTATCATTATCTTCATCTTATAAGTGTGTTCATGTAGGAGGTACCTTTGCAACCAAGTGCCACAACTGGTTATGGAAGATCGTACTGGAGATGAACATTTTCAGAGAAGGTAATTAAATGCGAACTTCTGTGTTTGTCTATATTTGTAATAAGATTGTCCATGATACACAAATAGACACAACAAATGCAAAAACGATATAAATATAGCCCGCATCTCGTGGTCGTGCGGTAGCGTTCTCGCTTCCCACGCCCGGGTTCCCGGGTTCGATTCCCGACGGGGTCAGGGATTTTCTCTGCCTCGTGATGGCTGGGTGTTGTGTGATTTCCTTAGGTTAGTTAGGTTTAAGTAGTTCTAAGTTCTAGGGGACTGATGACCATAGCTGTTAAGTCCCATAGTGCTCAGAGCCATTTGAACCATTCGATATAAATATAAAGGTACAAAGAGAAAGGGATATTAACATGCAGAAATGCGGAAGTTCAGTAGGTAGCTACAAAATGCATTGGAATAACTTAATTCAGTGCAAACTTTCTGTGCAAGAAAACAATTTCTGCAGTCTCATTGCTATACAGCGAGGTCATTGAACATCGATTGACTCAACGTTAAAAACTTACCGTAAATAATGAAATATATGAACTAAGTATGCAGCAAGTTAAAACTTAAGAAGGCTAAAGAGCTTCGAAATACATTTACAAGCTCGGTTGTTCAAAGAACTAATCGGAGTGAGCGGCAATGAAAAATTTTGACTTTCTTATGTAGTGTTTTTGCCTTTTGCTTGTTAGAAACTACACACGCCAGTAAAATGGACTTTTTGCTCTTCAGCTGGACAGTAATCGCAATTCGGCTAAGCTATTAACTTTAACAGGTGTCCCGTTTTGTTGGTAGCCGAGTGGCTTCCTCTTAGCCTACAGGTGGTGACAGTTTCCTTCCGTTTGAGACCAGAATAAAAAACACATAGGGTTTGAAGAATGCTCTGTTGGGTAACGCAGTACAAGTAACCTTTGGTGTTTATATCCCCATTAGATGGAGCTGCCTTTTCCTGCTTTCCCCGTAACTGTCAGAAGTCTGACAGCAAGCACATTGCGGAAAGTACTTTAATGTGCGAGCGAGTTCTTGCGCGCTTTTGGTCACTGATCAAAGCGTTCTTTGCTTCCTATGTCGCTGTAGCTCAGTATTCACTGAACACAAATCTGTTTTATGCAGGTCTATGGGTCTTGTGAAGTATTTTAGAATCATGGTAACAAGTTATCTATAAACAAACTTACCTGTGTCTTTGAATATCAGCTTTGTTCTTTATATCGGCATGTACACATCAAATTCATTTAGTATTTTGTGATTATGCCATATACATATCGCGACAATAAAAGACTGGACTGTCTAGCGCGGCTTCTCGTTGTTTACTGTGGTGATTATCGGTGCTCTCATAGTACTTGTCACTTTTTAAAGAAAGAAAAAAGTAATAATATTCGTTTCCAGCGTATTAATCAGAAAACAAACTGATTTTGGATTGATTGTATGTGTTGCAAATCTAAATTATACACCAAACTTGCTACGGTGCCAGAAGCCGAGCGTACTGTAAACACGATCTCTTTCTTATCAGGTGCTTCGTAGGTATGCAGATTAGACTGAGGCTGAATCTATCACACTATATCAGTTATCGGCAACTGGCGGACCGTGGTCCAGGTCCAGACCGCGGAAGGTCAGTAAATGACCCGCCAAAAGTATTTTGTAAGTATTCAAATTACTGAGCGCCTCCCTTACAATTTTTAATAGTAGTGTACAATTAACTGCTGAATAATTAGAACACACAGTTCCTAGGCTGTAAAGCGCAGGAGAGTGCTTTGAAGAATGAGGGCAGAAGGGAGCAAGCTGACCATCTGGCGCAGCATGTGATTTGGATCCACGTACAAGCTCTTTAAACATTAACGCAACACAATAATTTTATTTAATGAACAAGAAAATCTTATAAATTGATTTCAGACTCTGAGATCCTCTGAAACCTCTGCTAAATCGGAGAAGGCATAGTCATTTAAACACTATTTTTGTGCTCATAAATCGAACGGCACCTTAAAGATACTGTATGAAACTTCGGGCGAGTTCACTCAGCGGAGGCGGTGACCTTTCAAAACAAACCGCTTTCTTCGCACTTCGGCTTCTTTGGTGTGCGCCAGCACACATTTTGGCACGGAAGAATCTCCTTTGCGGAGCGTCACCACGTGTTCTGTGCCGAGCACCGGTATTTTTATAAGAAATGAATCTAAATAAAGTACCCAAATTTTATCACCACTTCGTCAGTAGTTGTTATGATCTCGAAAGGAGCGTTTCGTTATTGTCGAGGCATATAACGTTTCTTTTGCATCGATATGGATCCGAAGAACCGAAAGTTGATAGTGAAAATAGGAAGTTTTTGACTGAGTACTCTAAACAGTATCATTTTACGGCACCTGATAGGCCTGGAACCGTTCCAGTTTGATTCATATGCATAAGAACTGTCTCTCTTGATGGAACTGCCAGATTAAAGCAACGCTGCGAAACAACTGATCAGCAGTTCCACACAAATTTTCCTCTGGGTAGATCGTCAAGAAAAACTACAAGCATATCCAGCTTCTTGGAAAAAAAGGAAAAAAAAAGAACGGCCTTCCAAGTTCGCTCTATGAGCGAGCAAGAAAAATCTCCAGAAGCAGCGACGCGTGTGTCTTGGATGCGTAATAAACGCCAGAAGCCATTTTCAGGCTTTGCGACAGTAAACAAATGTACGTTAGAAGTGAACGTGGCACTTTTTGAAGAGTAGAAGCATGATGATGCAGCAGTTCTAGGTATTCCATTCTTGGCAAGAAGTATTACCAGATGAACCGAAATTTTGGCTGCAGACTATAAAATCAGTTTGTTAGAAATTCTGCAGAAGGCGCCGTGCTACGCTATAACACTAGATGAATCATGCGACGTTGTTGATGAAGAATAAATGTCCATTTTCGAGCGAATTTTCGATACGTAAAGTAAAGAATTTAGGGACGAATTGCTAGCAGTATTGCCGTTGAAAGGAAAACTCGCGGAGAAGATTTATTCAAGACTTTTGATGGCTTCGTGACAAAGTCTGACGTTAGTTACAACAAAATGGTGTCTCTTTCAGCTAACCCGGCCCCGACGATAATCAGCAAAGAAAAGGGTCTAGTAAAGAGAATGAAAGATGAATGCTGAGTACTATCTTAGTACATTTCACCAGGGACTCCTTTGTGGAAAACTTAGACTGACTTTGAAAGAAATAATCGACAGGTGTATCAAGTTCTGCTGTTCAGCACGGACAGTTCAAATAGTTTATTTCTGAGTATGATTTCGCGCCTTGCTGACAATGCGGTACAACATTGTTGGCTGGCCAAGTAAAGGCCAAGGGACTGAACGGTTCTGGTAGTCAAAAGAAGAAGTAACATCTTTCTTAGAAAACTTCTATTCCCAAGAAGCATGAAACGATTTGGAGTTCCTAGCAAAAGAACACAGTACGCTAGCTGCGGCTTGCTTGAAAGACATCATGAAACATTTAAATCCTCTCAGCACTGAGATACAAGCAACTGGCAGATTAATATGTAATCTCATACATAGTGTGTCTTCTTTCCGTAGCAAACTGGATTTATTTGAAAAAGATACTGCAAGTCAATATTTTTTTCCACGTTCCAGCAATTTTTGAATATAAAAATAATTATGAAATAGAGATTTCAGTATTCAAAAATTTTATTTCAGGTTTTAAGAAGGAATTTTCAGAAAGATTCCAAGTCTTTTCGGAGACAGAGAAGCAGTCACGATTTTTATAATTGCCTTTTGAAGTTTCTCCAGTGGCAGAATGGACAGATGTGGCTGCAAAGTTGTTCTGCCTTTCAAAGCCGTTACTCCAAATGGGGTTAGCAGATTTGCAGGAAGACATTTCCTTGCAAACGTATAAAACTGCATCCGCTGAAGAAGTTTGGAATAAACATGACCCAGAAAATACGGAACTTACAACAACAACAAAAGTGAACCCTATAACTATCTACTGTGTGTGACTCCACATATATTTGTGAAATTTCATTTTCAGACGTGAATTTTTTGTAAAACAAGTATCGCTCTAGATTTACGGCCGCCCACATTGAATACCTTATTAGCATAAGCTGCTTCCCAAGTGAACTTTAAGAAACTGGCTCAAGACCGCAAATATAATTTCCCCAACAGATTTTTTAAAATATGTCTATCTATTGTATTTCATATTTTGTGAGTGAAAATTAAAGAAAAGTACTTAATGTACTTTTTTTCTGGATTTTTCAATACAAATATGCCTATCTATAGCAGTTCATATTTTTGGGAGTGAAAAAAAATGAAATAACGGTGAAAAATATGGGTTTCTCTGGATTTTTTAACATAAATCTGCCAATCTATTGGATTTCATATTATTTTGTAGGTGAAAGTGAAATAAAAAATTAGTAAAAATGTTTTGCTTCTGGACCCCGATAAAAATTTTCAAAAGTATCTTGACCCCATCTAAAATTGCTTACCATCCTTGCCCTAAATCATATAAAATAATACCTTATTCCCATGTAGCAAATTGCCTACTTGAAAAAAAAAACAGCTGTCACAAACATGTGAGAACGTTATTTGGTAAGATCCTTAACTCGTCACTGGCCTCACCTACTGCTTATGGTTGGATGATTTACGTCTCTCCATAGAATAATTGACATCAATAGTTGCTGAATGATAGAGTTTGATATGGCACAATAATATTTATTTAAACTTTACGAAAAAGTTACTCAGGACACATTAACTTCGAGATTATAAAACGATTTACGAATGAAGTTAAAAGTAATTAAAATAGAACACCACCGACATTTGATGGACAATTACTGTGGAGATGGTGTGCAGAGACATATAGATCATGGTTATGCTTTCAAGAGTATTTCCAATTCTTTAAAATTTCACAAAAAGGTATGAATACGAATGGAGCTTACAACAGATCAATGAATAACGGAGAAATTAGAAAGAAACTTCATTAGGTGGGTGAGCTCCAATGAATTAACTCGACAGTGAAATAAGAATGATTGGTTACGAGAAAAATCACCTTCGAAGCAAGAATTAGATTGCTAAAAAAACTTGCATTCCATTGCTTGAAGTTAGGAATACTAAAAATAAGAAACCACAAAATAATTCCTCTCCTCTCAATATATCAAGACTTCAGAATTCGGGAGAGTGAATTGCAATTGCGATCTTACCGCGACTGCCACTGAGGTGGTTGCCGACACTTGGGATGGGCCGGAGTGCGGCGGCTCCTAATTGTTACTGGGCTGAGCTGATGTGATGTGATTGCGACTAGCCTAACATCCTGCTGATTACGCGTCGCGGACGCGTGTCAAGTTCAGAGTGAAACTTCGAAGACTTGGTAGAGGCCGAAGTCACGTACGTGCACAGAGTCCAGAGAAGCCTCACCAAATAGAAGTTCCCATCAAAATACCCATATGAATCCGAATACGACTACGAAAGCCTCTCTCAGTATTTGGTCGCCTTCCTTCACACACCGGAAAGACACCCCACACAAACTTTTCTGGCCATCCCCCAATGGGCCGAAGTTCTCTTACAATCAGGGATCTGGGAGTCCGTTCCAAGCTCCCAACATAAACTTAGAAAGTATCCGCCATTGATATGGTATGGAAATAGGTGACAAGTGTCCCCCTGTTCCCGTGTCTTGACTAGTTTGACGGAAATTCTGAAAATTTTGTTGGGCTTCGTACACCGTTCCCATAGGAAGGGCAAAATTAAATTTTGCAGACACACGAGTGGCTACATATTCTACTTGAGGAAATGTGTCTGGAGCACCGCAGCATAACGACAACCGAGGACTCCACCCGATGTTTACTGACAAAGCAAAGTTCTCACCCCTTCCACCGGTGGTTTTCCGTTTTCTGTCGAGAACATCAGTCTTTTACTCGGTCACTCATTGTCCATAAAAACTGAGCCTGGAGGATAATCCCTGTAAAGCCTCGTCCAACTGTCCATGTGGACCACTAACGCGAGGCCCTCCACTCTAAATGCCCGGCAGCTCTTCCGGAACGTGCGAAAAATCCCCTGTTTTTGCCACAGAGAAAAAGAGTTTTCCTGGTGAAGACCGGATGCATTTAATGGAAAAGACTACTACAGTAATGAAATGTTAGAGGGGTTGGTTACCTACATTTCTGGAAGCTAATCTATCGCCATTCACATAAACAACGTAATATATGCGGACATGCGACAAGTACAGCAGAATCGGAAAGTAATTGAAGCAAGAGAGTCTTGTATGCATATTCAGTATGAGAACAGGATAATCTGTGAGGAGAAAGGCGTGAAATAGCCCGCCACTCCACAATGGATATGTTAAACAAATAAAGTTAATTGTCACTAAATCACACAATTATTCATACTTTGCTGGATAATTCAGTGAGCTGAGATTAGCTCCAGCCCCGAATGTAGAAGTTAGCAAAATAAATAAGAATAGTAGGAAAAACAGGGGGTGCTCACAGCCAAAGAGTAATTGAAAACAAACTTCATACTAAATCGAATAAATAAAAGTCTAGTCGACACACAATTGATTGATCCGAAGTGCCGATCAGCAACGAAAAATAATCTGTCTCCACTGACGAAATGAGTTAAAAATGAGAGTCAGTGCGAACAGTTCAGAGTCCACATCGGCTTTACACGAATAACACAAAATCCATTAGTGTTAGAAGGCAGCGATACGCACATAAGCAAGTCTTCTTCGAGTGAAGGTTTGTATCGTTGTCGTAGAACTATCAGCCAGACAGTTAGTCCAGCAACATCAATGAACTCATCCATTTGCAAGACGAATTTATAGTGCTGATGGTGGCCAACTAGTTCTTGTTCGATTAGCCTCTGAGGTCGTTAATTTGACGAGCAACATTGTCGTCAGAGCGCGGAACTGTAGAAGGATGCTTCTCAGACTTTTTTATCAAGCATACATTGTGTTACGTCTCTCAGACATCGTGTTATTAAGTTTTCACATTTAGTGTCTGCCCCGCCCGCATGTGCAACGTTGTAACTGACAAAATACGATGCCTCTGTTGCACAGCAAACTCGATTTCCCTGTGCGCACATACATTTTTAATCACTGCTTGGCGCGGACAGCAGTAAATCATGTCCGGCTCATACCGTGTGTCACAACGGGTATCTGGCGCACGCCGGGAGTGCTATGGTGCAGAAGGCAGAGTATTACTCGAACACAAAGCTACATCGAGCGGAGCCGTAATCTAGAAGCGCAAACAGAGCAGTATGGCTCCACCGACTGCGTCATTTTGTGGGGCTTACACTAGTGAGTCATAACGTCTAACCTCTACTCTCACCAGCTCCCGGCGTCCTTTCCTGTCGGGAAAGCAAGGAAAACGGGTAATAATTGCGACACCCCAGAGGGGACGTGTGACAGCTACGGATAATGTGGGCAAACGACAACATCGATGGCCATGATTATGTTATGTCCAGCTCTAAATACTACAGTTCCTGAAGCATTACTCTCAACGTCTGGTCATCTCGTCTGTAGTACCGATTCCGACGGAGTCACAGTCTCGCCGGTTGCAGAATAACCTGGCTGGCGAATCGTGATGTGCTGCCTGCTGCCGGAAGAAGAGTCTGCCTCCGAGATCACCGCCAGCCAGCTGTTGTTGGCAGTGGCAAGCCGCCACCGCTGCCTGGCTACAGGTGTGATGGAAGAAGATGCGAGCGAGCCTCATCCTTTCTGTGGCAAGGGGCCGTACCGAGTGACAGCAAATTTGCGTCTACACCTTTTTGGGCATGACACCGGAGTACCATCTCCTTCGCTGTACGCCACCACCGATCTGGGTCCTGGGATTCTGCCTTCACCACAGCCGGCCGATGTGGCCATGCGGTTCTAAGCGCTTCAGTCTGGAACCGCGTGACCGCTACGGTCGGAGGTTCGAATCCTGCCTCGGACATGGATGTGTGTGATGTCCTTAGGTTAGTTAAGTTTAAGTAGTTCCAAGTTCTAGGGGACTGATGACCACAGATATTAAGTCCCATAGTGCTCAGAGCAATTTTAACCATTTGAACCTTCACCACACCTGTCATCTGACACATGCTGTCGACACTCGCCAAAGCGCACGTCCCTCTATGAGAGTGCCGAGGCGGAAACCACACTAGCTCATCGCGGACACGCGGTCGTGGCACTGACCTGCAACAGTGACTTCATGAATTGTTGAGAAGGTATCAGTTCTTTTTCGTGGCACACATGCTTCTGTGCCCAGCTGCCGACTGCACCTTTGTAATGACTTATAACTCCGTATATATTCGCAGTAAACAAATGTTATCCACATATTGTACATGGGCGTATGACAGCCATCCACACCGGCTCCTGAGCTGAGCCTCCGGCACCGTTCGTGTCACCATCTCAAGTGCACAGCTCCCACGGCCACTACAAATCCTGACCTGAGACGTCTTCGCTACAACTAGTGTCAAGCAGACGGCCTCAAGACAACGCTGCACAGTACTACAACAGGTGTGCAGAAGTGGGTCTCACGACAATGCCGATCACCGTTACATCTCGTGGTCAGGGGTATGCCGTACGCTTCTACCGGCGCCAGTGTCTGACGTCATCGTCGTCACTGCTGCACATTAGCTCATCTTGCGGCCAACGTTTCGCACAATGCAGGATAGCGAGTGAGAAGCATTTTATTTACCTTGTAACTGGCCGTTTTTATTGTGCAATTCATTGGCCATGGTGGATCGCACGGATGTTCATTTTAGTATCATGGTAAGACAACGTTATGAATCTCCTGACTTGTCTGCTTTTAAGTTTAACTATAGTGACACATTCATAGCACTTGTCGGACGTACATTTTGCACTGTCTCTGGGGACGAGTTGCCATGTACGAAGGCTCTGCCAATCATACTTTACACTTGCCGTCGTTGGGACCATTGTAAACGAGAATGTAATGAATATAGATGGGCTATGATACGCCGTAAGAACAAAGATGTGTATTGTATACTTTGTAGTGAGAACGAGGTGTCATTCTCTTTTATATTGTATTGCAGTAGTAGAATACGCAAGAGCCCAGTAGAAATATGCACCGCTAGTACAGGTGATCCTGTTGACGCTATGATGTAACAGTTCGTTAGGTTACAAGCAGTACTTGAACAGGAAGCTTAGGAATTACAACCTTTTAAGAAACATATAGAGGTACTGCAAGTCGAAAAACAAGTCGTTAACCTGAGAAATTTACGGTAATGCCGAGTATACCCTGTCCTCCTATCGATCCTACAGTAGTGGATTTGATTTTGCCTTTTTCTGGCAAGGCAATGGAGAACATAACCGCATTTTCAAAGACGTTTCTGCTGCATCCACGTCGGGCTGGAGGTCTGACGACGTTTTCCCGCGTACGACCAATCTGCGTTAGATTGGAGAAGCCAAGACATACGTGACTTATCGCGAGACTTGACAGGACGTGCAGACGTTAGAGCTGCTAGCTGAGGGCTTACAACAGCGGTACCGCAAGTAGAACAGTGCTCGTTTCCTCATGGAGAAGTAGAATATGCTGCCGCCGAAGCATAATGAGACTGTGTAATCTTTCTCGAATAGAATCCGAAAGATGAACGGCCAACGTATAATCTAGCACAGTACGTGGAAGTCAATGCAGTGCTACGCCCGGAAGCTGAAAATAAGGCTCTCGATATACTCTAGGGGGACATTCCTGCTAAAATGTCGCTTAATGTTTCAATAGAGAATCCATCTAATTTGGCCGCAGCCATCATGACTGCCACACAATCGGACGAAATAGATATAGCTACTAGGGGACACAATGACCGCCGAGTGTTTTCTTCAGTGACAAAATGTCACAGGTCTGGGCATGACGGCCACATCTAACAACACTGTCAGCAGCCGTAATGCTACGAATGTGGGCAAGTGGGCCACAAAGTGTGGGCTTGTAGAAGGAGGACACATGGAAACAGGAATCACCAAAAGCGTTCATTAAACGCAAAAGGGAACGAGCTGACCGTCGGAAAAAGTTCCCAATAAAGTGTAGTACTGAACAAGTTTATACAGAGACGGAATGCTGTTTGTGGAATTTTGTAGGTGGCAAGGAATACAGGTTTTCAGTAGGAACAGGGCAGATGTATCGGTAGCCTTGGCCGGCCGGTGTGGCCGTGCGGTTCTAGGCGCTTCAGCCTGGAACCGCGTGACCGCTACGGTCGCAGGTTCGAATCCTGCCTTGGGCATGGATGTGTGTGATGTCCTTAGGTTAGTTAGGTTTAATTAGTTCTAAGTTCTAGGCGACTGATGACCCCAGAAGTTAAGTCGCATAGTGCTCAGAGCCATTTGAACCATTTTTTTGGTAGCCTTGCTTGGTATGAAGATACTGCGGTCTCCACGATGTAGGTTACATGCAGTTGGTAATAATGATATAAGCTCTTTGGGGACACACTGCTGAAATTTAGCGTTGGGGCCAAGCCTTTTTACGACGACAAAGCGGTGGTGCCATTGGTTGATGAGTGGTATTTTGAAATTCTCCATCTGGATTTCGCAAATAAGGATCATGCTAAAATCGGTCTTTCGCAGTATACAGCTGAGCTTGGAGGGCTTTCTTTCCACTGGGTGATACCTTCGAAATTAGGGCAATGTAGCAGGGCACACCGATCATGAACATATTGCAGTCTGCTCTGCTTTGACGCACACTAAAGATGGGTTCCTATGTTAATGTACCGTCAGGTACAGGAAAATTGACTGAGTGTCGTGCCACAGTGATTAAACACTTGACTTCCATTCGGCCGGGAGACGATTCAGACGCGGCCATCCTGGTTTAGGTTTTCTGTGATTCCCCTAACTCGCTTGAGGTAAATGCCTCAATGGTTTCTGTGAAAGGGCACGGCCGGCTTCCTTCCTCATCCTTCCCTAATATGATAGGACCGATGACCTCGTCGTTTGGTTCCATCCACCGAATCACAATCCAACGAACCAACCAACAGAGATATTAGTTTTGTTTTCTATTCGTATAGACTTGTCGCAGGAGATGTCATGTGTAGTTTAGTCTCTTGAAGATAATGAATATATGGATGCAAGGTACTATTTTGCACGCAGCAGATAGAACTTTTATATGGTTCCGGTTAGCCTAGGCAATTTTGGTATGGACGATGTGAGCCCTGCCTCGTGACGACTGGGTGTTGTGTGCTGTAGGTTAGTTAGGTTTAAGTAGTTCTAAGTTCTAGGGGACTGATGACCATAGATGTTAAGTCCCATAGTGCTCAGAGCCATTTGAATCATTTTTGATGTGAGCCTACCGAAGGGCTTAATGATCAGCACATTAGATATTTTGAATGACGAAGGGACAGATACGGCCTGTACTAACCACGGCCACAAGGATACTGCTACGCCATTGTCGCTTTACCATTCATAATTTGAGTAACATACTTCACAGTCATTTGTCTTCTGAATAATTGTTCTTTCTCACACATAAAAAATTCTGCATTTCCAACAAGGATGTTAATTTCTAAATGTTAGCCCATTTTAGAGGAGACCATGGAACTATTCTAAAGTAGCTCGCTACTTAACATACAGAGAGGTGAGGTGTTAGAATCAAAAAGTCCCAGAAAAACGTCAGATTCGTCATAATTTCTTTTTACATCTCGAGTGAGTCGTTAGATATCTTATTGCTTGAAGCCGTGGAACTTGGAGACGTTACATCAACTTCTCCAGTCTCATAGTCTTGATAGGAAATCTTTGGGGTTGATGCCGTATCTTCCAGGTGATCTGCCTTTGAGGTTTCGATGCAAGATTTTGTTACAACACCTTTAAGACAAAGCTCCCACGTGGCATTACCGAGAGGGAAGACCATGGCGTCCAGAGTATGGCTCTGTCGCATCGGACTGCACCTGTAGCTGCAATCTGAGCAACTGTTCAACAACTGGCACCACAATGACTCAACGAACTGCTGGAAATCAGTTACTTAAAGACACCTCCGAGCCAGACGCCATGTAGTGTGCATTCCACTGACCACAAACCACCACCATTTGCGACTCAGTGACGTCAACGAAAGCTCATGGAGAGCAGGGTGGCAGTCAGTTGTCTTTTCTGGTGGCCGAGCGGTTCTAGGCGCGTCAGTCTGCAACCGCGGGACCGCTACGTTTGCAGGTTCGAATCCTGCCTCTGGCATGGATGTGTGTGATGTCCTTAGGTTAGTTAGGTTTAAGTAGTTCTAAGCTGTAGGGGACTGACGACCTCAGAAGTTAAGTCCCATAGTGCGCAGAGCCATTTTTTGTCTTTTTTGATGAAAGCTGTTCCGCCTGGGTGCCAGTAATGGAGGCCAACTGAGAACCTGCAACCAATCTGTCTGCCTGCTAGACACACCGCTCCTCCACATCGAGCTATGGCCTGGCGTGCGATTTCGCAAATTTGTACGTCCTTTGGTGATTTATGAACAGTTTTCCAGGGGATATTTTCCAAGTGGATAACGTGCGCCCACATATCACTATTGTAACCCAACATCCTCTATAAAGTCTCGCCATGTTGCCGTGGCCTGCTCGATCACCAGATCTATCTGCACTCAAGCAAATATGGGAGATTATCGGATGACAGCTCCGGCATTATCCACAACCAGCATAATCCGTCCCTTTACTGAAGGACCAAGTGTGACAGTCATCGAGCAAACTGTCATCCGGCAGCTGCACAACACAGTGCATTCACTCTGCATGGTTGCGTGCAACATTCTGCCTGTTACACCAGTTATTACCGCACCAGCATTACACATTTTCAATGGCTCGCATCCGCTTACATTAATCTGTGATCTTGCACTGTTCATCACTTAAATATGTTACCTAGAGAAACGTATTCCCGAAATTTCGTCATTCTACATTAATTATTTTTTGGTGTTCTGATATATTTCGAAATGTATCCAAAAGGAGCTATGCAGAGCCACCATAAGTGAGTCGTCACATAAAACAGACAATAGGAAAAATAGATGTCACGCTGAGATTCATAGCAAGAATCTTAAGGAAATGTAAGACATTTACGAAGAAATTGAGTTATGAGGTCACTGTTCGACCGATTCTTGAGTAGTGGTCATCAGTATCGAATCCTCACCAGGTAGGTCTGACAGAAGGACTAGACAAGATCCAAGGAAGAGCGGCGCTTTTCGTCACGGGGTCGCTTAGTGAGCGCGAGAGCTTTTCCATTGGCAGCCGTTAGAAGAGATTCTTTGTGCGCCACACAGAGGTTTACTGTTGAAATTTCGTGAGAGCACTTTCCAGGAAGGGTGGTACAATATATTACATCTAGTGTAATGACCACGACTAGGAAATTGGAGAAATTAGAGCCAATACCCACGCTGCATTCAGGAATCGAACAGGGTAGGGGTGATCAGCTAGTGGTAGCAGAAGTACGCTCCGCCACACACAATTAGTTTGGGGAGTTTGATGTATTTTATCTGTTTGAGATAGGATTGGTTTTCACCGGTCTCAACATGTCGCTTCTATCCTCCCTTCATCACATTCCCATCAATTCTTGGTTAAATCACATTAGTTAATTATGTACTTTATTTTCTATACTTTAATTATTTTTTTCAATTTTCCTTATCAGTGTTTGTGGCTGTCGTATTTACACGTATTGTGGCAGTGTTTTTATTAATAAATTTGTGCCTTAACTTTTAGTTTAAATTCTCAACACTACCATAACCACGTCATCTAGTGCCAAGTATTGATAGCTAATTTTTGTGACGGTAATCTGTGTTCAGTTGAGCGCCAATCTTAAGACTGAATTGAAATATGGTTCAAATGGCTCTGAGCACTATAGGACTCAACTGCTGTGGTTATAAGTCCCCACTGAATTCATGAGTATGTACTCTGTCCTTCTGTATGGTATGTAAACTTAGTTATTAATGTGCCTGAGTATGTTTACTTCTAATTTCATCTTTTGTGCTCGTACTTTCAAAGCAGTTCTAATCTTTATGGCTGATTTTCTGACGATGGCCTATACCTGAAACAGTTAAACAATTTTAACAAACGAACTGTTGTTAATGGTGACCAAATACAGCTTTTAAAGAAGGGCGTATATGTTCACATAACAGTCACACGCCTCCTGCGCGACTGTATGTCACGATATGAGCTAATATCATTGACAAAGCGGGACACAGGTCACCGGTTCTTAATATTTTCGTGCGGCCACTGTCGTTATGCAGTATTACATGGCTGCGGGTGATACCCCATTCATTGCAGACCCAATGGACTGTCCGTTTGATACAACAGCAAATCGGGCCACAGAAGTCACGGTGGCAACCAGGCACGTGGAAAACAAGAGCTTGTTTCAGCTGTCCTGTCTCATCTCCACGTCTATCCAACTCACTGCGGTGATTCCACATAATCGATCGAAACATATACTCTACTTATCCACCATAACTCATGTCATTCGTGCAGGTGCTGGGTCACACAGTAGCGGACATCAGTATAAAGGCAGTGTTTCAATGAAATTAATGACACAATGTCTAAATTGCACATTTGTCGGATTTATAATGAAAGCATTAGATACATACAAGATAAAAAAACCATGACGCAATTACATAATTACTTTCATAACATGAGTAACAAAATCAGGCGTTTTCATTCCCTGAAAGGAGATTGGTATAAAGGCGTTAACTGTGCAATTGCGGTATTGCACTGTTAGTACTTTCTCCAACCGCCGATCTTCCTAATTACTTCAAATATATCTTCGGCATTGATTTTGTTAGGGTTCGTAGTCCTTGGAATGAAATTGTCGTCCACTCTTCTCGTATCGAGTTTTTGTATGCCCATCCTTTTGGCAGGTTGTCCTTAGGACGACGGCCGTTTACTATTGTCTGACAATAAAACGCCTACAGCCGACCTTATGATTTTATTTATGTCATTGCAGCCAGTTTCGGTGCTTGGAAGCGCCGTCTTCAAGCTTTAGTTAACGCGAATGGGGTTGATACGATCCCTATACACGAAGGTTGGAACTTAAATAGTGGCAACTATTTATTTACAGCTCGTAAAAAATAGATACATGTTTCAAAGTTTTACTGACTTTCAGAGTAGTCATCAGCATTGTGTACAAACCGTTTCCCGCGATGTGGAAGTCGTAGGATACTCTTAGCAGTGACAGTTGTGTTGACAGTTCGAGCAGCACGGTCTATTGCCCGACGAATTTGTAAGAGTTCTGAAGCGAATGCCGTGAAGTGTTTCCTTCAGTTTAGAAATCGAGTTGAACACACGAGTGCTTAAACTAGGGGAGTGCAGTAGAAGGTATAGCATTTAGCAGCCCATCAGTCAAACAAATCAGTAACAGCTTGCACTGAACGTGCTTGAGCATTGTCCTGCAAAAAAATGGTTAGGTCCTGCAGAAAGTGTCATCACTTCTGTCTATAAGCTGGTTCAAAATGGCTCTGAGCACTATGGGACTCAACTGCTAAGGTCATAAGTCCCCTAGAACTTAGAACTACTTAAACCGAACTAACCTAAGGACAACACACACATCCATGCCCGAGGCAGGATTCGAACCTGCGACCGTAGCGGCCGCGCGGTTCCAGACTGTAGCGCCAGAACCGCTCGGCCACCAGCGGCCGGCTATAAGCTGGTCGTAGGTTGTGTTCCATAAATGAACAGCATACAGACAGATGTGATGACACTTTCTGCAGGACTTGTTCATCATTTTGCGGGACAATGCTCAAGCATGTACAGTGCAAACTGTTACTGATTTGCTTGACTGATGAGGCTGCTAAATGCTATACCACCTACTGCACTCCCATGACTTAAGCCCTCGTAAGATCAACTTGATTTCTAAACTGAAGGATACACTTCACGGCATTCGCTTCAGAACTGCTACAAATTCGTCGGGCAATAGACGGCGCTGCTCGAATTGTCAGCACAACTGGCACTGCTAAGCGTATTTTACGACTTCCACATTGCTAGCAACGGGTTCTACACAATGCTGGTGACTTCTTTGAAGGTAAGTAAAACTTTGAAACACGTATCCATTATTGTACGAGCCGTAAATAAATAGTTGCCACTATTAAAGTTCCAACCCTCGTATATCGCATCAGTGGCCAGCATAACTGGATTCGCAGATAATCTGAAAACTTAGGTGTCAGCACTCTAACCATCAACTGCCCGTACTTCCGTGCTGTCCTTCTGGTGCGACCAGTCAAACGAAATGGTCGATCGCTGTACCTGAACTGTTCAGCGTCTTTGCGATTTGACAATTGGAGCCCCTCTTCCATGTACAGTCACAATCGTGGTTTGTCTACACAACACGCACTGTCACTGATACTGTCTGCTTCTCATCTGCAATAAAGGCACGTGAACACACACTAACACCACACAAAACCGACGGCCTTCATACTGAGTTTCACTCTGTACCACCCGACTCGCTGATGTTATGTACTGTACTACCAACATCAAATGCGATACCATTTGCATGGAATTGTCGGTATACCTGATCTCATACTACTGCATATTCAGTGTGTACAGCTATTCCAACCGACAATGTTAATTTTCCTACAAGTATCCATGTCCTTATATTGATTTCCACTGCTGTGTGGGTACCATCTTCAGCTTTGCAAAGTGACCTGTGTAGTCTGTTAACAGGATGGCTAATATTTCGTCTTCAGCATCATAATCTTCTTTTAAAGGATTAGGCCTGTTCCGAACTCGTAAATAAAATCGTTCCAATCTTCTCCGAGGTCTTCCAACATTTCTGGGCCCATTCGGGTTGTACTTCAGGAACTTCTGGGAAATTCTGTGACCTGCCGTTTTCATGATCTGTTGACTCGAATTTTCACGATACTTTCGATCTTTTCATTCATTTTGAAAAGATTAAATTATGTTCTAATATTATCCTTTCCAATTATATACCGTCTTGCGCAGACCTTCGTCCTCCTTAATGACCTCATTTCTACTGTTAGGATTTTCTTTTTCTTTTTTATGCAGCACAAGAGGCTAAGACACAAACGCCCATCAATTTATATAGTTTCATTATGGTTTATTTTTGTACCTTATGGCCCTGTGTTCTGCTAATGGTACCACAAGCAACTTGGAATTCGTGTGTTTTATTTTCAGTATCAGAGTCAAAATCAAAACTTATAGCTCGAACTAAACACAAGCTTTGAGAGGCTTGACCGGCGAGCTTATTTCATTCCCTGGCACGCACTGCGAGAGTACCGAATTCCTTCCGGAAGTAAGGCAAGTCAGCATGTACATCAGCGTTAATTTCTGGACACCTCACTGAGGCTACAGACCCTCAAGAAAAGGGAGCTAAACTAAATGAACGTTATTAGAAAGATATGGTAAGAAGGTGGGGGCGGTGGGATCGTAACGTTACATATCTGGACGTTTGTGCAACGAAAATTCTATAATTATACAGCTTAAATAAGATATCTGTGCAAAATAAAAGAAATTGAATTGAGGAGCTGGGATATCTTTAATGACGTAAGGGACAGGTTTTGGGAATATTTGTTTGATGCCTTTTTTGCTTCCAGTAAAAGCAGGACGTTGTGTGGGACGCACCACACGGTGATTAAACACTGTCAAACAACAGAGAAAAACAAGATCTGACCAACAACCTTAATGAAAATCATGACCGGCAGTCAAAGGAAAGCGCATGGATAGCTGTGCGTATTAAAGCTCCGATTCCGAGTCGGAGAAGTGCACCAGCAGCAGAGGGAATCTGACCGGCTGATTTACGACAAGGGTCGGTGCGCTCGCCTGCCTGGATGTGGTTTTAAGCGATCTCACTGGGTGAATACCCGGATGGAATCCAAGTTTTGCCTCAGTTACACCATTCACAGACATTTAGAACACACTCGTTCACCTTTACTCAGGACGCTGTACACGTACACAGTATTCTGTACCAGGGGATAACGGGATGTTGACAGGAAGGGCATTCGGACACCCCTTAAATTAACCATGCCAAATCCGTCAGCTCCAAATGTCGGCCCTGCTTCGACGGACATGAAAAAGAAGATGACCATGAACAAAAGAAGAAATGGAGAAACGTAGACCTGTTCTGGCATACCATGGCGAACAATTTCTACGCGAAAATTTACTATGAATGGAACGACGCTAAATGCATTATACAATATGCACAAGCAGAATTTTGGAAGAAAGGTAATCATTTACTGAAACACACTTCCATTAACCGCATTTCCACGTGCCGTTTTATCATCTCCACAGTGTCAAGCAGCCTGACCGTAGCACAAAAGAAATATCGACCCGTTCACTATTCGTCCGACAATGCCGACAATATGTCGCTATCCCACATACCACATGGAGGGTCATCGACACATACATGACACATCGACTGGTTGAAAGTTAATCTTTGCCAAGGTGTGTCAAAATCGACAGACGAAGGTGGAAAACAGACGGCTTACGTGCGATGACAAGCATAGAAACTATTAAATAATAATAGTAACATAGAGGTGTGTCTCTTCGATACCTCACAACCACGACAAAAATATCGCCAGCACATGTGGATGAAAAACAAATGCTACAGTCGCAGGTTCGAATCCTGCCTCGGGCATGGATTGTGATGTCCCTAGGTTAGTTAGGTTTAAGTAGTTCTAAGTTGTAGGGGACTGATGACCTCAGATATTAAGTCCCATAGTGCTCAGAACCATTTGAACCATTTGAAAAAGAAATAAATAAATAAATCAACCGGAGCAAGTTAATTGTGATTTTCATGCATTGCACAGTGGGAGTAATATTTCTTTGGCTACTCCTTCAGAAACTCCGGCATGTCCTACAAAGTCTGGGTCCTTTTTAAAATAAACCATGTAGTGAAAAACAACCTTGTACAAACCATATCTAAACAAAGGGTGAGGCCTGACCTTATATTCATTTGGCGTAGTGTCAGAGCGTGGAACACCCGGGAAGCTCTCTGTGGTGGAGCATAGTCTGCCTGCCTCGAATTCAGAACTCGATTCGCAGCAGATGACGCTTGGAGCGGGACGATTTCAATAAACAGAGAAGCCTGCCGCAAGCGACGGCGATGAACTGAATGTTTGATCGACTCTGTTTCGCTTGCGAGAGGCGAACGAGTGTATGTGCGTGTGTGTGTGTGTGTGTGTGTGTGTGTGTGTGTGTGTGTGTGTGCGTCTGTGTATGTGTGTGTGTGTGTGTGTGTGTGTGTGTGTGTGTGCGTATGTGCACGCGCGTTTGTGTGTTTGATTGTATATGCGGTTGACACGCACCAGCGTGTGTGTGTGTGTGTGTGTGTGTGTGTGTGTGTGTGTGTGTGTGTCTCCGAGCCGACGCGTGTTGTGCGAGGGCGCGCGGCGCCGAGCGGCCCTCGGTAAGCGAATGCCATTTGCTGGTTGATTAGTCGGCAACTCGAGCCGCACTAAAGGACCCCATTACTGCGCTCTTCAGACGCACCCCGCCACGCCGCCACGAGCACTTGTTGTAGGCAGGCAGCACACAGCACGCAGCAGCAGCACCACCGTCGCTCTACCGCAGCGCAGCACAGCGCCGTACCGCTCTCCAATGAAGCCCGTGCTGTCGGTATGGAGATTGTGGCCGACGTACACTGTTTGCCTTATCGAACTGCTCTCGACGTCTACTGATATTTCATCATCATTTTATCACGACTTCGGTCTTTACTATTACTGCCCGACAAATTTCATGGACTAACGCTACTGGCTGAGTATTGCACGTACGAGGATCTATATCTACGGGATGGTTAAATTAACCTTTGGCTACTTGAGGCACCGTAAAGGGAAAACTTTTCTACCATACAGATACTATGTTAAAACTGTGCGCTGCAGGATATAGCATCGTTAGTAGTTTTGCTGTCATTATTAGCCGATAGGCCACAGCACTTGTACGGCGACGCAGGATTGTTACTGGTAAAACTACCGTAAGCTACCGTAGACTACCATAAGTAAGCGTAGACTACGGTTGCTTTGGCCAGTTAAGGACGTAACTGTGTTACCTGTATATTGGTTGTGTTGCATAACTATCGGGCGTTACCTCGTAACGATCGCTTACTTTACGTGTGTAATCAGCGTCTTACTAGATTACCTAAAAGCGGTGAATCGTCTAGAAACTGAGTCAGGATGTATAAAGGACTCGGTGACTTGTGGAAAAATTTTTGCCCTACGTAGTTATCCTCCTGTCTGTTACTTAAGAATAAACAGTATTTGTAGAAAGCTGAAACTGTCGATACTCAATTCAGGTTTTAATCTAAAATGGTTCATTCGTATTGTGAAACATAGAGATATTGTAATAAGAATTTATCGCTAGAAACGCTTGAAACGCAATCTCTCTGACAAAAAGGTAAAATAAAACAAAATCAGCAGAACAAAAATATATCAAATATCGCGCCAATATTTCATCTAACTTACATGAAACATGTTTCCGTTATTCATAAACAACTTTTGCATTTGTCACTAATAACAGGAAAATCTTGCCTTTGTTTGTAATGAAGAATTTACCTTCGAATAAAAAATAACATCAATAATTATATGTATTTTTTCTGTTTGCTCGTGTCAACTGTACTTGCATCAAAGGTAAATCCCATCTGTTTGCATAAAAGCGTAGAAGTTACGCGATCAACTAATTTTGATTATTTATATAAGAATATGGTCAGCTGTTTCTTTCCCTACTAGTGCTACCTGTAATCCTACTATTTACTACTACATGTATGTAGTGTACCAGAACTACCGAAGAGTTGTTTTGGTAGAGCGCAATTCTAGTTGCAACACAAGCATCATTGTATATTACAGTTGCAATCAACATAGATGTAGGCAAAGACTTTACTCGTAAAGATGTTTCATCAAAACAACAGTAGTATTGCCGCACTTTGCGAGTAACGACGCCTTAAAGGAACATGGAGAGGTCTTCTCTGCGCACCGGGGTTGAGGAACACGATTCGGAAGTTTCTATTAACTAGTGATTGTGGATTTCCTCCTGGCAGACGGCTAATTGCTCCACAAACTGTTGAAGAAGTTAGTATTTCCATGGCTGAGAACGCTGGAAATAATATGCGATCTTCAGGCAGTGCACGAGCTGTGTCACAATAGCTGGACCTTCCATGGTCCACCGTTCGAAAAATGTTGCGAGCATTTACGGAATGGTATCCTTACAAACTTCACATTACTCAACAACTAATGCCACATGATGATTTCCTCTTACGTTTCTTACAACGGTTGAAGTTGACGACATGAGCCCCTGAAACATTTTACGGAGTGATAAAAAATATTTTAAGTTCACTGGGGCATTTGAGGATCGTCGCGCCAACGAACGTTCATGAAGATCCCCTGCATAGTAAACATGTCAGTGTGTGGTGCGACCTTGCGCCACAGTTCGGACTAGTCAGTTTCTCATCAAGAAATCGGACGCCAAGGACCAAACACGTACGGCATGGACGGCACACTTACTCTGATCTGCTTCGCCAACATATGATTCCTGCTCTACGGGACAGACGTGCTTTGGACTCAGATGTTTTCACGCACGATGGAACTCCAATTCACGTGGCTCGTGAAGTCACTCGCTTACTCCGTGACACATCTAGAAAAAAACCGAATCATTGACCAATCGTACCAAACTATGTGACCACCAAGATCATCAAATTTGAACCCGTGTGATTTCTAGTTGTAGGGTTACCTGAAGCACTGGATTTATCAACGGGACACTGACACACGCTGCAAGTGAAAGATGATCATACCGTGAGAGTTAACCTACATGCCATATGAGATGTTTCTGGAAGCAGTGGATCAGTCACTAGTGTAATTGCAGGCTGTCGTGGATGTAGATGTTCGTCACATTCAACAACGTTTGTAACCTGAAGTGTTAAAATAGTACACAAGTAATAAATGTTACCCTCTCATGTAGAAGTTAAAATGTGTTTCTTTCAGTGGTTTACTCGTCATTTGTCTCCCACATGACGTTACAAATGTTTCCATAAGGTTTCATTCTCCTACGATCACAAGTTTTTCATGCAGCGAAAATTTAGTTACATCCACCCTCTTTGAGTCACCATACGCAGCATGGCGGTAGGAGCTTTTGCTACTACTAGTCATTTCTCTTTCTTGCTCCGCTCGCGATTGGAGATGGGGGGAAAACCACATTCTGTATGCCTCTGTACGAGCCCTAATTCCTTTTGTTTTCGTGATCCTTAACGCGAAATACACGTTGGCGGCAGCAGAAGCATTCTGGAATCAACCGCAAATACCGGTTCTCTAAATATTCTCAATAGCGTTTCGTGGGAAGAACGTCGTCTTCTCAACAGGGATCCCCAGTTGGATTCCCTAGGCTTCTCCGTAATACTTGCGTCTTGACCGAATAATACTTGCGTCTTGACCGAACCTGCCGGTAACAAGTCTAGCAGCACGCTTCTGAACTGCTTCAATGTCTTCATTTAATCCGACCTAGTGGCGGATCCAAAACACTCTAGCAATATTCAAGAATAGGTCACAACAGTGTTCTGTACGCGATCTCCTATGCAGTTGAGGTATGATATCTAAAAACTCGTCGAATAGCCCGAAGTCTACCATTCGCCTTCACTACTATCGACCTTTTCGTTCCAACATGTATCCCTTCGCAATGTAATGCATACATGTACACTGATGAGCCAAAACATTATGACCACCTGTTTAATACCTTGTTTGCCGTCTTTGAACGGAAAACATCACTGATTCTGCGTATCACGGATCCGACAGTTTGTTTGTAGGTTTGTGAATGTATGTGATATAAGATGTCTATGCACGATTCATGTAATTCTCGTAAATAACGAGCCACTGATATCCGTACGCGGTGATTGCACACGATAGCAACCCAGATGCGTTGAACGGGATTTAAATCAGGCGAACTTGGTCGCCGAGACATCGACGTGAGGTCACTATAACGCTCGTCAAACTAATGTAGCACGTTTCTCGCTCTGAGACACGGGTAATTATACTGCTGAAATATGACATCACTTTCTGGGAAGATATGAAGCATGAAGGGATGCAGATGATTCGCAGTTGTCAGTGTGTCTTCAATTACTACCACAGGTCCCATGCAAGCGCAGAAGAATGTCTCGCGTAGCATAATACTGCTTCCACAAGCCTGCGTCCGTGGTGCGCCGCACCTTTCGAGTCGCCGTTCGTCTCGAGGAACGATGTGCTCCGAAACACTTCTACATCTACATCTACATTTATACTCCGCAAGCCACCCAACGGTGTGTGGCGGAGGGCACTTTACGTGCCACTGTCATTACCTCCCTTTTCTGTTCCAGTCGCGTACGGTTCGCGGAAAGAACGACTGCCGGAAAGCCTCCGTGCGCGCTCGAATCTCTCTAATTTTACATTCGTGACCTCCTCGGGAGGTATAAGTAGGAGGAAGCAATATATTCGATACCTCATCCAGAAACGCACCTTCTCGAAACCTGGACAACAAGCTACACCGCGATGCAGAGCGCCTCTCTTGAAGAGTCTGCCACTTGAGTTTGCTAAACATCTCCGTAACGCTATCACGGTTACCAAATAACCCTGTGACGAAACGCGCCGCTCTTCTTTGGATCTTCTCTATCTCCTCCGTCAACCCGATCTGCTACGGATCCCACACTGATGAGCAACACTCAAGTATAGGTCGAACGAGTGTTTTGTAAGCCACCTCCTTTGTTGATGGGCTACATTTTCTAAGCACTCTCCCAATGAATCTCAACCTGGTACCCGCCTTACCAACAATTAATTTTATATGATCATTCCACTTCAAATCGTTCCGCACGCATACTCCCAGATATTTTACAGAAGTAACTGCTACCAGTGTTTGTTCCGCTATCATATAATCATACAATAAAGGATCCTTCTTTCTATGTATTCGCAATACATTACATTTGTCTATGTTAAGGGACAGTTGCCACTCCCTGCACCAAGTGCCTATCCGCTGCAGATCTTCCTGCATTTCGCTACAATTTTCTAACGCTGCAACTTCTCTGTATACTACAGCATCATCCGCGAGAAGCCGCATGGAACTTCCGACACTATCTACTAGGTCATTTATATATATTGTGAAAAGCAATGGTCCCATAACACTCCCCTGTGGCACGCCAGAGGTTACTTTAACGTCTGTAGACGTCTCTCCATTGATAACAACATGCTGTGTTCTGTTTGCTAAAAACTCTTCAATCCAGCCACACAGCTGGTCTGATATTCCGTAGGCTCTTACTTTGTTTATCAGGCGACAGTGCGGAACTGTATCGAACGCCTTCTGGAAGTCAAGGAAGATATATCCTGCCTGGTGACGTTGCGGGCATCTGACGCGCTATGAAAAGTTCGTAAGCGCAGCATAGACGGTGAGGGTTACCCTAGCTCACTTCTGTGAGCACCAGCATTGTCCGCTTTCGTCAGAGATACCACAGATCACTATCCATCCTACTTTACAGAGCTCACAAGCCTCCGAACCCCACGTTCTGTGCCGAGTCATGGACGTTAAACCATTTAGCGCCCAGTGGTAGTTTCACTATCCTTCTGCCTCTTTCCGTAGACGCTCACGATAGTAACACGCGAACATTCGACCAGCTACAACGTTTTCGAGGTACTCGTTCACAGGCTTTGCGTAGTACTGTAATAATCAGCCCTTTGACAAAGTCGCTTATCTCGTGAATATTCCCATTTGCAGCCCATATCTTCGCTAGGGTAACCCTCACCGTCTATGCTGCGCTTACGAACTTTTCATAGCGCGTCAGATGCCCGCAACGTCACCAGGCAGGATATATCGCGGTGGGCAGTGCTTATAATGTTTTGGCTTATCAGTACATAATCGCGTTTTGTTTGAAGTAGCACGAAACGAATACTGTGTTCATGCACTACGGGGTTGTTTTTGCTATTCATCCGTGTTAGCTTTCATTTTTCTATACCTAGAGCCGAAGTCGTCCTGTATCACCCTACAATCATTCAATAACAACACATTTCCATGTACTACAGAGTCATCAGCAAACAGCCACATATTTCTGCTCACCGAATCAGTCCGATCGTTTATGTAACTGGAAAAGAACGTACTGAGCCCTATTACTTAAGCTATCGTATAGCCATTTACATGTCTGAGAACCTACTCCTTATATTGGGATTTTCGCTAACAGTCTTAAGATATGTACCGTGTCAAACAGTGACCGGAAACCTAGGAATATGGAATTTGCCGGTTACCCTTCATCCATCGTTCGTAGGTTATCGTGAGACAAAAGTGCAAGCTTAGTTAAGCACCATTGATGTTTTGTAAATTCGTATTGGTTTGTGGTCAGAGGTTTATATGCTTCGAGGAAATTTAATACATTCGAACTTAGAATGTACGTCACAGTTTTCCACTGCAGGAGAATATAATGATTTAGTGTTTTCAGATCCAACTTATTACAAATCGCTACTTAAAGTCTGGTGGATTAAAAAATTGGCTTCTCAACGACTGAAAAAGGCACCTTAATTTTCACTTATTACGTAGGTATCTGCTTACAATAAGAAACTTCCTGGCAGATTAAAACTGTGTGCCGGACCAAGACTCGAACTCGAGATCTTTGCCTTTCGCGGGCAAGTGCTCTATCATCTGAGCTACCCAAGCACCCTTCTGCGAAGAAGAGTTTCTGTGAAGTTTGGAAGGTAGGAGACGAGGTACTGGCAGAACTGAAGCTGTGACTACGGATCGTTAGTCGTGGTTGGGTAGCTCAGATGGTAGAGCACTTACCCACGAAAGCAAAGGTCCCGAGTTCGAGTTTTGGCCCGGCACACAGTTTTAATCTGCCAGGAAGTTTCATATCAGCACACACTCCGCTGCAGAGTGAATATCTCATTCCTTACAATATATTACGAACAATATTGGTACACAGGTATGACAGTACTTGAAACTACTGTTCTGTTATTAAAAGACACCAACTTTAGGTTGGTGATAAAAAACACATACACAACTGAAGTACAACTATCAGTAACAAATGGCTATGCTCGTGTTTTTTTTTTTTTTTTTTTTTTTTTTTTCGGGCTGTAACCGCGAAGACGCTTAGATATTTCAGCGCTGTCATAGTCAGAATGGAAGAGTAAGTCATGAAATCGCCGGTGGCCAGTTGCTCAATGCACCACGTCGCTGTACTGGAAACAGCGGGTTCGAAACCTACCACGAGCAATTAATTTTTAAGCATCCTTATGCCGGTTATGGTGTTAACGTATTGTTGCCAGTAACGAGTTGCGGGAAATCGGGACAACTGCTTAAAAGAAATCAGTGCTACGACCCAAAACCTCTTGCCGCACTTTAATCTTTCTTTATTGGTTTCAGGCGCGTTCATAAACTCAATTCAGAAATTTTATACACTCTACCATATTTTAAGAAAATACACATTAAGTTTCTAAATGTTTGCAGCATCTTAAATTTGTGAGGTATTGCGTCCCGCCTAAATCTTACGGGAAATATGTCACAAATGCCTTGAATTCAAGTCTTCCTAGGACATCGACTGCACGAGATTTCAGTTTTCCTTATGATACAGACACGAACTCAGAAATTGTTACTCTGCAAGTAATATATTCCATAACCGCACAGCCGGCCGGTGTGACCAAGCGGTTAAAGGCGCTACAGTCTGGAACCGCGTGAATGCTACGGTCGCAGGTTCGAATCCTGCCTCGGGCATGGATGTGTGTGATGTCCTTAGGTTAGTTAGGTTTAAGTAGTTCTAAGTTCTAGGGGACTGATGACCTTATAAGTTAAGTCCCATAGTGCTCAGAGCCCTTTGAACCATAACCGCACAAGTTGCTAACCTTAAGCTCTCAATCCCGTAGCACTAAACACCGATTAAAAACTAACTTGGAAGCGCCACCCACTAATTGTTCAAAAGAACATACAAGACAGACACAAACAAGATTCCGATTGGCCAGTTGTGAAGACCGAAGCCCTTGATAGTCATCCACATACTCCAAATCTTCACGTGTACCATGTACTCATACACTCCTGGAAATTGAAATAAGAACACCGTGAATTCATTGTCCCAGGAAGGGGAAACTTTATTGACACATTCCTGGGGTCAGATACATCACATGATCACACTGACAGAACCACAGGCACATAGACACAGGCAACAGAGCATGCACAATGTCGGCACTAGTACAGTGTATATCCACCTTTCGCAGCAATGCAGGCTGCTATTCTCCCATGGAGACAATCGTAGAGATGCTGGATGTAGTCCTGTGGAACGGCTTGCCATGCCATTTCCACCTGGCGCCTCAGTTGGACCAGCGTTCGTGCTGGACGTGCAGACCGCGTGAGACGACGCTTCATACAGTCCCAAACATGCTCAATGGATCGTCCAGTCATTCCGACGATCCATGAACACCAGGATCAAAGAGCATAAGCGACATTGCAGGTTGGGGCAGGTGGGGAAATCGGCTGTGGCAGAGCACGCACTGAATGAGACCGACCACGTGATAAAATTCGCCGACACGGAAGTTCTGGCTGTAGAGAAGCATTATCACACGCACTTGTTCAGAGAAGCTGTAGAAATACAAAAACACGCGAACAGTTTGAACAAGAAAGAGGAAAGCCTTAAGGTAAACGGATCCTGGCTTCCCGTACTGCAGCGAACGACCGTCGCAGGTAGCAAGAGGAGAACCGCACCGGAAATGACCGCGGAGAAGCCCTCGGACGTTGGCGCGCCAGGTACATATAGTCTGCGCCCGCGAGCTCGGCTCCAGTTCACCACCGGCAATGGAGGGTGAAGCTTTGACAATGCCAGCCACTCGTGCTGGCGAAACGTCAGAAAAATCATTAGATGAACGTCGGCCGAAGAACCCGAGACAGAAGCCAATAGGCAGTTTGTCAACAAGTGGCCACGAAAGCCTTAACAATTTTGTAATACAAGGTCTACCTGTCAGTAGGCAATGCACGAATAGCACAATGGGGTGTAGGGCTTTACTTCAGGAAAGAAATGGAACTCAGCGTAGTTGCAATAAAGTATGTAAACGAACGACTGATGTGGATAGATTTGACAGTGTATAGCAAGAAAATTAGGATTGTGTCAATATATTCGCATTGTGAAGAGACCGATCAAGATAAGATGGATTGTTTTTATGACGCACTCAGTTATGTAGTTGTTAGAGTAAAGGACGAGAACAGTGTTCTGCTCATGGGTGAGTTTAATGCCAGGATTGGAAATCGAACAGAAGTGTATGAAATGGTTATGGATAAATTTGGAAAGGATATGGAGGCCAACAGGAACGGGAAACAAATCTTGGATTTCTGTGCCAGTATGGGCTTAGTAATCACAAACTCCTTTTTTAAACATAAGAACATTCACCTGTATACTTGGGAAGGCAGGGGAACAAGATCTGTCATTGACTACATAACAACAGATCAGGAATTCACGAAGGCTGTGAGGGACACACGAGTATTCAGGGGATTCTTTGATCACACTGATCACTATTTAATCTGCAGTGAAATTGGTATTGTGAGGCCGAAAGTGCAGGAGGTCAGGTCCATATGTAAGAGTGGAGAAACTGCAGGATTAGGAAATCAGGCACAAGTACATAACAGTGGTCTCAGAAAGGTGCCAGTTAGTTGAATGTAGTCAATTACAGTCATTGGAAAAGGTATGGACAAGGTACAGGGACACAGAACAGTAGTGTGTAAAGGTAGAATGAAGCAAACAGCTTGGTGGAATGACATAGTCAAGGCAGCCTGTAAAAGGAAAAAGAAAGCGTATCAAAAATGGCTACATACTAGAACTCAGGTAGACAGAGAAAGTTATGTTGAAGAAAGAAACAAAGCCAAACAGATAATTGCAGCATCCAAGAAGAAATCTTGGGAAGACTTTGGAAACATGTTGGAGACTTTGGGTCAGGCTGCTGAAAAACCATTCTGGAGTGTAATTAGCAGTCTTCGAAAGGGAGGTAAGAATGAAATGACAAGTATTTTGGACAGGTCAGTAAAACTGCTGGTGAATCTTGTTGACGCCTTGGGCAGATGGAGCGAATATTTTGAAGAGTTGCTCAATATAGGTGAAAATACGATCAGTAATGTTTCAGATTTCGATGTACAATGGGATAGGAATGATGATGGAAATAGGATCATATTTGAGGAAGTGGAGAAAATGGTCAACAGATTGCAGTGCAACAAAGCGGCTGAGGTGGTTGAAATTAAGACGGAACTCATCAAATACAGTGGAATGTCATGTCTTAAATGGCTGCACAGGATAACTGAAATGGCGTGGGAGTCGGGACAGGTTCCATCAGACTGGGCGAAAGCAGTAATCACACCAATCTTTAAACATGGAAACAGAAAAGATTGTAACAACTACAGAGGTATCTCTTTAATCAACGTTGTGGGTAAAATCTTTTCAGGTACTGTTGAAAGGAAAGTGCGAGTATTAGTTGAGGACAAATTGGATGAAAATCAGTGTGGGTTTAGCCCTCTTAGAGGTTGTCAGGACCAGATCTTTAGCTTACAGCAAATAATGGAGAAGTGTTACGAGTGGAACAGGGAATTGAATATACGCTTTATAGATCTAGAAGAGGCATATGACGGGTTCCTAGGAGGAAGTTATTGTCTGTTCTACGAGATTATGGAATAGGAGGCAAACCTTTGCAAGCAATTAAAGGTTTTTACATAGATAGTCATGGAGTAGTTAGAGTTGACGGTAAATTGAGTTCATGGTTCGGAGTAGTTTCAGGGCTGCAACCTGTCTCCACTGTTGTTCAAATTATTTATGGATCATATGTTGAAAACAATAGACTGGCTGGGTGAGATTAAGATATGTGAACACAATATATGCAGTCTCGCAAATGCGGATGACTTAATTGTGATGGCAGATTCGATTGAAAGTTTGCAAAGTAATATTTCAGAGCTAGATCAGAAATGTAAGGACTATAGTATGAAGATTAGCATCTCCAAAACGAAAGTATTGTCAGTGGGAAAGAGATATAAACGGATTGAGTGTCAAATAGGAGGAACAAAGTTAGAACAGGTGGACGGTTTCAAGTACTTAGGATGCATATTCTCACAGGATGGCAACATAGTGAAAGAACTGGAAGAGAGGTGTAGCAAAGCTAATGCAGTGAGCGCTCAGCTATGATATACTCTATTCTGCGAGAAGGAAATCAGTACCAAGACTAAGTTATCTGTGCACCGTTCAATCTTTCGACCAACTTTGTTGTATGGGAGCGAAAGCTGTGTGGATTCAGGTTACCTTATCGATAAGGTTGAGTTTACGGATGTGAAAGTAGCTAGGATGATTGCAGGTACTAGTAGATGGGAAAAAAGGCAGGAGGGTGTCCACAATGAGGAAATCAAAGAAAAACTGGGCATGAACTCTATAGATGTAGCAGTCAGGGCGGACAGGCTTAGATGGTGGGGTCGTGTTACACGCATGGGAGAAGCAAGGTTACCCAAGAGGCTCATGCGTTCAGCAGTAGAGGGTAGGAGGAGTCGGGGTAGACCAAGGAGAAGGTACCTGGATTCGGTTAAGAATGATTTTGAAGTAATAGGCTTAACATCAGAAGAGGCAACAATGTTAGCACTAAATAAGGGATCATGGAGGAATTTTATAAGGGGGACTATGCTGCAGACTGAACGCTGAAAGGCATAATCAGTCTTAAATGATGATGATGATGATTGTTTATTGCTATTGCGTAATTGTAGAGAGAATCTCCTTTGTAGTTGTAGTTTTTCATTGTTGTACAATAAAACAGTTGTGGCATGCATGTAGATTTGCACCAAGTATTTCGCAGCTGCGCTTGCAATTAACTAGATATTATTTTCAGTGCTATGTTAATGTGTTTTCTTATTTTGCTCTTCAGATTGTGCTTTCTTGTGTTATCGTGTGAAATACTGTGACAATAATGGCGTGTGAAAAACGTAATACTAAGCTCCAAAGTAAACTGAGAAATGACAGTGAAGACGAGAGTAGTATATTAGCGCCACCGTGAAATGAATTAACTAATGTTCAACATAGTAATTTGGTAATTGTGCATAGGGGAATGGATCAGGCAATAAATAATCGTGTAGACAGTGAAACAGCTAGTGAAGAGGGTAGTATTGTCGATCGGTCGGTCAGAAAAAGCTCGCCACAGGGATTCGAAATGACAGGACACAATTTTGCAAATACATTTCCGAGAATGTAGGTTTGGAACGAAGTATTTTATAGTCGTGAAACACGGACTGTCGGAAAACTGGAATAGAAGAGAATCCAAGCATTCGAGATGTAGTGCTACAGACGAATGTTGAAAACTAGGTGGATTGATAAGGTAAATAATGAGGAATGGAATATGTTAAAAACACTGGAAAGGAGGAGGGGCTGGATGCTAGGACATCTGTTATGACATCAGGGAACAACTTCCATGGCACTAGATGGAGCTGTAGGGGGCAAAAACTGTAGAGGAAGACAGATATTGAAATACATCCAGCAAATAATTGAGGATGTAAGTTGCAAGTGATATTCTGAGATGAAGAAATTGGCACAGGAGAGGAAATGGTGGCGGGAAAAAAAGATTGTCCTTGTCTCGGAGCCAGAACCGTTTTACACGGGTTTGAGGAGCATTATAATTAACTCACGTTGACGTCTCAGTGTCCAAATTCATCTGACGTAAATCATGTGGCACCCGTCACGATAACTATCGGGAGACATCACAGCGTACGCAGATCAGATCTGAGCGTAGACATCTAATGCCACATACCTCTGCAAACCTACCAACCAACAGACGCATCCTTGATACGCAGAATCTGTGATGCATTTAATACCAAAGACGGACAAACAAGGTATAAAATAGGTTGTCGTAGTGTTTTCACTCATTAGTGTATATTTATGGGTAACGTTGCAAAGGGATATGTGATGGAACGAACACCTAAGGTTGATAGTAGAGAAAGCGAGTGGTAGACTTCCGGTTATTGCGTCAGGTTTCTGAAAGTATAGCCCAATTGTAAAGGAGATTGCGTATAGAACACTGCTGTGACCTCTTCTTGGGTATTGCTAGAGTGTTTTGGATCCCTCACGGACGCATTAGAGGAAGACATCGAAGTAACTCAGTGGCGTGCTACTAGATTTGTTACCGTGTGTATTCTACGGTGCGAAGAGTAGCAATAGTCTCTGTATAAGGAAAAGTGTGAACTCATCCATATGTGTACGAAAAGAAATGCGGTATAGCTCGATTACACGATAAACCACATAAATTTAAACGCTGTCAATTCAGTTAAGAATCTAGGAGATCATGAATAAATGAAATTGGAACAATAACATAGATAATTTTGTGGGAAAGGGATCCGAAGGCTGCGCGTTAATGGCGGAATACTTAGAGAATGTTATCGCGAAATAGCGGATAAAATGTCACGATTATGGCGGTCGCGGTGGTCTCGCGGTTCTAGGCGCGCAGTCCGGAACCGTGGGACTGCTACGGTCGCAGGTTCGAATCCTGCCTCGGGCATGGATGTGTGTGATGTCCTTAGGTTAGTTAGGTTTAAGTAGTTCTAAGTTCTAGGGGACTGATGACCACAGCAGTTGAGTCCCATAGTGCTCAGAGCCATTTGAACCATTTTTTTTGTCACGATTATGATAACCGACTTGGGGTGGCAGTAATTGCAATAAAGCCGTTTTTTGTTACAGCGAGACCTTTGGACGAAATCTCGATCATGAAGTTCCTGCTCTAAATGTGAAAATACAATGACGGAAAAAAATAGCGACACCAAAAAAATTAATGTAATTAAATTTTGGGAATATCTTTCTCTAAGTAACATATCTAAGAGATTAACATTGCAGGTTCACAGGTTATGTAAGCTTAAAAAATGCCATTGAAAATGTGAAATGCTGCCATATTAACCACCGGTGTACCACCAGAATGTTAAATGGAAGCATTTAAACGTGCATGTATTATGTTGAATAGTTGCCGGATGTCATTTTGTTGGATGCAGCTCCATGCCTATCGCAGTTGATGCTCCAGTACAGGGACGGTTTATGAAGTCTGTGGATGACGCTGGAGTTGTCGTCCATTGATACCCATACGTGTTCTGTTAGAGACAGATCTCGTGATCGAGCAGGCCAAAGAACTTGTTGGCACTCTGTAGAGCACATTGTTTTACAACAGCGACATGTGGGCGAGCGTTATCCTGTTGAAACACATCCCCTTGAATGCTATTCGTGAATGGCAGCACAACAAGTCGAATCACCAGATTGACGTACAAATATTGCAGTCAGTGTGCATGGAATTATCACAAGAGTGCTCCTGCTGTCATACAAAATCGCACCCCAGGCCACAGCTCCTGGTGTAGGTCCCCTGTGTCTATCACGCACACGGGCTGGTTGCAGGCCCTCACCTGCCTCCCTCTAACCAACACCTAACCATCGCTGACACCGAGACGTAACCTGCTTTCATCAGAAAACACAAGAGACCTCCATCCTGCCGCCCAGTGAGCTCTCGCATGACAGCACTGAAGTCGCAAATGGGTGTGGTTTGGGGTCACTGGAATGCACCCAACAGCATGTCTGACTCGGAGATGTCCTTAAAGTAACCGCTTTTCAACAGTTAGTTGTGTCACTGTGCAGCCAAAAGCTATTCATATTGCTGCTGCAGATGCAGTAATATGTGCCACAGCCATACGCCGAACACAATGGTCTTCCCTTTCGGTAGCGTCATGTGGTCGTCCGGAGACCGGTGTTCTTACGATGTACTTTCTCGTGACCACCTCTGCCAGCGTCCTTCCGAGACTTTCTGCAGTATCGCGGAAGGAATATCTAGCTTCTTGTGGTCCCATTAGACGACCTTGTTCAAATTCAGTGAGATGCTGGTAATGGCGTCTTTGCCGTCTTAAAGGCATTCCTGACTAACACCAACTCACCACATCCAATCTCAAAGGTCAACTGCGGTCCTGGAAAGGACCAAGATGATGTTTCTGGTGTGAAAGGATCAGCCGCCAGAGAAACCTGACGCCCAGGGTACGCCCGATTGCAAGTCTTATCTTGGTCGGAAATCATTGCAATCTTCGTGGAGGCTCCTTTCATGTACCCCAATACTCCTCAATAACGACCCAACCAGATCCACAGCACACTGCAACATTACTGCAGATCAGATAGCACATCAACTGCTCATGAATGGGAAAGGAAGCCATAGAATCAAAATTCCGAAAGTACAGCAAGAGGCCCAAGAACAAACGAGGGATCTGACTCTCCCATTCCAGATGTCTGAATTTTACAAGGCTATTAAGGAGAACGAAACTGGCAAAGCATACGGTCTAGATGACATCCGTATGGAACAAATCAAGAATTTCGGCCCAGAAACAAGAAAGTGGATCCTGCAGCCTTTCAGCAACCACATGAACCAGTGCCAAATACCAAAGATCTGGCGAAAGAGCAGGGTGATAGCTTTTCTGAAACCTGGAAAGGAAGCAAATCATCCCAAGAATTTCAGACCAGTTAGCCCTTTGAGTCACCTTTATAAACTGTTCGAACGTATGATTCTGAATAGAATCCTACCAGTAATAGACCCTCTTCTCATTCCCCGAACATGCAGGATTTCGACCAAACAGAAGCTGCACAGGGCAACTTTTGAATCTCACTCAGTTTTTAGAGGATGGTTTTGAAACCCATCAAGTAACGGGCGTGGTCTTCGTGGATCTCATAGCAACGTATGATACTGTACATCATCGGTTACTCCATGCAAAACTATACAATATGATCAACAACGCCCACCACGTTAGACTACTCAGCACCCTCCTCCAAAACCGCAGGTTTTTTGTTGAATTACAAGGACAACGCAGTCGCTGGAGAGCGCAGAAAAATGGTCTACCTCAGGGAAGTGTCTTGGCTCCACTTCTCTTCAACATCTATACCAACGACCAGTCATTGACCCCAGGCACAAGGAGATTCTTATATGCAGATGACCTAGCCCTTGCTACGCAGAGCTCATGCTTTGAAAGAGTGGAAAGAAGCCTGACAACAGCACTTAGAACACTGTCAAGCTACTACAACCGGAACCAACTCAGACCAAACCCTTCGAAGTCACAAGTGTGGGCCTTTCATTTAAGGAACAGGGAAGCTAATCGTGAGTTATATATAGCATGGTCAGGCATCCAACTCCAGCATCATCACGGACCTAAATACTTGGGAGTCACTCTCGATACAACTCTGACATTCAAAACTCACTGCAAGAACACCAAAATGAAAATCTCCGCTCGAAACAACCTAATTCGCAAACTAGCCGGGACACAGTGGGGATCACATCCACAAACTATTCGCTGTTCTGCAATGGCACTGTGCTTTTCTACTGCTGAGCATGCTTCTGCAGTCTGGTACAGGTCATCTCATGCCAGACAAGTAGACATTGCTGTCAACGAAACCTGCAGGTTGATCACAGGTTACTTAAGACCTACCCCAACTGATAAGCTCTACTGCCTAGCTGGAATAGCGCCACCATCGGTACGCAGAACAGTGGCTGACAACAAGGAGAGACTGAAAGTGGAACAGGAGAGTGCCCATCCACTGCACGGACATAATCCACCACAGCAACGGCTGAGATCGCGAAAGAGCTTCCTGAGAACATCCGACAAGCTCACCATTTCACCAGAGAAGGCAAGGCTGGAGTTATGGAAGAAGTCGACGCCTCACCTGCAGACGCCAGAAGCTGAAGAACTACCACCTGGACACAACGTGAGCTGGGTGGTGTAGAAATCTTTAAACAGATTACGATCAGGAATTCGACGATCCAGAGACAATCTGAAGAGATGGGGCTTCATAACAGAAGATCCGTCCTGTGATTGTGGACAAGAACAAACCACAAGCCACATGCTCCAGTGCCTTTTGTGCCCTACATCCTGCACGACGATTGATCTCCTGCAAGCCACTCCAAGCGTCTTGGGGGTTGCAAAGTACTGGGCACATGTAATATAAATACAATTTGTGTATATATGTACATATTTATTGATGTGTATGGCTACTGTAAATTTGTATGTTTCTGATTCGAGAATAATAATAATAATCTGAAAGGTAACTAACACCCACAACCGTTACAGCGAGTTTTTGAAGCAAAGCTCATTTGCATTCTCTTATTGGCGCAACATGTGCCACTCTTAAGGGAGCCGCGCGGAGTGGCCGCGTGGTTTGAGGCGCCATGTCACTGATTGCGCGGCCCTTCTGCCGGAGGTTCGAGTCGTCCCTCGGGCATTGGTGAGTGTGTTGTCCTGAGCGTAAGTTGGTTTAAATAGTACATAAGTCTAGGGACCGATGACCTCAGCAGTTTGGTCCCTCAGGAATTCACGCACATTTGAACATTTTCTTATGGGACTGGTGCGTATATGGAATAGACATCTTCTTTCGTTTGTGTCGCACAGCTCCTACTTGGTGCTGCGATTTTTTTCCGTGAGTGTGTTTTATTGGCACGAAACTAAACAAGGAGAAATGATCGTCGTAATAACTTAAGAGAAATCAAACGTCTTACAGCGTGTAACTGTAGAGAAATTCTCTGAAGGTGGTGACAGCAACCCCTTGCCAGGCACTTAACCGTGAGTTGTAGAATAATCATGACGATGTAGGTATAATCCATGACCTACTTTCACACTGTGTCGTATTCCAAACGTGCGTTCTCAGAAAGTTGTTTCTCAAATTAAGGCCGATTTTAGATACTAGTAAACTTCTTACGGCCAGAAGTGCTCTGTTTGCTTCTGCAAAGAAAATGCAGTACGACTTTGAAATATATGACTTGCTTCCTAAAATTTTAGAGCGATGGCGTTTTCATGGTCTTTTGGCAGTTTTCCGTTGTTCGTTATGGGTGTGACTTGATACGTGAATGTTGACACTGACTGAGACTTTAATGAGACTGCATTTTAGGCATTTTAAATGTTGCCTACTTGAATCACGTTCGTCTCGGACTATTCTGGCAAGAGTCCTAATAACGCCACCGTTGAGCACATTAAATCTTCAAACATACACACATAACGTTACTTGCATTACTATTCAACATTTGCCTTCCTGTATGTATTATTACATAATGTTCTGTGGCTGTAATACAGGGAAGATCAGTGCATTACCCCTCTAATACGCAACCCGTACCAGTGTACTGAATGGCGTTTGTGTCGCTCAGAACGGATCTAGTTTCCCGCTTGTCGTTAATCTGCGGCTTAGTTCTGTATGTATCAGTGGTTACCCGGGAATCTTGTAGCGTTTGCTGTGCAACCCGCAACTGGAAACCAACTAATCATCTGGTAACCGCAAAGGGCTTGCGGGGGTCATATACCTGTAAACTATTTATTCGTAATGTTCGTATAATCCTATTCCAAGTGTATTTGAAACGGAAACTAGTTGCAAAGCCACATAACAAAGTTATAAAATCAGAACAGCCGTCATTTGGAAAAAGACGAAAAATGTATTACAAAATATAACTTACTCTCTCGACACAAAATAAATACTCTGCTTGCACAATTATGAATTGCTTTTCTTTTCATATTGTAATCTCTGCTTGATAAGTTCAAGGCCTGTGAAGCCCTTGATATATTTATCAGTAAAAATGATGGGGTATGATCATTTATGTAGCAACTCTAAATTAATGTAGAATTGGATGGTAGTTTCCTATCGATGATCACAAGCGTACTTGCAACTCTGTCAGTCTTTCCTGCTACTTTTCAAATAAATAATGGTTCATGTAAAAGATCTTGATCGTTCAGCGTCGTGGCTTGCAACCTACAGCAGTTGTTTCAACAGTGGAGTGTTTGAGCTTTCAGTCAAAAATTGAGGCAACCTTCACAGTGTCAGAAAAACCACGAATACCCAGTTTTGGACGACTATTGGCACAGACGGACGGTGGGGTATCATTCCAACCCTTAGGAAAAACTTGACAGAAAACCAATCTGAAGAAAATAGAAATAAAAAAAATTGTTGTTGTTGTGGTCTTCAGTCCTGAGACTGGTTTGATGCAGCTCTCCATGCTACTCTGTCCTGTGCAAGTTTCTTCATCTCCCAGTACCTACTGCAGCCTACATTCTTCTGAATCTGCTTAGTGTATTCATCTCTTGGTCTCCCTCAACGATTTTTACCCTCCACGCTGCCATCCAGAACTAAACTGGTGATCCCTTGTTGCCTCAGAACATGTCCTACCAACCGATCCCTTCTTCTAGCAAGTTGTACCACAAACTCCTCTTCTCCCCAATTCTATTGAATACTTCATCAGTAGTTATGTGATCTACCCATCTAATCTTGAGCATTCTTCTGTAGCACCACATTTCGAAAGCTTCTATTCTCTTCTTGACCAAACTATTTATCGTCCATGTTTCACTTCCATACATGGCTACACTCCACATAAATACTTTCAGAAACGACTTCCTCACACTTAAATCTATACTCGATGTTAACAAATTTCTCTTCTTCAGAAATGCTTTCCATGCCGTTGCCAGTCTACGTTTTATATCCTCTCTACTTCAACCATCATCAGTTATTTTGCTCCCCAAATAGCAAAACTAGTTTACTACTTTAAGTGTCTCATTTTCCAATCTATTTCCCTCAGCATCACCCGATTCAATTCGACTACATTCCATTATCCTCGTTTTGCTTTTGTTGATGTTCATCTTATACCCTTCTTTCAAGACACTGTCCATTCCGTTCAACTGCTCTTCCAAGTCCTTAGCTGTCTCTGACAGAATTACAATGTCATTGGCGAACCTCCAAGTTTTTATTTCTTCTCCATGGATTTTAATACGTACTCAGAATTTTTCTTTTGTTTCCTTTACTGCTTGCTCAATATACAGATTGAATAGCATTACTACACCATTTTAGAGATTTTCAGTTCACTCAAGATTTAGTGTTGCACACTGCATATGGAGTACACGAAATGATTATATTTATAGATCAATAGCACCTTCAGTTCTGAGGAAGCAGGTATCAGCCCATGCTGAAACACCCATATTAGTGCGCGATGTAGCCTCTATGGGCGGCAACGCAGTGCTGACTCTGGTATCCGTTGGATCTTATACATGGCAAATAATGCCCTGGGATACGTTATATCACGCCTACTCGATCTGCTCAAGTAGTTCTGTGAGAGCTGTTAATTGACGAGTGTCCTGAGTCACTTCTCGTCCCATCATATTCCACAGCCCTTTCGCCTGAGTCAATTCTCGTCCTGTAATATCCCACAGGGCTTCACTGGACACAAGTCCGGAGATTGTGCTGGTCAGGGAAGTTGCTGCACGTCTTACAGAGCACGTTGAATTTCACTGGCAGCGTGTGAGCTACCATTATCATTTTGGAACAATACATCAGCTTCCAATTGAAAGAATGGCTTAAGAACAGGTGTGGTGACACTGTGCATGTACCGAGCGCTGGCTAGCGGTCCCCCAGAAACACCGAGACTGAACGACAATTACTGCTTATCACACCACAGACCCTAAAGCCGTCAGCACACGGACCGTGCATCCGAACGTTGAGCGTTGAGCGTGGCGAGTTTCTGACGTCATAACGTGAAATGGCACGTTCAGGAGTCTTTCCGAACGCGTAGAGCAATATCTAGCATGTCAGAGATTCTGAGCGTGCGTCTGAGCGTGACCAATCAGATGTCACGTGCACGCCATCTGCTTTCAGCACGGAGTTGTGAGGCGCCATATTGGCATTCATTTCAAGCCTATACGTATATATGCCGCTTCTGAGCACCAGCAAATTGAGAATCACACGAAAACCCGTTGTTAAATGTGTGATTGGTTGAAATAAAATAATGAGAAACATTATATTCGTGGCAGAAGAATTATTGTAACTTGCGTATTATGAGAGTACGCCATTTGAAGGCAACTACACACTGAGAATCCACCAAAAACGCTTAGTTCTGGCTACAATTTGTTATAATTAAATTTCAATTAGTAACATAGCCACGATTAATACTTTTAGAAAGAGACAGGATGCTGGAAGTGACCAACATATACTTCTCTCTGAATTAGCGTAGTTGGTAGTGTAACTGTTTCTTAACAGGTTGCGTATTATGGCGGTGGTTCGCGTCTCCCGATATTGAATTTTTTCCCTAACATTCGCATTTTTAATAGGTTCTGATGCTTTATTATTAGTTTAATATAAGTATATACTGTAATATTTGATGTTCACCTTTTTCTAGAGGAGTGAGTTTACTCGATTGGCTTAATCTACAGGACAGCTTGCGCTACTTGTGAAAGAAAAAGGAGCGAAATATCTTTATACGTTTGTAATTTACGTGTTGCAAGGATTCTACTAGCGGACAGGAACAGTGATCAAGTAAGAATGACCTTGCGGTTATACTAAATTGTGGGACTGATGAAATAATGTTTATCTTACGTGGAGAACTATTGCAAAATTTGTATCACACTGTTTGTAATGGAACTTTTATAAGCCTGTGTCCTTACTGATTGGACATGGCACTTTCCTTTTCGTCTTAAAACATGTATATGGATATTGAAGTCTTTATTTGTGTACATTACATATAGAACAATGTGACTACCATATGGGCAATGGAGCAAATGTGCGTTTTAATAGAGCTAACGCGGAAATTTTAGGCGCGCCCATTTACTAAACAGTGTGATTTACGAAACAGAAACATCCCGCAACTGCCGCTGGAGTGCGTTGTCATCGCCTACACTACGTTGGGGCCCACGTACCGTATACACAAGTCGCATCGTTCCTGAGCGTTCAGCAGCACGTTGAACTCAGCACGCTTAACGTTGACGTTCGACAGCACGGTGCGTGTGCCGACGGCTTAAGGCCTGTGATGGGGCAAGTGTATCTTGGACGAATGCACTCTACGAGACAGCGCTCAGCAGGTCTACATTGTATGTGCAAACGACCATTGCTCGTGCACAGGTAGAACTGCTTTCATGGCTGAAGATCATGGCGTGCCTAGAGGCGTGCGTACCAGTACTCCCACTGCTAATAACCGGTTTGCAACAATTCGCGTTGACGTGTCTGGGCTCACAAGCCCTCTTATCTCTGGTGTAGTAGCTGTACGATCTGCCACGGCTAATCCTACAACACATCATAGCGAGCGTCTGTGCTGTGTGGAAGGCCAGAACCTCGTCTATGGGTCTATAGATGTTCACGTCACCATTGATACCAGCGTCGTTGCACAACCAACGCAGCACGTCCTCCTTGTGTGGCAATTCTCCGAAACGACCATACCGCCATTCGGAAGGCCACAATTTAACCCCTTTGAAACTTGCTCAGCTAGCTGTAGGAAGCACGACTACATCTATGTGGCGTGGTTATCTGCTTGCTACACGCGTTTGCACCATATTGAGCCTTCTGGATGTGAGGTACCTATTAACGGTAAACATAGATGGCGGCCTGGTAGCTATGTCAATCTGCTGTCTGTTGGCTTACGACGTTGAAACGACTAGCAGTACTATACACTACGTGGTATATGCCGTCATCGGATCAAAATCGACGTCGCCTTTCCAGGCGTACTATTTTTTTTTTTCGGCAGTGTATACACATGAAACCGAAAGCACTTGTTCGTGGCGTACTACAGAAGCATCGGTATATTGGTAGTAGTCTACTTCCAGAAGTGGATGCGCCAGCGCTGAGAATTCCGTTTCTCGCCGTCGGGGGGAGTGCTTATTCATGCTTCCCTTCATCTGGTGGTACTGCTCCTCTTATTTGTCGCCGTTGGGAGGCGGTCGTTTTCAAACGCACTAGGATACTGTTTTAAGATACTGACCTTCAGTTTTGAAGGTCTGTTCTTTTTGAAAACTGAGGGATCCCCTAAATGTGATACCTCACTTGTTAAGTCCCAGCTGCTCGTGGCATCTGGCTGTACCTAATACACCATAAGTCACCGTATTGCTGGTAGTATAATTAGTAGAACCTAGCATGAGCCACTGGAAGTTCACGTTGGCGTGAATGTGTTAACTGAGCGTTTCAGTAGAAGCTCTGTGCAGACATTTATCAGCCGTCTACTCCAAAAGCTACAATGGATTTAATGTCTATTCCAGGTAGATTTCTCCTAAATGTAGGGGGAAGTGTATTACTGCACTCTATATCTGCGAATTTCACTCATGAAATCTTCCTAGCATATCAGACCTCGCCTGAAGATGACGAGTAGGAAACTCGTTGAAACGTGTCTACAAGACGGCGCTGCCATCCGGCTGGTATCCTGCGAAGATTTCATTAAAAGGGAAAATATCTGAAGGAAATGTAATTTATCCGCGAAAGGAGCGGCTTTCAAACCGCACGTACGCCCGATTCTTGAGTACTGCTCATAAGCTTCTGGCACTTAATATGTTCGATTAATAAAAGGAATAGAGATTACTTGGTGTCACCGCCAGACACCACACTTGCTAGGTGGTAGCCTTAAAATCGGCCGCGGTCCGTTAGTATACGTCGGACCCGCGTGTCGCCACTATCAGTGATTGCAGACCGAGCGCCGGCACACGGTAGGTCTAGAGAGACTTCCTAGCACTCGCCCCAGTTGTATAACCGACTTTGCTAGCGATGGTTCACTGACAAAATACGCTCTCATTTGCCGAGACGATAGTTTAGCATAGCCTTCAGCTACGGCATTTGCTACGACCTAGCAAGGCGCCATTATCAGTTACTATTGATATTATGAATCATGTACCGTCAAGACCGACGTTCATTAACGGATTAAAGTTAAGTATTCCACCAGCTGCGTCCGTTTTTCTAAATTCTAATTTCCTTGTCCTGTTCCAGACCTCACGCCAGCCTGCGTCAGCTAAAACGCGTGCCTTTCGGCCTCCTTCTAGTAACACGGTGTTGGCTCTCCTGCCAACCAAAACAGATTATCCAAAGAAAGATAGGCGTGTCTCGTCACGGGCCCACTTCGTAAGCATAAGAATACTACAGAGATGAGTAACAACATCCTGTCGTAAACGCTATAAAAGAAGCGTGCTAAATCACGTCGAGGTTTACTGTTGAAATTGCGTGGGCGTACATTCCAAAGAGAAGCGTGTGACTTGTTAGCGCCTCCCATACGTCTTACGAGATGAACACGAAGAGAAATTAGAACTCATACGGAACTTACCAAAGGTCACATTTCCCAGAAACCATTCATAGGTGGGATAAAGTAAAGAAATTTTGCAGCATTTTCAACAACACGTACTGTTTCATTTTAGCAAAGTATCAAAAACTGATATAATTAATTTTATTCACTACACATGTTAACAACATTTTACTTACGTATTGCACTCTTCTTTTCATTTCATTTCATTTTGGCAGTTTTCATCGTTGTAAATAAACTTGGAGCGTACATAAGAAGGTGATTTTGCAATACATAAAATATTTTGCCGTAGTCGGAAGGTAAATTCGCAATACAAAGTTTCATTCACCCTATTACGTCAGTCCTTATCTTCAGAACTGGACTGCTTCCGATAACTGTCACACATATAGACAGCCTCCTTTGTCTGTTGTTTTTGGTACTTGTCATGTTAGGGTGCTAAGACAAATGATCGTCGTGTCCATAATACGCCTACTTTTTCTTGACATCAGGTGACTAAGCCTGCACGCAGACACCATAAATCCAGTTGCCACCTTTTCTGTCCCCCTACGTTGTTGTTTGCATGGACTGGTTGCAACTTTTGGGGAATTGTTTACAACTGTGGAACTGAATGTTGATGGACTGTAATTTTGGTTGCTTTCAAGTGCATTGAGAGATTTGGCTAATGAATCATTTCTCCTCCTGTTCTGCTCCGGTATTTATTCCTTAGGTGCATTAGGAAACTTCAACAGATTTTCCTCAGATAGATTCTCTGGAACTCAAAAACTGAAACCATAACGTTCCTTAAAACTTTTCTACTATCACTTACTAGCCACCTGTTGTGTGAAATTAAACATATTATCTCCTACTTAGGTTGCAGCTAAATCGTGCGCAACTTTTCTGAGTTGAATAGCACTTAATGTAAAACGAAATAGCTGCATCTCAGCTGGCAATGCGGTACTCTATTTGAGGTGGCAATATAAATGGTCAACCAATTTTTTCCATTTCTAGATTTTCGGTGTATGCATTGCTCTGGAAAAACTTTTCAACAGTATTGCAGGGAACATAGTATCCAGAGTATTCAAAAAATCTGTACCCAAACTAACGCGCATTACACATGAGGAAAAAAGAAATATATTTCTTAAAGCAACCTTGTATCGGAAACCCATATTGCGTGAGCATGGAGCGTGTATAGGTAATACAGGACTGGAGCAGCTGAAAGTCGTTGCGTCTACCGTTGTTACGGCAAACGTTAGCTTCAGATACGTAGTATATTGTGCTGTCATGATCTTCGACACTGAGCCAGTAAACAGCTGGTAACACTAGTGCCTGAATGGCAATTTCAGTGTCAACATACAGCGTTACACATGGGAAGAGTTGCGAGACATGCGGACATCACTCCGTTAGACTTCTTTCTCTGGCCCTATATGAACGACGAGGTGAGTTCTACCCCTTTCGACTCGGAGGCGGAATTGATTACAAGAATTCTTCCAGCAGCCACTCGAACACATAACACATCACGCATTTTCGATCAGACACGAGACTCCCTGCTACGTCGATAACGACTCTGCACTGAGGTTAATGGTGTTAATTTCGAGCATTTATTGTAATGCAATAGCTGTCAGAACAATAACTGTTTTATTCTCAGTCCAACTCAGTAACCTCAAGCACACTCAGTACTCCAACAATGTGATTGCATTACGAAATATATACATACCAGGTGATCAAAAAGTCAGTATAAATTTGAAAACTGAATAAATCACGGAATAATGTAGATAGAGATGTACAAATTGACATACATGCTTGGAATGACATGGGGTTTTATTATAACCAAAAACATACAAAAGTTCAAAAAATGTCCGACAGATGGCGCTTCATCTGATCTGAATAGCAATAATTAGCATAACAAAGTAAGACAAAGCAAAGATGATGTTCTTTACAGGAAATGCTCAATATGTCCACCATCACTCCTCAACAATAGCTGTAGTCGAGGAATAATGTTGTGAACAGTACTGTAAAGCATGTCCGGAGTTATGGTGAGGCATTGGCGTCGGATGTTGTCTTTCAGCGTCCCTAGAGATGCCGGTCGATCATGATACACTTGCGACTTCAGGTAACCCCAAAGCCAATAATCGCACGGACTGAGGTCTGGGGACCTGGGAGTCCAAGCATGACGAAAGCGGCGGCTGAGCACACGATCATCACCAAACGACGGGCGCAAGAGATCTGTCGAACATTTTGGGAACTTTGTTTTCTTTGTGCTAATAAAACCGCATGGCATTCCAAGCATGTGTGTCAATTTTTACCTCTCTATCTACATTATTCCGTGGTTTATTAAGTCTTCAAATTTATGCTGACTTTTTGATCACCCGGTATATTCGTATCTCTGTCATCAGCGCTGTTAGTTTGCAAATGAATTTTTGAAAATTCTGTATATAATGACATTTTCATATTTTTCTAGCCTTGCTGCAACCATGAGATTCAAAGTTTCGTAATTTCTGTTTCACTTTTCCCTTTTTAGTTTCTTTAGAAAATTGAAGATAACCGCAGGGAAGTTGCTTAATCCACAACCTTTTATTGGGTACACGACTAGTTACGGAACAGTTACAGTTCCATCATCTGGTGTAAACTGTCCATCATCTTGTGTAAACTGCAGCAGTGAAAATATTCTCTGATACGCGAAAGGGAGGGGATCCTCAAGTCTGAAATATCAGATAGTAAACTATGCAACTAAACTTTCAAAATTAAAACAAATTAAAAGAGAGAGCTCAGGACGTTACTTACCACTAAAATCATCTGGGGTCATCTTCAGCCCAACGTTGTCATGGAACCAAAGGGACCTAAAACATCACCACGGGACACCAAAAGTTAGCAAAATAATAAAGCATGTAAAATGCAATAGAAATTCGGAAGGGGAGAAGAAATCATATTGCGTGGAGTTACTGACAAAAATTCCACAACAGCCATTCCCCCGTGCTGCCCGAATAGGAAAACAATGAGGAAAACTATGGAATAGTAAATACTAGCTGTGAGTACTGAAGCCCCACACGATCCAAGCGCAGGAGCGTTACGAAATAGACATGAAATTGGTGAATGGTTTAAAGTGGATAGGAAACGGAACCATCACAACATTAAAAGAGAAGACGACTTGTACATTAAAAAAGGAAAAATATTAAGTTTATGCACACCTTAATCCGCCTGGATAATGTCATAATTAATTAGAATATTTTTGTGATAAATGTCTGTTCGTTCATTAATTGTATCGAGAGGAGGGGAATGAAGACTTCTTAAGATTTCAATAGCTTCCGGAGCTTCTCGTATTTTTAGCTTCCCTGCCGTTTTCCTCATTTTTTAAAATGGATTTGCACAGTTGCATTTGTCCCATAAAAAGAACTCTTCGTTTCTTTATATTTTAATTTCGTACACTTTCCTTGAGTAGCAGTCGCTCCCCACTTAGGAGACATGTCAAATCAAATCCCGAAAAGTTCGCAGGACTAAGACGACACTCCTTAATCACGCAATGTGACTGTGATGAACGCGTCAAAAGCCTTCCGTAAATCTAAAAATATGGAAACATTCTGACATCCCCTATCGACAACACTCATTATTTCGTGAGAATAAAGATCTAGTTGTATTTCAAATGAACGATATTTTCTGAATCCTGGTTGGCTGTAATTCATAACGTTCGAACATAGTACATGTTCCAGAATCCAACTGTAAATCGACGTTCCCGATGTGGGTCTATAATTCAGCGGATTACTCCTTTCTTGGGTCTTGGTGTGACTTGAGCAACTTTCCAGTCTTTGAGTACGGACCTTTCGACATGCTAACGCTTGTTAAGTAAAGTGCAATTCTATCAGCATACTCTGAAAGGAACGTGACTGGTACATAGACCAGAGGCCTTTCCCATTTTAAGTGATATAAGCTGCTCCACTAGAGCGATGATATCTACTTCAAAGTTAACAATATTAGCAGTTGTTATTGACTAGAATTCTGGAATAATTACTCTGCCTTCTTTGGTGAAGGAATTTAGGAAAGCGATGATTACTAACTCTGCTTTAATGGCACGGTCATCCATAGCATCACCTTTGTTATCGTGCTGTGAAGGTACTGATTGTGTCTTTCCACTGATGTAGATTGAATACGGCCAGAATCTCTTTGGTTTTTCTGCCAGACTTCGGAAAGAGGTTGGCTGAAGTATTAAAAGCATTTCGCATTGAACTTACCGCTAAATTTCGAGTTTCTATAAAATTTTGTCAGTTTGGTGGTTTTGTGTTCTTTGAAATTTGGCATTATTTATTCGTTGCTTCTGCGCCAGTGTTCTGACCCGTATTGTGTACCATGGGGTATCAGTACCATTTCTTATTAACCTGTTTGTTATATATCTCCCAACTGTCTTCTGTTCTTTTTGTATGAAGTTAAATAACCCCTGGTCTACGCTAATGCAGCCATAATGGAAGGAGTGGAGACTGCCTCGTAGGAAGATGTCAAACCATTTTTATGTTCCTTTTTTTTAATAGATGTATTTTGCGTTTATTTCCGGTGCGTTTGGATGATACAATATTCAGTCTCGCTACAACTACCTCGTGGTCACTTATACCTGTATCCACCATGATGCTATTTGCTGGATTCTTTGTTGGAAAGAGTTCAAGTAAGATTCTGCAACCATTTACGCTTCAAAATAATTTTCTGAAAACGCACTAGTCTTTTTAGTTGACGTCACTTCGGCGACTTGTGTGTCAATGTTAATGAAAGTGATGATGAAGGACACACATCACCCAATCACCTGCAGGAAATCGAACCCAGGCCACTTTGCATAATAGGCGGCAACGCTACCGCTGCGCTACGGAGGCGGACAATGATTCGCTTGATAAAAGCTTCTTGGTAAGACTCCATGTGAGCTCGAATATCTCTGATTTTTACCTTCATTGTCATTTAGGGACATATAAACAGGAAGAAGTAATAACTTGGTTGACTCTCCTAAGGAAGTACGTTCTCGGAATTTTAACGGGGAACTACACCGCGGAAAACAACATCTCTCTTCTAACTCCTATGACTAAATGGGCTCAGCATCTCCGTGACACGTTCACCCGTACTGAATGAATTAGCTACAAAATGCACTGCTCTTCGTTGGATCGTTTCTATTATTAATACTGCCTGGTACAGACCCCTTCCTGAAGAGCAATGTTCAGGTGTTGGTCGAACAATGATGATTTTGTGGGCTACTTCATTTGTGGGTGGTCTACACTTCCCGACGATTCTTCCAATGAAGCTACTAAGTCTGGCATGTGCCTTACCTGCGTTCGGTTTTACGTGATCGCTCCTCTTTAAATCACTCCATGCGCTTACTCTCCGATATTTAATGCATATAATTGTTTATAGTGATTGTTTTACTGTCGTGTAATCAATGTATATAAAAGCCAATGTCAGGACTTAGTGATTGACTAATCATTGCCCATCAAAATCATAAAGGATGGAAACAGAAATTTAGAGAGCGTGTTGAGCTTACACTATAGGCTTCGTTTAAGAAGGGATTTTTCAGAATTTCACCGTTAAGGGGCAAAACAGGGGATGAAAGGATTTTGGAAAGTATGTTACTATTAAAGTAATTTTGAAACTTGAACTACGAATACTGATACTTAGTTTTTCGGTTAAAAATAGAGAAACATGAGTTTCAACACGTCTGAAATTCAGCCACTAGGGAGTGAAATACTGAGTGGAAGTATTCTTGAAAATAATTCATTATTAAGGTACTACTACAACATTTTTAAGGCCACGTCAATGAAAACTAGTATTTGACTTCTCCGTTACAGATAAAATAAATACGTGTTTAAGTGTTTCTCGAGTTTCTATCTCCCAAGAGGGTGAAATATAGCAAGAAAAGTTTATAATATTATTTCGTTATGAGAGAATCTTCGACGATAAATCCATAAAATAATAAAAATAAGTGCCCCCCCCCCCTGTTTTTGTAAATTCAATACCTGGGAGATGAAATAGGGTATGTTTTTATGTAAATATTTCATTACGAAAGCATTTTTGAAGACAAATCTATGAAAACTTGTATTTGGCTTCTCCTTTAAAAAGAAGAAAAGGAAAGAAAACATTTTTTCTGTTTTTGGAAATTCAATACCTTTGGGGTGAAATAATGGATGAAAATTTTTAAGAAAACATTTCGTTGCATTAAAAAAAATTAAAGCCAAATCTACGAAGAGAGATATTTCCTTTCTATGTTAGATACGAAGAAATGTGTGTTATAGGATGAACATTCTAGTGAAAAGCTTCCACAACAACGTAAAAAGCATGATTAACAAAAACCTTGCACTCCAGTTACTAGAAACGCTTTTTGGTCAGAAATGCATTCGAAATAGACCATGTAGCTATGGTCTTAATTAACATGAAAAGTTTAAAAAGTGTTGCACCATAAAAATTGGAGTAAAGGAAAAAAACACCATACAGTCAACGCGGCGAAGCAGCGGGCGCTAAACTGGACATACAATAATGTGCCTATTTCTGTACAATACGTTGTATTTGTTTGTGATGAGTGTCAACTGCGAATCCCTTCACCAAGTGTGTATCTTCTTCTCATCTTCCTGAATTTCGCTACAATTTTCTAGTGTTCCGAATTCTCTATATACAGCAGCGTCATCCACGAAAACCCTAATGGAACTTCCATTATCCACTGGGTCAGCATATTAAATCGTATGAACATCGCTATGTCAAAAATTAAGATTCCCAATATTTGGCGCAAAACGAATGTAGCGGCTCTTCTAATGCCTTGGAAAGATCCAACAGAACCAAAAAACTCTTCTAGTTTCACTTCTCTGCCATTTTTATAAGACAATGGAAAGAATGATTCTAAATCGAATATCAGAATATCAATATATATTGACAAAAGCCTCATAAAAGAGCAACCAATCTTTCGCCTAGGAATGGCTTGCTGTGGACAGATCCTTAACTTGGTCTAAATATTTAGGATGGGTATAAAAGAGGTCAAGCTAAGGTGTGGCTTTCACAGATCTCACAGCAGTCTGTGATACGGTCAAACACGAGAAGCTCATTATAAAAGTGTATTCAATCACAAACGTTTAGCGTTTAACACACTTCATCCAATGTTTACTGCAAAAAGGAGATACTTTAACAGACTATAAAACAACAGATGTCGACGGAGAATTCAGCAAGTTGGCTTTCCTCAAGGAAGTTTGTTGCCCCCGCTCTGGAACTAAGGCATTTACTTATGATGACGATATAACGATTGCTGCCCAAAGCAAAACCTTAGAGGAGGTGGAGTAAAATCTGGCAAGAATTCTCGAAGTCCTGGCCAGATATCACCTGAAGCCAAACCCTAGAATGACACACGTTTGTGCGTTTTAACTAAGAAGCAAGGAAGCTAAAAGAAAACCAAACATTACTTGGAGAAGAGAACGACTGCTCCACTGTGACACTCCCAAATACCTTGGAGTAAAGAGGGACCGCTCTCTTACATTGCGAAGAAATGATAGAGTACCCGCACGAAAGAAAATCATTTGCCCAGGAACCACCTGGGGAGCCCAACCAAAAGTGCTCCGGAGAGCTGCCCTGGTAGTGTGTTTCTCAGCATCAGAATATTCTGCACCGGTCTGGAAAAAGTCTGTGCATGCCAAACAGGTCGATTCAGCTCTGAATGAAACTGGACGCATTGTGTCAGGCTGTCAACGATCAACAGTTGACAGTAAACTATACCAAATAATAGGTATGTCACAACCAAGTACATCGACGGAAAAAAAAATCGAACTCCAGTATTGTGCGACATAAACGAAAGCTGTTAGTCGTGTTTCTACATCTGAAAGATGATGTCTATTCAAATTTCGTTCCACTCTAAATACAGCGGCGTTAGTAGCGCCACTATGAGGACGCAAATCAAGTTTGCTTTTAACACAGGCTGCAACCCTTGTGAGCCCTAGTTACCTCTGAGACTTGATATGGTTATTTGATGTTAGCCAAGAATGCCTTTAAGGCGACCAAGACGCCATTATCAACTCCTCACTGAATTTGGATCATGTATAAAAGGGCTACAAGAAGCTGGATGTTCCTTCTGCGATATTGCAGAAAGACCCGGTAGGACTGTAGCCACTATACATGACAGCTGGGAGCGGTGCTCACGCAACTGTATGATCGCAAGAATACCGAGCTCCAGACGGCCACTTGGCACTACCGAGGAAGAAGACCATCGTGTTCGGCGTGGGGCTCTGGCACACCGTACTGCATCTGCAGCAGCAATTTGAGCAGCATTTGGCAGTACAGTGACACAAGGAACTGTTACAAACCGGCTCCGAAGAAGATGCCCTGTAGCATGCATTACACTGAACCCGAACCACCGCCAAATGCGGCTTGAGTGGTGCCAAGGGAGAGGTCATTGGCGGGCATGAGGGAGGTCTGTTGTGTTTTATGATAACATACGGAGCTGCGTAGTTGCCAGTAACGGCCTTGTGTTTGGTAGAAGGATCGCAGCTGAGAGCCTACAACCAACCTGTCTGCGTGTTTGACACGCTGGACCCACACCTGGAGTTATGGTCTGGGGTGCAATTTCGTATGACACCAAGCCCACTCACCCTGAAGGTAAACCTTTACGCCATTCTGGTGATTCTAGCTGTTATAACACCATTCATGAACAGCCCACCAGAGGGTGTTCTCCAACAGGACAACGCTAGCCCACTCGCCGATGTTGTAACCCAACAAGCTCTACAGAGTACCGACATGTTTCCTTGGCCTACTCGTTCACCAGAGCTGTCGCCAGTCAAGCACACATGGAACATCATTGGACGAGAACACCAACGTCATCCACAACAAGCCTTCACTGTCTCTGTATTGACCCATCAAGTGCAACACATGTGCAACTCCATGCCGTAAACTCACATCCGGCACTTGTACAACACATTGCATGCTCGTTTGCATGCTTGCATTGAACGTTGTTGGTGGTTATACGGGTCATTAATGTATCAGCATTTCACATTGTAACGTTGTTGCTTTAATTTGCTATGTAATCGGTGCTGCTATTCAAGACCATAAAAGCGGGTTAAAAGCTGTGAGCTCTCTGGGGAAGTTAACCTTGCATTACTGTTCCACCAGGTATCCAGTCTACCTTACCTAATTCCCAACCAGACTAACATTAATTATAATCTTTTAATAGTCATACGACAACCGGTGATATATATATATATATATATATATATATATATATATATATATATATATATATATATAAAAGAGAATTGAAATAGAAAGAAATAAATCAGTTTATATTTGGAAATTTATTTTAACATTGATCATTGAAATTTCAGCATATTAAATTTGATTCAGAATTAAACTGGTGCCTTATTTAGGATTGTAAAAATGTGAGTTTGTAATCTTACGGAACACATCAAATATGTAGCCAAGATTGGGAGACTGCATACAACACTGCATTCAATAAAATAACACACAAAGAACGTTGAAACATATGCAAGAGGAAATTAACCACAACCAACCGACTCAATTTTCACCCAAAGAAGTTACGTTCGTAGTGCAATCCTGTCCGTCATGTAATTACCACACACTGCTATACTAAATTCATACTAACTCTCTGTGAAATCTTCCCGAAAGGATTAGCTGAGGGCTACTTTGATGATTACACCACAAGCTACACGTGGTCAACTTGGTTTACACAAAGAGCGTAACTCCACAATAATTTTGATAATTAAAATAAATTACATCGAAATGCAATTTACAAAAGAAAAACCTCGAACTGGTTACTATCGTCTTACTATTAACCCGAGGGGTCAAACAATTGTATAACCACGTGGTACTGGTCGCACAAAGTATACCCCATGTGGGTTGAACATAAAGAAAAGTTGCTATATTGAAAAATATTGTCAAGACGAGACGTTATAATCTCACGCACATTCGCATTGAAGATTGATGATGCTAGTTAGAGTTACTGATCAACACGTGGTTCCACTTTACTCACAAAGTAGTGACAAAGCAACTACCGGAATATTATTCTGAACTTCACACGCGAATTACACTGCGTTGCAATTTAAGATAACATTACATATTTTAGAGCTAAACCTGAAATAAAAGTGATTAAATTTTCAGTTAGGCTGAACTTAAGAAATCCATTGTCCTATGGACTTAGCAGACACGCGCTTAGCCGGAGATCTTACCACTTCAGACGCTCGCCGCGGACCGACTGCCCTGGTCCCTTCCTGAGGGGTGCATCACAAATACAAACGGAAGTGACCAGAGTGGCAGCTTCCTATACCAACATGACAAGGGACGGACAGGACCATACTAAGGATAGAAACCTCTTTGCTTTTAGAAAGCGTAGCTACCTGTTCTGACGTTGGTCCTACTGTTCTCTAGCAGACAGGCTTGTCTGCTACCATCCAGCATGCAACTACACATACATTTGCTGATTCATCCTCTCACACAGAAGGGAAGGGGGATGACAGTATCTTATCATATACAGTATATAAAAGAAAGCGGATGTAGGTTCTGTATGAGACTGTGTGACATGAATTACATATAAACTGTGTTTTAAAATGTAGTAGTGTGACAGATCTTTCTTGTTTATGTGTAAAAGTAACACGTTTCACTGCTCAGTCTCCTCCCAGATAGTCAGAAACACTACAGTAAATTTAGAAGAGGAATTTATGCCGTAAATGACAACAGATATAAGAAATTAACATGAAAGGAATCCAACAGAGACCTTTCAACATCTGCAACAGAGTATCTAGCTCTTACGTTAACTTGTGATCTCCAACGTTAATCACTAAAATATGTTACTGGACAAACAACAAATGTCTTCCCGAAATTTCATTTCGCTGTACGGCCTATTAATTATTTTTTGGTGTTGCGATTTTTTCATGTAGGATGAACATGCCACGGAAGATTCCATTGACGAAAGCGAGTTACTCTGACCACATACCGTGTACCATTGTGTCTTGAAGGCTGTGTGGTTGAACAGCGTACCGTAAGCAGCATAATGGTCCAGTACTCACGTCTGGAACAAGCCGATACGGTGTTTGATGTCGGCCAAGCAGATGGAAACACTCGAGACACCCCACAGCTATGCCAGTCAAGCACCCTGAGACGAATGTAGCACAAGCTCCAGGCAAGTGGCCCGCCAGCATGGCGTAAGCCAAAGTACGATTATGTGCACCCTGCTTAACAACCGCTACTATCCCTATTACCTACAGCCTCATGGAGGTCATTTCGAACATCTGTTGTGACATGCATGCGATAGCGCTCTGTACTGTGTTCCGGAACAATTTGTTGTCGTTGCACGCACAACAACGTCCATTTCCGGATACATGTTCATAGGACCTTTTTTTCCATTTCCAGTGAGGAATCCGTCCTTGAAGTTTACAGATTTTAGTAATATTCAATCAGTATACAGTGAAAGAAATACTCCTACAGCACACATCTCTATTAAACAAATTTACAAGTTAACAGCGCAATTCTTATTACTTTAAGGACTATAACACTCTATAACAATGTAACATTAAAGTGAATTACATTTTACAAACAACCTACACATATGAACCGAAACATTACGACAACCTGCTTAATAGTTGTCTGTCTTTGTTACCAAATAAATCACTGTTTCTGGGTAATACGGATGCAACAGTTTTTTGGTAGATGTGTGGAAGTGTCTACGCACAGATCATTTAATTCGCATAAATAACGCGCCGCTGATCTGCGTACGCTGTGATGGAGCCCGATGGTAACCCAGATGGGTTCCATAGGTTTTACATCAAGAGAATTTGGACGTCGAGACATCGACGTGAGATCACTATAATGATCCTTAAATTATTGTAGAACGGTTGTGGCTTCGAGACGGACAATTACATTGCTGAAAGATGACATCGCCGTCGGGGAAGGTAAAAAGCATGAATGGATGCAGGTGGCTCGCAACTGTCAGCTTGTCTTCGATTACCACCACAGTTTCCACGCAATCGCAAGAAAATGTATCCCACAACATGATACTGCTCCCACCAGCTTGCGCCCTTGGCGCTGAACGCTTCGAACCGCCGTTCACCTTGATGATGACATTTGTCGAGACGACCATCGACCTAGGGTAGCAAAAATGTGATTCACCCGAAGAGCCGACACGTTGGTGGTCGAATCCCGATGCTCCCGTGACCACTGGAATCGTAGTTGACGATGTCGTTGGGTCAATATGTTAACACGTCTGCTGCGGACCTCCATGTTCAACAATGTACGACGAACGGCGTGCTCCGAAACACTTGTGACCGAGCGAGGTGGCGCAGTAGTTAGCACATTGGACTCGTATTCGGGATGAAGACGGTTCAAACCAGCGTCCGGCCATCCTGATTTAGGTTTTCCGTGATTTCCCTAAATCACCAAATGCCGGGAGGGTTCCTTTGAAAGGGCACGACCGACTTTCTTCCCTATCCTTCCATAATCCCATGGAACCGATGATCTCGGTGTTTCGTCCCCACCCCTATCCAACCAACCCACCATCCGAAACACTTGTGCGTGCACCAGAATTATGCTCTTTCGGCAGAGATGCTACAGATCACCGTCTGTCCTACTTTACAGAGCCGACAAGCCTCAAAACCCCACATTCTGTGAAGAGTCGTGGACGTCCAACCACATAGTGTCTGGAGGTAGTTTCTCTGTCCTCTCTCTCTCCGTAGATGTTCATGACAGTAGCACGTGAACACTTGACCAGTCTCACGGCTCCGAGACACTGGTTCACAGACTTTGCGTAATAATAATCTGCCCTTTGCCAAAGTCGCTTATAACCGCCGTCCGTGAGTGTTCCGCTTACATACTTTTGCTACCGCGTCATGTGCCCGCATCGCCACCAGGTGTAATCCTACGTCGCGGTGTGCAGCCGACAGAATGTTTTGGCTTATCACTGTGTACGATTAACATTCAGCAATAAATATGTTCTGGCGAAAACCTATAACGCTACTTAATGTTGCGAAAAAGACTTAAGAAAAGTGTACCAAATTCGCTTTAGTAATTAGGACGGAAAGTTGTAACTGATGAAAGGTATCAGGAGCATAATAAGCTATGTTATATTACGGGGTCGTCATCTTCTTTCTCGGTGCATGTAATGTAAACTTACCGGACCGACTTCTACAAACGTCAGAGCTCTGTTGCAGTGGTTTACGAAATTCTAATATCCGTATTTGCGGATAAAATTGTTACGGGTGCGGTTAAGCTGTTTGTGGAAGAGGTACGGATAACATTTCTCTGATTGCTGCACACCACTATTTATTTATTATTGATGGGGCAGATTAATGGCACATTTCTCGCTTTGCTGTAGCACAGCTCGACGTGAAGAAGGGGTTTAACGGCGATACTTTTTGTTATTCTTTGACACTCACCTCGATGCTTCTTAAGATAATTACGTGCAGGCTAACATAAAAATTAAAGTATTAAATTTAGCAACGTACGCTGGTGAGGCAAAACATTGTAACCACACAAGCTGCGACATGGTGGCTAATTGAACAAAGACCCAAATATAAAATAAATTTCTTTTACTTCACGCCTATGATCACAAATTTTTTGTCATCAGACCGCCAATTTTCGGTCTATAATGACCATCTCCAGATCTGTTTTATAGAAACATGTCTTAATATACTGGAGCCATAGTGGTAATTATAGATCAGAACCGGTAGTTTGATGACAACAAATTTGTGACCATAGACGTGAAGTAAAGGAAATTTATTATAACCACAGCCCACTGCGAGAGTAATGCCGCCTGGGTGACGTTGCGCGGCAAGTGACATTGTAAGGAAAGTACGTAATGAGCAGCGAAGAACGGGAAATAATTCCAGCGGCGATACTGGCAGAAAATAGGGAAATCTACTGAGATAAGTGTCTTAAACAAAAGGCAGATTATTACGCCCCGGTACCTGGGAACGAGCATCTCGCAAACGAAATTGACTATTGGCTCGCAACTATAGAAAGTGACTGCAGGATGGTGAAATCGCAGTTAGGGGACACAGTGTTAGATGTCCACGGGTAATCACAGAACGTCGATGTCAGAAGCCTGAGCGATTTGCAAAGCAGGATACCTGTGGCAGATACGAAAACAAAGTCCAATGATGTCGCAGGTAAACTTCAGAGCACACCATTTAGCACACAACGTTGAACATGGACTTTGGTAGTAATGATCCCTGCGTGTTGTCCCTTTCATCAACGACTTTATCACTTGCTATATGTAAACTGAAGGGGGATCACAGCTGTCAGCTGCAGTGGGACGGTAAGTGGAAACAGCGGCGACGAGCGAAAATGTGTGGCGGACCACGATTCAAACACGGTATCTTCTGCTTATCACGCCATCCGAGATACAGCGTTATCGCAAATGCACGAACTATCTCGGTACGCCTCACGACCGACTCCCTCTTTAAGCTACATACAGTGTTTCACAGCTGCTGGATCTGCGAGGTGTCTGTTCTTTCGGAAGAACAGACACTGCCCATTCAAGTAGTATCATATGAAGATAGTTACTGTTCCGAAAGAACAGATACCAATGATGACCATGTAGCTTCTCTAGAAAGAAACGATAATTAATCGAAACCCTCAGCTGCCAATAGGTGTTGTTGATATACCTCAATGAGGACAGCTGAAAATGTGTGCCCCGACCGCGCCTCGAACCCGTGCAAGGAATAAGTCCTTGCAGTCTCGCAATCCTCTGTGTCCTCGGTGGCTCGTTCCGTAGTTGTGTCTGGATACGTTCTCAGACATTCGAAGCCGGTAACGCGCCATAGACACAAGCCTGTGAAGCCAGTTATATGCTATGGGGAAAGTAGTGGGAGAATCTTCGATTGAGACTCTACTGGTTGACCATGTTACGGCGTAAAGTCAAGCGCCAGCACACCTGTCACGGACAACAGGGAAGAGAAGGATGTGAGAAGAAGTCAGCCAATCGCACGCTCACCAGAACTCCCTTCAGGACGACAACGGGACGGCAGCGGTCCCTACGTGGAGAGGACATAAGCGCTGCGACCGACTGGTGACGCCCCCCCAAAAAATGGCTCTGAGCACTATGGGACTTAACTTCTGAGGTCATCAGTCCCCTAGATCTTAGAACTACTGAAACCTAACTAACCTAAGGACATCACACACATCCATGTCCGAGGCAGGATTCGATCCTGCGACCACAACGGTCGCGCGGTTCCAGACTGTAGCGCCTAGAACCGCTAGGCCACTGTGGCCGGCGTTGATGCCCCAGTTCAATAGTAGCTTCAAGATTAGCGACTTGGATAGCAGCGTCACCTAGATAGCAGTTCAGGAAAGACTTTTGTCAGTTAGAGATCAACAGTCGCTGCAAAGACTGATAATTTCGTATGTCGCTCTTTGCTTGCGACACATGTGTAATTGTCAATGTTAAGTATCTGTAACTTTTTAGTGTAATGAAACTCATTAATACGACTTGTTCGATTGTTTGTCTAGCGAACCGAGTATGTAGGCTTCCTAGACACTACAAGATTGACGACGAGGCTGGGCGAAAGATTCACGACGAGGCTTGACGAAAGAGGCCACATGAACCCCTTGATGTTTGATGCTTTCCGCCGGCGATGGTATCCTTCAGCAGTATAACTGTTAGGTCTTGCCCACTCGTCTCGTAAAGGGTGCCTAAGGGATGCTGCGTTCTCGGAATGCTATACAACAATTCAAGCCAGTAACATTAGAATTTTTATTTCTATAAAGCAAATTAACAATACTTAACTTGGACATTTACAAGGAGTAGTCGCAAACGATGGGCGACATGCCAACACTTATGTTCGTCGCTATAGACAAAGCCCAGACAAGCACCTGATATGGATCACTACAATCTGATAGCGTAGCACTCTCTTGCTCGGCCGTGCTAATGCTGTCCACTAATGTCCGCATACTGAGCCGATCTGAGCGACCACGGCTGGCAGGAGCAGCGTTTATATTCACTTCTTGCCGGTGTCGCTCCTGTCGTGTCGCGGTCCTGATCAGCGCACCATTGGCCGACGTCGTTGCACCGTCTTCTCTGGTCTTGCTTTCCTCGTCTTCGTTCCGGCGATTGTGATTACGCCAGAACGATAGCTGTCCGTGTCACAAGACAAGATTGTGCTACAGACAAGGATAGTCAACTCAAGTTAACGTCTTGGCCAGAAAATTCGTCTGATCTGAACCCGATGGAACGCATATGGGACGCAATCGCGTACTGGCTCGGCGCCCACAAACCACCGGCCCGTAATATACGAGAATTGAGCGACCTGTGCGTAGACGTCTGGTTCCACATACCTCCGAAAACCTAATGAGGACCAGCCGAATCCATGCCACGCAGAATCGCTCCTGCATCGCGTTCCAAACACGCTATGAAGCAAAAGCTTACAACGCTTTGTGTCATTTGCGTATTTCTGCTGCACAGATTAACATCATATAAGCACAGCGTACAATTTCACACTGTCGCCTTTTTCAGATTCGTTAATTTGAACTCATTTCTTCTTCATGCTTAACCAAAGTTATACCGGCCATTTGTAGCGACACAACCTTGCAGATAGCTTTTGTATGTCCATCCTTTTAGCAGGAGATCTCTGGGACGATGGCCGTTTACTAACGAGACAAAAAATAAAAACACCTACAGCCGTCCTAATGATTTTATTTTATTTTGTCGCTAACAGTTTCAACGCTTCACTGCGTCATCTCCAGACCTGTGTGCATAAAACATTAAAGATAGCATTATCAACTTATCAATCAAGCTACATAGAAACCGATTAAAACAGAATGAGAACAATGGCAAGACTCTACAAATGAATTTACATCGAACATTTGACAGAAACAACATATACAACCATTGTCACATATCTAAAACGTACCATCGCGAATTTCCACTCACAACATTTTTACAATCTATTAAAACTTCTGTAAATACTACTCATGATTTTTATTATACTGTCGGACACTCATTATCTGCACAACCATGAAATAACTTAGTGTAAGAAAAAATAACGGTGAAAGTATAAAATGATTATTTGTACACAGATGAGGAGCGTAGACTATGTCATATCTATAAAGTGAACGTCCAAGACGTGGTATAAGCCGAATGTAGGACCCACATATATAGAACGTATGAAAAACCCCCACAAGGAAACTGTTTATGATGCAAACATCCATATGCGTATGCATCATATGTCGTCTACTGCCATGAAAAAATCACACATAGGGATTCTAAGTAGCCCGCAAGGATGCATTGTATCATGAAGGATGACAACTATCTATCTATATATATATATATATATATATATATATATATATATATATATATATATATATATATGAAAAAAACCAGGAAAGTTTACTGAGTAGTACACCGCTCGAAAAGTACTGTTGTGTGTTAAACATAAGTGATCACGAGGAAATAAGTGAAATATGAAACATATAATTACGAAGTAATGCATTGTAACTAGTACACACCCAGGTCTTTCGATGACATTATAACCAAAAGCCATTAAATGCCAACAATTAGAAAATTTTCCGTCATTCAAATCGTGTGAAAGTCTAGCCACATTATTAACTGACCACACACCATGCTCATAATTAAAACGTAAGTAATTTAATTTTTCATCGGACGTAAATTGTTAACGAGCGATAGCTATCTGTATGTTGGCAATACACACACTATTACAACAAAAAGACTGGCAGTGCCACAAGTCGTCTGTAGTGGAACTTAAGGTAATGTAATGCAAATCTACGCGAAATAGAAAACAGGTACGAAATCGATGTCTCATATATGACAAAAGTAATTGCATTTGGGATGTATGTGTTCTTTCTGTCAAATGTTCGGTGGAAAGTCATTTGTAAAGTCTTTCCATTGTTCTCACTCTGTTTTAATCTGTTTCTATGTAACTTGATTGATAAGTTGATAATGCTATCTTCAGTGTTTTATGCATACAGGCCTAGAGATGCGCAAGGAAGCGTTTAAACTAGTGGCGACAAAAAGAAAAGAAAATCATTAGGACGGCTGCAGGTGTTTTTATTTTTTGTCACCTTGCAGATAGTTGGAACTTGCGAATCTGGGACTTGAGGTAAGTGCCAACACGTAGCCAAGTGATGACAATGGGCAGTCGGTTTCAAACTAATGAGAGGGCTCTCGCCGATACGTCAGATGAATTTGTAGAAATCTGATAAGTTCGAGGCCTCCTGGCATGAAAAATGCTTCCATACCGGGTGTCCCAGAAATCTTTCCCTGGTCATATTCTTTCATAAGGCATAATATGTGACACACAGACAGATACCTTTCTTCTTGAATGGCATGCGACGTCTTCAACATTTTGTGTACGTAAAAGGACCATCTACAAACGGTTTGTACTCAAACCAGAAGAAAGCTCAATGCGTCCTCTGGTATCACGGGACACAGTCACCAAAAACAGTCCAGAGAAAATTCCAGACGGCATACCATATATCAAAAGCATCAAGCTGTGGTACGTGAAGTTTAAGGAAACAGGGAGCGTTTGTGATCTCCCTAGAACAGGCAGGCCTGGACATAGTGCACAGGCAACTCATTGAGAGACGCCTTCGTGAAAAGCCTCAAAAGGTAGCCCTCAAAGCCTCAGGTGAATTACAGATTCCAAAGACATCGATGTGCTGCAGCCTACACAAATAACTTCTTCTCTGTCTTTGCAAAGACCAGTCTGAGCAGTCCCTACAACCAACGGGTTACAGCGCCCACTGTGACTTTGCTTTTGCCATGATGGCTGAGGTCGAGGAATATGATGACTAATCTGAAACCTGTCTTTTCTGAAATAAGGCTGCACTTCATTTGAGTGGTGTTATCAACCGACACAAGGCTGCGATCCGTGTGTCCGAGAATCCCCACACTGTGTTTAACACCGTCTTAGACAACCTTAAGCTTAGTATGGTGCAGTCTTACGCACAGTAAAATCTTAGGACCTTTTCTCTCCAGTTATAGACGATTACAGCCAGTACCTATTTTTATATGTTGCAATTAATTGTCGTGCCAGGGCATTCCTGAATTCACCACCATACTGGGTGTTAGATGTTCGTGCCTGACTTGGATACAAAATTTCTGGGAAGAAGGAGCTAGTGTGGTGGGCCCATCAACTGCCCTCCGCGAGCACCGGACATGACAACAATTGATTTCTTACCATGTGGTTATTCCAATTATCAGTTTTACCAAACACCAGTGATGACATTGCAGCAATATGACGCAGAATTATTGACGTCATAACATCCATCCCCCCGAAAATGTTGACCTACACGTAAGTGGAATTGAAATTACGCCTGGGTACCCTTCGGCCAACGAAAAGAACACACGACGAAATTTGGTAATTCCGTTTGTATACACAAAAACTTGAATATGATACCTGCACTTCCAGATAAAAAGATGTGCCTGTGTGTCACATTTTCTTCCTTATGCATGTTCGTAGGCAGGGAAAGACTTCTCGGACACCTTGCATCTCGTAGAAAAGTCATTACGTATGAAGAAATGCAAATTGTAGAGTGAATTAATAATTTTCTTGGTGATGCTGGTGTCATGTGCCCTGGTCTACAGCACGCTGCACTGCTTAGCATTTCGTCCCCTACTGTTGGAAACATCTCCTGAAGACGTGCTAATGGAGAATGCAAGTAAGGTGCCCATACAAAGAAAACATCTGACTAATAAGGTTTATATTCTTACATACATGTATTTCCAAAATTCTCAAATAACTTGCGGAGAATGAAGTAGGATAAGAAAAAACGAAGAATCTCGAAAATGACAAAGTGGTCCAGAAAATTACAAGCTATTTTTCATTTTGTTTCCCACGTTGACGTGCTTGAGGCCTGACCAGCTGGAAGGACCATTCTAGGCACTAAAGGCGCCCTTTCACGGTCTGTCGACAACAAATCCGACAAGCTCCGAGAGTCCAAAAGTGAGTCCAAAAGTAAACATGGAAGCTGAATGAACCGAGACAGAAAGGGAAAGAACGCCTTCCTCACTGACAAAAAATTACAAGACAGACTTCGAGAGTGTAGGTGGAAGTGATGGAAACAAAAAACACTGCCTTCAGTTACACATTCTCACAGTCATATTCTGCAGACCTGTGTTCATAATTGTAGCGGTAAGTCAAATATTGATAATGGTGAATAAAAATTTAGATTATTCGACTATCAGCAGCAGCTGCTGATAGTCATATCATCTGCTGCTTATCATCAGATCATATGTAAGTGTCATAAGCCGAGACTGGGTCATACATGGCAAAAGTGTTCTCGATTCCTTATGGTAGTGTCAGTCTCGCCGAGCGAGAATCAAGTAACGTCGCGAGCTTACAAACGACAAATACATAAAACTACGATATAAGGATGCGGACAGTGAAATGTGGTGCTTTGGATCGGGCCAGGGAATGTGAATGGCCAGTCAAAATACTTAAGGCCACCGCTCTTCATAAGCGGGAAATCAGGGTCCGAGTCCTGGTCAGTTACAAATTTTCATACGTCATAATTGGATAATACACCTATACCCATTGCAGTTGTCACGATGTTAGCCTTCAACGAATAATTTGGAATAAAATTTAGTCTTTTACTGTGTAAATTTTGTTGTCATAGTTTGTTACAGCTCTAAAGCAATCCGCTTGACGTATGTACTTCTTTAGTTTTTGAAAAACTTTCAAATTCTATAATGCTCTGGAATGGAATTTCTTGTAAATTCTGCTGGAGTATTGTAGTCACTGAGGTAAACAAATTAATGTTACACTAGCCTCACGCTCCGTGTCTACACTGGTAGCACTAAGTATGAGAGGCAGGACGACTTGTCTAGCGCTGCGGAAATTTTCCTTATAGGCCACTGAGTGGATTATGATTAAAAATCCGAATAGAGCTGGGCGTGACCTGCATTTCCTGTTCGAATTTTTCCCACATTATTCTACTTTATTTCGCTACAAAAAACACTGTGTTGTACAACGACGGTAGGATGCACCCTCTGCCACGAAACACTGATACAAAGCGCCTTCGCCCGTGCAAAATTGCTGTGTAGCATCCATTGCCACGAGAAATTGGTACAGAGGACCATTCATCACGCAACATGGTGCAAAGCACGCTCTGCCACACAACATCAGTATGAAACATCCGTTGGCACATAATGTTAGTAGGAAGCAACCTCCGCCACACAACACTGGTACAAAGCAACGCCTGCCACGTAACATCGGTAGGGGCGCGCCGTGCAAGAAACATGGGCCCGGCAACGAACTAGTGACGTCACGTCAGTTGCCTTTTACACACTACTTAAACTAACTTATGCTAAGAACATACCCGAGGGAGGACTCGAAGCTCCGGCGGGAGTGGCCGCACAGTCTGCGGCATGGCGCCTCTAGCCGCGCGGCCTCTCCGCGCGGCGAACGACATACATCGCCAACACTCGACTACATCCAGAGAGCATGGGAAATCGATGTGTCAGTCAAAAGGTACGGCCTAAGGATTTTAACTTTGTCATATGAGCTTGTATGTATTTAAACGCTCCGTTAAGAATTATTAATCTCGTCTGATTCACTTCCCTCCAGCTCTCAAAACCTGTAGTGTCATGTGCTGTGACGCACCCCACAGGGCCAGTATAGTGTGAGCAAAGTACACGACTGCCTACCTGCGGCTTGTTTGCATCCACACAGAGTAACCACTTAGTACGTAGCTCTTTGGCCGAGAATAGGGTGCACTCTCTGCCATACAACACAACACAGGTGCAAAATAGCCTCTGTCATGGAATATTGGTACAAAGTACCCTCTGCCACGCAACATTGTACTAATCATCCTTTTCCACGCAACAATAATGTGTGTGGATGGTTTCAAGGAATTATGCCAATTGTCATTTAGTGGTGTCCCTTCAGCACTAGGTGGCAATAGCATTTTCACGCCAGTGAGGGACTCTAATTCGTCTCTTTTCACCCAGCTTGCACTAAATACTTATATATCATACACACAAGTCTACCTGGTAAATCGGTCTACCTATTTGTAAAAATTGTATACATATTCCTACAACAGCTGCTGAGTTTATCCCGAACACATAGACTGAAACTGAGGTAGGGAACTTCATTGTATTATGTACAGAAGAAGAAGATGGATTGAAAACGAGTAAAATATTATTCTTATTACTTCAATTGTAAGCATTTGTAGCATATTAGAAGTAGTGGTGGCGGAAATTCAGATTTGTAGTTTTGCGAGGAGGGGGAGGGGAGGGGTGGGGGGTGCTGTAACAAACTGTATACCACTCTCCAGACTCGAATCCTGGATCTGTGCCTCATGGCAGCTGATTATGTCTACCACCGTAGGACAAGAAAATTTAGGCAGAGAAGTATACCACAAGACACTGCATAATACCCAAAACCAAAGCACGGAGGATGTAAGAAACGACTGTGGTAAACCCATGGTGATGAATATCGATGATGCTTTCAGTAACTAGACTCGGGCTCGGGATACTAAAGTTCTTATCCAAGTCCACCTATTCAGATTCAGAACTTCCCCAGATTGGCAAGACAAATGTCAGAATGGTTCTCTTGGAAAGTACTTGTCCCGTATTCATCCTAAACATTATCTGAATTCCTGTTCCATCTGTAATGGCTTCGTTCCAGGGGGAATATTTTAACTAAATCTTCCTTCCGCCCTACTTTCATCCTTTGCCCTGAGATGATACCGAACCGCAGTATTGGTGACACCAGCGATTATCATTACCAAGTAGCAGACGTTGATCCTCACAGACGCTGATTTTCCTTCGTGTTACCCCTCGTTTCTCGTCAATTAGCTGAGGGGACGGTGCTTTAATCCCGTCCCAGGAGGAAATGGTTGGCAGTACCGGAGATGGAACGTGTGAGCTGCCTGTGGCAGTAAGATACGCTGACCACTGGAGGACGAAGGTCTCTCTAAATAATGCGGACGCAGATTGCTTGTCAGGTGAGGAGGCGGCGCCCCCGGCTCCGGCGCCAGCGCTGCGGGGTGGAACTGATTGTCGCACGCTGGGCGGCATACGTCAGGCCGGCGGCCGAGATTCATGGCCGGCGGGCCCGCAACTAGCGGCATGAACTGACGCGACCGCGCGCGGGTCACTGACCTGCTCGCCTCCACGTGCGGTTCCCGCTGCGAAATCTGATCACCCCCACCCCGTACGGCCTCTAGTTTCACAGTTACAAGTGTCCCCTCCCTGTCCATTATGCAGACGTCGGGACGAACCGCGCGAGGGCTATAACTACATCAGTGGAGAATATTCAACAGAAATCCAAGTGAAATGGTGGGTGCGTCAAGACAGAGCAACAGGACCTCTAATGTTCTAAACGTATGTTAACAATTTATACACTGATGGAAAAAAATCGCTACATAAACCAAGGTCGGTAGGCTTGTTTCTACATCCGAATGATGGTGTCTGTTCAGCTTTCGTGCCAGTCACATAAGAAAGGCGTTAGTAGTGCCACTATAATGATGCAAATCATGTTTGCTTTAAACACACGCTGTAGCGGTGCCTTTGAGACTGGACGTGGTGATTTGATGTTAGCCAAGAATGCCTTTAAGGCGACAAAGATGCCATTGTCAACTCCACACAGACGTTGAACGAGGCCGTGAAATAGGGCTATGAGAAGCTAAATGTTCCTTCCAAGATACTGCACAAGGACTAGGCAGGAATGTAACCAGTGTACATGACTGATTGCAGCGGTAGTCACGGCAATGTACGGTCGCAAGGAGATAGGACTCCGGACGCCCACATGGCACTACCGAGAGAAAAAAACCATCGTGTTCGGCGTATGGCTCTGGCGCATCATACTGCATCTGCAGCAGCAATGTGAGCAGTAGGTGGCACCACAGTGATAAAAACAACTGTTAGAAATCAGTTACTTCAAGGACCGCTCCGAACGAGAAGCCCTGTAGAGTACATACAGTCCACTGACACCAACCCCTGCCATTTTCGACTTCAGTCGTACAAAGTGAAAGCTCACTGGAGGGCAGGTTGGAGACGTGTTTTCTGGTGAAAACGGGTTGATCAAAAAGAAGCCAGTTGAGGACCTGCAACCACACTGTCTGCGTGCAACACACACTTAACGCACACCTGGATTTATAGTTTGGGAGGGGCGATTTTATATGACACCAAGAGCACTATCGTGGTTTTCACACACACTCACACTGATGGGAAACTTATACGTCAGTCTGGTGATTCTAGCTGTTGCTCTGCCATTCATGAACAGCATACCAAAGAGTGCTTTTCAACAGGATAACGCTTGCGCACATACCTCTGTTGTAACCCAACATGCTCTACAAAGACTCGACATATTGCCTTCGTCCGCTCGACTACCAGACCTCTCTCCGATCGAGCACATAATCGAACGACAAGTCCAGAGGCATCCACAAACACAATTAACCGTCCCTGTATTGACCAACAATGTGCATCATGCATGTAACTCTATCTCACAAACGGACACCTGTAAAAAACAATGCATGCACGTTTGCATGCTTGAATTCAACATTCTGCCTGTTACACGGGTTATTAATGTACCAGCACTTCACATTTGCAATGGCTTATCTAGCCCTTACATTAATCTGTGGTCTTACAATGTTAATCACGTAAATATGTTACCTGGACAAATAATTCCTGAAATTTCATTACATTACACCAATTATTTTTTTAGATCTTTTACGCAGATTTAGTTAAATTTTTAAATTTTTAAGTTGGCTTAACAGAAATGAAACACATCAAAACCGATTGAGTAGTAAGACTGGATGCAAGAAATACAGCCGAAGAAAGAAGAAGATACGATGCACCGTGAATTATCCAAATGGTACAGAGATCGATAGGTAGCTGTAATGTACATGTACAGAGACAAGAAAATGATTACATTTCCAAAAAAATCGGGGAGTTTTATTGAAGACAAAGAGCTTTACAAACTGAGCTAGTCAATAATGCGTTGGTGCATCTCTGGCCCTTATGTAAACAGTTATTCGGATTGGCATTGATTCATGGAATTGTTGGATGTGTTCCTGAGGGATATCGTCTAAAAGTCTGTCAAATTCGTGCGTTAAATCTCAACAATCCCGAGCTGGTTGGAGGGTCCTGTCCATAATTCTACAGACGTTCTCAGTTGTGGAGAGATCCTGCTACCTTTTCGGCAGAGATATGGTTTGGCAAGCACGAAAATAAGCAATAAAAACTCTTGCAGTGTGAGGATGGGCGATATCATGCTGAAATGTAATCTCAGGTTGGCTTTCCGTGAAGGGCGTACAATATTGTCGACTTACCGCTGAGCTGTAAATATGCCACGGACGACAACCAATAGGGTAACGCAATGAAAAAAAAATGGCACCCCAGACCATTTCTCCTGGGTATCGGGGCATATGGTGGGCGACAGTAAGGTTGGTATCCCAATGCTGTCTGAGGCGTCTCCGGATAATTATTCAGTAATTGCTGGGGCTCAGTTCGAAGTGGGGCTCAATACTAAATGAGACCGAAGAGGCGTCTGGAGACTTATCAGTAAAATGTGGGATATCTGCCTGAATATTGTCCACCATACGGTGCGACAACCAGGAGTGGTAGTCTGGTGTGCCATTTCTTTTCATAGAAGGACCCCATTTCATTGTCATCCACGGCACACTTCTTGCACAGTGGTGTGCCGACGATATTCTACGCCTCATTTTACTACCTTCATGGTAAGCCACCCTCGGCTTGCATTTCAGCAATATAGTGCCCGCTCGCACACGGTGAGCGTTTCTGCAGCTTGTCTCCCTGTTTGCCTTATCCTACTTTGGCCAGCAAGGTCCTCGGATTTCTTCCCAATTGAGAAAGTTTGTAGCATTACGGGCAGGGCCCGCCAACAAGCTCAGGATTTTGACGATCTAAAGTACCAATTGGACAGAATTTGGCACGATATGACTAAGGAGGACAGCCAGCAACTCTGTCAATCAATACAAAGCCGAATAACTGCTTGCATGAGGTTCAGCGGTAGACCAACATGTTATTGACTTAATTTCTGAAGCTCTTTCTCTTGAATAAATCATTCAGTTATTCTGAAACTGTAATCATTTGCTTCTCTGTACATGTAATGATTTCCGTCCCATCCTGATAAGGTTTAAACGTTTACCAAAGTGATTAGCAAAGAATTTGACTTTTGGCGCTTTAGAATTTATCAGAGATTTACTAGCACTGGAATAATAACAAAATATGTAATACATAAGTGATGCCTACTCGTAATGTTCTTAGAATAGCAGTTTACCGAGCAATGCAGCCGATGACCTGTAGCAGAGCTGTGATCAGGCAAGAAGGCACTGGACCAGATGACGTTTTTTGCTGGATGTAATTTTCTTGTCTGGACCGACTCTTAGTGGTCCACTGGCTATTTAGCAAATCCACCCAGGAGATACAGGGAGTGGGTGGGGATGGATAAAAATGTGGGAACGATGTGAAATACTTTCGCTGGAACATAAATGCAGATGCTTGCCAAACCTGCAGGAGGCACTGTTGTATCTGATCACGAATGGAACCTGTGCGGTTACGTCAAACCTCAATACGATGCAAGTGTCAGTCACGGTCAGAACAGTGTTCTGTGTAGTTGTGAATGCATTATATTGAAGATAAGTGAATTCGAACATGTGAAATGGTAGTCTTACTGTGGATGCTCCCGTAGCCAAGGAAGCCGTAGTGTTTGGTGTTTCAAGAGGTACCGTATCGAAAATTTATACTTCACACAGGGAAACAAAACAACATTAGCTGCTACGTTACAACACGGACGAAAGTGTGTGTTGAGTGGTCGTGACAGACAGTCACTGAAAAGAGTAGTCACGAAAAGGAAGACGACAGTAGCTGCATGCCACTGCAGAAATGTCGAAATTGCTAACCCTATCAGCACCAAAACAACAGGAAGGGAGATCCGTAAGCAGGGAATGGAAGGAAAAGCTAGAATTCCCAAACCACGCAAATTTCCATAACAAGAAAGCGTGGAGATCGACGCATAAGGCTTTGGAGCTCGCATCATGGCTAGTTTTGTGAGAATGAGGATGAATTGCCGCATCACCCCTAGCCAACTCAGCAACCGGAAACCAATATCCGTGAGCCTTTGTTATCTACTTTGGAGAGAAATGTCCATGACCGCTATCCATCTTCATAATCGTTAACTGAGTTAGCCACTACAGTACTTTGAAAGAAGGGTTGAATAAGATACCCTTGAAAACCATATAAGACCTATATTTATCCGTTCCGAGAGACTGCTTGGAATACTAACGGGTTTCCTATATCGTATCAGGCATTGCAATCTGATGGGTATTTGGCGTTTCTATATTTCTGTGCACCTCTAAAGGGGATATCAGATAGTAAAGGGATACTATGCACTTCAGCTACGGAAGATGCAATATGTGACTTTCTGCTGGGTACCTAGACACTTTGGAATCAAGGGGACTGAGAAAGCTGGTAGTACAGCCACTGAAACCTATCAGGAAGACGCAGTTCACCGCAACGACCGCCTACGGGATATCGAATCATGGGTAAGAAACACAGTGGTGACTGCGTGGGAAAGAGCGGCTGGAAGTAGCCAACAACAACTGTGGTGGGTCAAGCTAACTATTCAACCATGGTGCACTTCCTGTCATTCTCAAAGAACAGACGAACTGCCACTCACTCACCTTCTTGTCAGCCCGCATCTCGTGGTCGTGCGGTAGCGTTCTCGCTTCCCACGCCCGGGTTCCCGGGTTCGATTCCCGGCGGGGTCAGGGATTTTCTCTGCCTCGTGATGGCTGGGTGTTGTGTGCTGTCCTTAGGTTAGTTAGGTTTAAGTAGTTCTAAGTTCTAGGGGACTGATGACCATAGATGTTAAGTCCCATAGTGCTCAGAGCCATTTGAACCATTTTGAACCTTCTTGTCAGACGCTGCACACTGACACTTTCATATTTCGACCAGCTCTCCAAATTGAGATTTCATAAAGAGGCCACTTTCGGACTTTGTCAAGTACATATTGATATCGCTGTCTCTCAAGACAACTCCGTGACCTTCAAAATAATCAACGTCTCACGCTGTTCACGCCTCTTTTTACCCTATCAGGAATGGAATAAACAATAATGCACTCTGGTGACCGTTCTGCCTGTCGCAGAGAACTGCAACTCTAAACATCTACGTACCTCCGGTGACGTGTGCGTGTACGACATTACATTGACTTCCCATCATGTCTTTCGGTTGCTGTTTTTTTTTTCAGACAGTGTATTTTTGTCCCGGCTGACAAGTAAGGCTTCATCCATAATCTGTTCAACTAATGCCGAAAGCATTTACCTGCAGATCGATCACAAATTTGTAAGTCACTTTCACTTGCTGTCTCGCATTCCACAGCTCAGCGTTTCAGTAACTCGAAGTTGTGTGGAGTGATCTCAAAGAAAAAAAATTTTTAAAGATTATAATGATTTTAACACTTGTCGTCATTGTTCCTGGCTTTCTCTAGCTGCCCTGGTCACCTAAACACAAAAATAAATTAACCGGAACCCATATACGTTAGCTGCTCCAATTGTCCACACAAACTTTCACTTCTTGCCCCCTCGTACACCCACTCACTGCTTCGGCATCCACCGTCACATATCTTCAAAATGTATTGTTCTTGATAGCTCTCGACTCACTAAGTATGGGAAGTATGATGACGCTTACAATTTATGTGGTAAATTTCGCTATTTCTATTTATTGTTCTTCAGTGCCAGAAATCTCGAACTCGCACCGACTGTCGATAGTTTCATCCATTGAAACTCTGTGGTCAAAAAGATACTTTGCAAGGGTCAAGATACCAGAATTATTTAGATTGAACCAAGATTTTCAACTGAGGTAGTCCGCAACGTGATTCTTTCTTAAAAATTATTTATCAAGCAGAGTTTGTCAACTGAAATTGTTATGTACATCTGTGTTAAGTATAGCGCCTTTCAAACCGTAACGGATTTCATCCTAATACATTAGACCAGACAAGAATGTGTATGACAAAATGCAGAAATAGGATGTGTGTTTCCTAAAACCTTATAAACAGCGACCTCTGGGTGTAAGTCAACACGCGAGGTAGTTGATGAATTTGAATCAGTGCTAAGGATATTCACAGAAGATGGTGTCAGTGGACTGAATGAAGTAATAAAGGCAGCTTAAAGGACACGAAGGGAGGTGGAGTAGGTTACATTCTTGGTTTTGGATCTTCGTTGCTTGAGGGGAAGGGCAGGCGGAGAGTCCAAAAATAATAAAACAAGCATTAGGTGCGCTTATAATTATGAGCTGTTGTTATTATTTTTGTTATATCAAAAAACAAAGATAATGTGTTTACTATGCTGTACTTTGTGTTTCACCACTAGTCGGACACTTCCTAAATGTCTAGAAGTGCGTGATATATCGGTGGGTAGTTTGAGTAGATCCCCGTATAGCTGCTTTTTGTAGGTTGCATATAGATGCTTTATCAGTGCCCAAGATTTTCAAGTGCCAATAAGATCCTCTGACACTGCTCCCAGTGTGCCTACAGTACCAGGGGGCCACTTTCACTGGTTTACGATGAATTTGCAGTAGTTCAGTTTTCTAGTCTTCATATTTGGCAAAGTTTTTCAGGCTGTTTCTAGCTGATTTTGACATCCCCAGGGATCACAAGTCAATAATCTACATTCTTTTTCTGCATAGTTGTACTGCGTTCCAGCATTCGATCTGTCTGAAGTCGGAAGACCCACAGTAACGTGACATATTAGTTTCAGAGAAATTTTACTGTTTTCTGGTCCCACCAGTCCCTTTCCAGAAGGGCGGAGGGTAATTTTGATATAACGATCCAGTGGGTCATTCGTTTCAAATCATTGTGCCTCTGCTTGTAACCATTCTGAAGGATCTTTTTGTAACAGCTTAATATAAGGTCAGATGTTTTATCGGCTTCTTTGCAGAGTCTTCATTTTGAGTCTTTTCCTGATTTCTGGATTCTGTACATAATGGTGTTAGTTCTAATTTCTTGGTTTAAGTGCAACAAACATGTCCTTCAAAAAATGGTTCAAATGGCTCTGAGCACTATGGGACTCAACTGCTGAGGTCATTAGTCCCCTAGAACTTAGAACTAGTTAAACCTAACTAACCTAAGGACATCACAAACATCCATGCCCGAGGCAGGATTCGAACCTGCGACCGTAGCGGTCTTGCGGTTCCAGACTGCAGCGCCTTTAACCGCACGGCCACTTCGGCCGGCTAACATGTCCTTCAGTTTCTTTCTTTAAGGTTCTGTTTTTCAGCCTAGGCCATGTCTGTTCTATATCTATTTTTCCTTGAATCTTCTCCAAAGAAAACTGCACTTGCAATGTTTTATTAGTCAGTCTGTCAGTCTGTCATTGTAATACTGTTTCCCGGTATTGATACTTGGTGTACTGCACCTGAAGTAACTTTCTATAGTTAATTTCAATCTCAACCAATACTTTGCTATCTTTCAATAGCCTGCCAATGCATGTTTATCTTCTTTCACTGTCTCATTTGCGAGAGTGCTCTAAGGCCTCTTTTTATTGGGAAGTGCAGACTGTAGACGCCACTGCGAGGGGAGTGCAAGATAATTGTTATTCTCCCGTCCTAATTATTCAGCTGTACTTGTGTCCGCTTTAATTTGCCTGCTATGTATCTGCTGGCAGGTGTAGCCCAGGTTTTGAATGCTTTGATGGCATTCCCTCCATTCAGTTTTCTTATCAAAATTTTTCTTTCCCTTTTGGGTGTTTTCCTTGATGACCACACTTTTTATGTGGCCTTGGTTGATGCTGTATAACCGAAAAATGCGTTGACGTTTTTGGGCTTCTGTCTGGTGGTACTCGATGGTTTGTCTATTTGCCATTGCGACGTCATCATAGATTTTCCCCTTCTTTAGGGCCAGTGTGGCGCACTTGCGCAAGCCGAATTCCATGCTGATTTCATTGGTGAAGACTCGAACTAAATCCTCTGAGTCTGGGCTTCAGTTTAGATTTTGGAAATAGGTTCACATCATCCACGTACAGATGGGCAAGCCGGCTTCCACATCCGCCTAGAAAGGCATCACGGGCTGTAAAGACACATTAGAATGTACGACTTCTCTATTTCTTTTAAAATAAATATTTATGGGGTGGGGTGTAATTGGAAAGCAATTTCGCTAAAAATATGGAAAATGTTTTTAAAGGTTGTCTCGAATCAACCTATTTTCAGTGGGTTGACACAGTGTTGGCATAGCTATGTAAGCCGAATCAGCGCAGATGCAGCGAATTTTTATATGGGAAAATTTAAAGATACAGCCCTTCAAAGATCGAAGAGAAAATCCTCATGTGAGTTTCGGTGCATTTACTTTTTTTATTTTTTTGTCATAAATCTTCCGATTGGCTTGATGCAGCCCAACACGGATTCCTCTGTTTTTGCCATCCTCTTCATTTCAGAGTAGCAACTGCATCCTACATCCTCAGTTGTTTCTGATACATTCGTTAAACATTGGAATACCTTGGATAAATCATTCAAACCAATGACTACAGACTGGGCGAAGAAGCGAACGGCGCCAAATCCTAGAACATTGAGATGGCATTCAGTTCTTCAAGGCCATTACAATAAAACGCAATACTATGAAACAACTACAAAACGCACAAGCGCTTTATGCAGCAGAAAGGATTGCCACACTTAAAGTAGGAGAAACATAAAAAAATTGGAAAAAGATAGGAGGTGTTTTCGAAAAGTTTGGAATGAAGGAAGGTTAGAGTTTAATGTCTCGTCGACAGCGTGGTATTTACAGACAGAGCACAAGCTCGGATTACGAAAGCATGTGGAAGGAAGCCGACCGTACATTTTCAAAGGAACATTCCGCATTTGCCTGGAGCGATTTGGGGAAATCACGGAGAACTTAAACTCGATAGATGGACTGTGCCATGAACCGTGGTCTTCTAAAATGCGAGTCCATTGTGCTAACCATTGTTCCGCCTCGCCATGGATGAAAATGGCAATTACAGATCACAAATCAACAATGAACTGTATCAAACAATGTGCTACCTATCAGATTAAATCCGGAGAAAGTGCTTCAGTTTCTTTGAAGAGGTAAAAAGAATGGCTCACAATAGATTAGCTAAAAAACTTCTAGGCTTTCATTAATAAAAGCAATAAAAATCCATTAATAAAAAGTATTGAAAAAGAGGAACATGACTGAAGAAGACATTTGAAACGAAGAAAAATTCTGAACCAAAATAAGAAAAACTTCAAAACTGGATTCCAGCAGAAACCGTTGTGCTCTGCGACTGTGAAATTTTTATGATCAAGGATGAACACAGCAGTCAATCACGGAACAACCTATATTTTATTGCAGATTTAATTATACCTCAGCTACAGTACAGTCATCATCTTTGCGTTTAGTACTGAGTCATATAGACCCGTACAGTTGAATAAGCACATGTTGTTAAAACCATCTATAAATATCCATAGCTCAATTCACACTGTAATTTATACGCGACTGATTGCTGTGTTTTTCCCTGATCGCTAACTATAAAACTTCAATAGTTTTTCAAGAAAAAAAGGGGAAATTTGGAAGAATCTTCACCCAGGAGCTACAGAATTAAAAAAGTATTGGGAAGATATGGAGAAGAATCTCTCTCGTGGTGCACAGTCGGCCAGAGTAGAGACAAGAAGAAGAAGGAGGAGGAGGAGGACAAGAAGTAACTGATGATTCAACACTTTAGCAAAATAAGGTCAGAGAAGAAAAGGAAAGAGAGAACAACTTTCTTCAAAGGCGATTGGAATTGTATAACTATAATGGACGTCAACTTCAGGTAATGTTCATGGAGGAAAACGTCAGAGACAAATATTACGTGCAATAAGACCAGCCACGTAAGTGACGAAAGGGCAATTACGCCCACCAGAGTTGAATAACTGGAAAGGTTTTGGTGGCCAGAAGTACGTGTGTGGGGGTAGGGACAGCAGAGTCTCTCAGCTCTGCTCATCCTCAGCAGATCAAACTTCCGCTGCGTCAGCCGCCACGTGGTCAGACTGCCGCCTACCGCTAAACATCTCGACAAGATGTTACCCCCACGTGTCTTCATTTTTCCTCTCTTTTTCGGCGAGGGCACGTCTTTCTCTTTGACGAGCAGATTTAAAGAAGCTGCCAGTTTCGAAGCGTCTGGAAGAGGCCGTGCTCTGAATCTTGTTATCCAGCGGTGGAAAAACGCGTGCATCAGAGCACCTGTGCACCATATGGTATAAAGACCTAAACAGAAATCGATAAATCAGATTCACCCTTATTGAACGAAGGTGAACTACATTGTAGAACAAAAAGTTTTGCTGACATATTTGACGGACACATTAATGACGTGGAACAATTAGTTTTCTGCTTGTTCTCTTCCCTGAATCATTCAGACTGCAATTTTCGCTATGGGGACACCATGATTTTGCTCTTTTGTCAAATATCGACAGTACTGGTAATCCGTTCCAGCTATCTGATACAGAATATTTACAACATAAAGAAGCAGCCAGTCAGATTTTGGTTTTATTTCACACAGAATGAAATTCAAGTAAGTTGAAGCACCTTGTACTTTCCCAGAATTAATATTTTTACCCAACAAACGTCCTTAATTACAAAGACGCCTGTGTGTAATTGTGTGTACCTAAAACAACGTATAATGTGTTCTGGGCATAAATCAAGCAATCCATTAAAGGGTGGTCTTTTCTTCGTATAGTGGAGAGATTTATTATAGTACAGATTTTGTAACTTTGTTTCTATATATATCATTTATTTCCTCTTTTAAAGTTCTTTTTTCTTCCTTTGACGTTGTGTAATTGCGCATTTATTAACACGTTATTTAAATTATCATTTTTTCACGATCATAATGATTTGTATTTATGGCTGTAAACCATTGCGCTCTGCGCTAAATGAATTTAGCTTTAGGAATGTATTACGAGGCAGCTTGTTGAAACGCCAACAAAGGAATCTGTGGTCAAAGTTGCTATTATTTTTTTTAGCTAATAAAGTATATACTGGTTGTTAAGGGAAGGGAAGAAAACATTGTATCAAAATAAATAATTGTGTAGTGTACAATGGTTAATTATTGGATTTTAGATATGCAAGGGCTATTCGGAAAGTAAGTTCCGATCGGTAGCGAAATGGAAACCACTGTGAAAACCCGATGAAGTTTTGGTAGTGTCTCTAATATGCTGGTCGAAAGCGGCACGTTGCGCATTTCACTTCTGAGAGCCCAACGAACTCGTAAAGATGCCTAGAAAACAGTGTCTTCCGCAAAGTATCAAGGCCTGGTGAGAGATTTCGCCTGATGTTGGCAGCCCGCATAACGTAACTGTCATGCTTTTCGTTCTTCAAGACAATTCTCCACCGCACTACGCAGTGGCAATGAAGATGATTATGCAGCGGTTTCAGTGGGAAGTGTTTGGTCACCCACAGCACAGCCCATAACTGGCTCATCCTGAGTTTCATCTCTGCTCACATGAACCGCTGGCTATGAAGACTACATTTTTGCCAGACAACGAGCTATCGGGCGATCGTAGGCAATTGGCGTGAAGCACAGGCGGTTGCCTTCTACCATACGGATACTGGAAAGTTGGTACAACTCTACGTCAAATGCCCAAGTCGGAGCACTGACTATGTATTATCATATTATTAAAATTTGTTACCCTGTCTGTACTGTGGATAATTCTGAAAAACTTTCATAAGCATATATTTGATCACGTAAATTATTTGATAACACAACATTCCCAAAAAAATTAACAGTATTTAAACTGAGTCGTTGCACCTTTAAATTTTCAACTACGTAAAGAAATGGGCGAGTTCATTACTGCTTTTTACATATACAGGGTGTAACAGAAAGGTACGGCCAAACTTTCAGGAAACATTCCTTACACACAAATAAAGAAAAGATGTTATGTGGACATGTCTCCGGAAACGCTTAATTTCCATGTTAGAGCTTATTTTAGTTTCGTCAGTATGTTCTTCCACCTACGCTCAATGCAGCACGTTATCATGATTTCATACGGGATACTCTACCTGTGCTGCTAGAACATGTGCCTTTACAAGTACGACACAACATGTGGTTCACGCACGATGGAGCTCCTGCACATTTCAGTCGAAGTGTTCATACACTTCTCAATAACATATTCGGTGACCGATGGATTGGTAGAGGCGGACCAATTCCATGGCCTTTACGCTCTCCTGACCTCAACCCTCTTGACTTTCATTTATGGGGGTATTTGAAAGCTCTTGTCTACGCAATCCCGGTACCAAATGTAGAGACTCTTCGTGCTCGTATTGTGGACGGCTGTGATACAATACGCCATTCTCCAGGGCTGCATCAACGCATCACGGATTCCATGCGACGGAGGGTATCCTCGCTAACGGAGGACATTTTGAACATTTCCTGTAACAAAGTGTTTGAAGTCACGCTGGTACATTCTGTTTCTGTGTGTTTCCATTCTATGATTAACGTGATTTGAAGTGAAGTAATAAAATGAGCTCTAACATGGAAATTAAGCGTTTCCGGACACATGTCCACATAACATATTTCCTTTCTTTGAGTGTGAGGAATGTTTCCTGAAAGTTTGGCCGTACCTTTTTGTAACACCCTGTATATCACGTATTATAAATAATTAGTTTGTGTCACTAAAACCAATTCATTTATTTAAGTACTCTAGAGATCAACAAATAGCAAAAGACTATGAAATTTGTTAGACACCTTGAGTGAAGACAATAGTTTAATTATTTTTGCCTTTTGTTTCCTGTTTGTTAGTCCGTTTGTAAGATTATCCTTCATATTACTCACATCCAAATTCGTTACTCAGTAGCCTTGTAGTATAAATTGTTTTGAGGGGTGGTTTGTTAAGGCTAGTTCAGCTACAGTAACGTTTCCTTGATTACTGAAAGATGAACTTTTAGATGTGGGCGCATAAGTAGAGTTGAGAAATTCCTCAAGCAGTCAAGATTTATTTTTTCATTTCGGATTTAAATTTATTATCTTTTGTTTAAAGATGTTGTTTAAGCTTAAAATTTTAATAACAAAACATTCACTTCACCCACTGCCAATCTTCTGCCTAGCCAACCATTATAAACATAACAAAAAGTACATGGATGAATACATAGAACATGCATGCGCATAATATTTCTGCACACTCTAGTCCCATTCCAGCCTAAACAGTTGTGAGTATAACTTCACATAATTTGCATTTTCTATTATATTCGTTTCGTGGTTCATTAGTTAACCAACCACTAAGTTCGATTTCCAATTACTTCTTATACGAGGCCTATTCGGAAAGTAAGGTCCGAGCGGTCGCAAAATAGAAACCCTTGTGAAAATGAAAAATGTTGTATTTGCAACACATAGATACATCTTCCAGCTACTTCTCTACATTGTCCCCTCCCCGATTTAGACATTTGTCGTAGCGTTGTACCAACTTTGCAATACCTTCGTCATAGAAGCAAGCCGCCTGTACTTCCTTTCAATACTCTATGCTGGTCTACTGCTGGTTGTCTGTGCCAAAGAGAAAGCAATCTCTATTAATTGGATCTACATCTACATCTACATTTATACTCCGCAAGCCACACAACGGTGTGTGGCGGAGGGCACTTTACGTGCACTATCATTACCTCCTTTTCCTGTTCCAGTCACGTATGGTTCGCGGGAAGAACGACTGCCGGAAAGCCTCCGTGCGCCCTCGAATCTCTCTAATTTTACATTCGTGATCTCCTCGGGAGGTATGAGTAGGAGGAAGCAATATATTCGATACCTCATCAAGAAACGCGCCCTCTCGAAACCTGGACAGCAAGCTACACCGCCATGCAGAGCGGCTCTCTCGCAGAGTCTGCCACTTGAGTTCGCTAAACATCTCCGTAACGCTATCACGCTTACCAAATAAACCTGTGACGAAAAGCGCCGCTCTTCTTTGGATCTTCTCTATCTCCTCTGTCAACCCGACCTGCTACGGATCCCACACTGATGAGCAATATTCAAGTATACGTCGAACGAGTAGTTTGGAAGCCACCTCCTTTGTTGATGGACTACATTTTCCAAGGACTCTCCCAATGAATCTCAACCTGGCACCCGCCTTACCAACAAATAATTTTATATGATCATTCCACTTCAAATCGTTCCGCACGCATACTCCCAGATATTTTACAGAAGTAATTGCTACCATTGTTTGTTCCGCTATCATATAATCATACAATAAAGGATCCTTCTTTCTCTGTATTCGCAGATGTTTAGGACGGGTGGTAGAGACAGAGCATCGAGTGACATTATACTGAGTGCACTATCCGAAAATTACCTCGAGCAATTAAACAGAGAACCGACTCGTGGAGATAACATCTTGGACCTACTGATAACAAACAGACCCGAACTTTTCGACTCTGTATGTGCAGAACAGGGAATCAGTGATCATAAAGCCGTTGCAGCATCCCTAAATATGAAAGTTAATAGGAATATAAAAGAAGGAAGGAAGGTTTATCTGTTTAGCAAGAGTAATAGAAGGCAGATTTCAGACTACCTAACAGATCAAAACGAAAATTTCTGTTCCGACACAGACAATGTTGAGTGTTTATGGAAAAAGTTCAAGCCAATCGTAAAATGCGTTTTAGACAGGTACGTGCCGAGTAAAACTGTGAGGGACGGGAAAAACCCACCGTGGTACAACAACAAAGTTAGGAAACTACTGCGAAAGCAAAGAGAGCTTCACACCAAGTTTAAACGCAGCCAAAACCTCTCAGACAAACAGAAGCTAAACGATGTCAAAGTTACCGTAAGGAGGGCTACGCGTGAAGCGTTCAGTGAATTCGAAAGTAAAATTCTATGTACCGACTTGACAGATAATCCTAGGAAGTTCTGGTCTTACGTTAAATCAGTAAGTGGCTCGAAACTGATGATGGCATTGAAACAGAGGATGACACGCGTAAAGCTGAAATACTAAACACCTTTTTCCAAAGCTGTTTCACAGAGGAAGACCGCACTGCAGTTCCTTCTCTATATCCTCGCACAAACGAAAAAATGGCTGACATCGAAATAAGTGTCCAAGGAATAGAAAAGCAACTGGAATCACTCTACAGAGGAAAGTCCACTGGACCTGACGGGATACCAATTCGATTCTACACAGAGTACGCGAAAGAACTTGCCCGCCTTCTAACAGCCGTGTACCGCAAGTCTCTAGAGGAACGGAGGGTTCCAAATGATTGGAAAAGAGCACAGGTAGTCCCAGTCTTCAAGAAGGGTCGTCGAGCAGATGCGCAAAACTATAGACCTATATCTCTGACGTCGATCCGTTGTAGAATTTTAGAACATGTTTTTTGCTCGAGTATCATGTCGGTTTTGGAAACCCAGAATCTACTATGTAGGAATCAACATGTATTCCGGAAACAGCGATCGTGTGAGACCCAACTCGATTTATTTATTCATGAGACCCAGAAAATATTAGATACAGGCTCCCAGGTAGATGCTATTTTTCTTGACTTCCGGAAGGCGTTCGATACAGTTCCGCACTGTCGCCTGATAAACAAAGTAAGACCCTACGGAATATCAGACCAGCTGTGTGGCTGGATTGAAGAGTTTTTAGCAAACTGAACACAGCATGTTGTTTTCAATGGAGAGACGTCTACAGACGTTAAAGTAACCTCTGGCGTGCCACAGGGGAGTGTTATGGAACCATATACAGAATATAAATGACCTAGTAGATAGTGTCGGAAGTTCCATGCGGCTTTTCACGGATGATGCTGTAGTATACAGAGAAGTTGCAGCATTAGACAATTGTAGTGAAATGCAGGAAGATCTGCAGCGGATAGGCACTTGGTGCAGGGAGTGGCAACTGTCCCTTAACATAGACAAATGTAATGTATTGCGAATACATAGAAAGAAGGATCCTTTATTGTATGATTATATGATAGCGGAACAAACACTGGTAGCAGTTACTTCTGTAAAATATCTGGGAGTATGCGTGCGGAACGATTTGAAGTGGAATGATCATATAAAATTAATTGTTGGTAAGGCGGGTACCAGGTTGAGATTCATTGGGAGAGTGCTTAGAAAATGTAGTCCATCAACAAAGGAGGTGGCTAACAAAACACTCGTTCGACCTATACTTGAGTATTGCTCATCAGTGTGGGATCCGTACCAGATCGGGTTGACGGAGGAGGTAGAGAAGATCCAAAGAAGAGCGGCGCGTTTCGTCACAGGGTTATTTGGTAAGCGTGATAGCGTTACGGAGATGTTTAATAAACTCAAGTGGCAGACTCTGCAAGGGAGGCGCTCTGCATCGCGGTGTAGCTTGCTCGCCAGGTTTCGAGAGGGTGCGTTTCTGGATGAGGTATCGAATATATTGCTTCCCCCTACTTATACCTCCAGAGGAGATCTCGAATGTAAAATTAGAGAGATTAGAGCGCGCACGGAGGCTTTCAGACAGTCGTTCTTCCCGCGAACCATACGCGACTGGAACAGGAAGGGGAGGTAATGACAGTGGCACGTAAAGTGCCCTCCGCCACACACCGTTGGGTGGTTTGCGGAGTATAAATGTTGATGTAGAATACATTACATTTGTCTATGTTAAGGGTCAGTTGCCACTCCCTGCACCAAGTGTCTATCCACTGCAGATATTCCTGCATTTCGCTGCAATTTTCTAATGCTGCAACTTCTCTGTATACTACAGCATCATCCGTGAAAAGCCGCATGGAACTTCCGACACTATCTACTAGGTCATTTATATACTGTATATGGTCCCTTAACACTCCCCTGTGGCACGCCAGAGGTTACTTTAACGACTGTAGACGTCTCTCCATTGAGAACAACATGCTGTGTTCTGTTTGCTAAGAACCCTTCAATCCAGCCACACAACTGGTGTGATATTCCGTAGGCTCTTACTTTGTTTATCAGACGACAGTGCGGAACTGTATCGAACGCCTTCCGGAAGTCAAGGCAAATAGCATCTACCTGAGAGCCTGTATCTAATATTTTCCGGGTCTGATGAACAAATAAATCGAGTTGGGTCTCACACGATCGCTATTTTCGGAATCCATGTTGATTCCTACAGAGTAGATTATGGGTTTCCAGAAATGACATGATACGCGAGCAAAATTCATGTTCTAAAATTCTACAACAGATCGATGTCTGAGATATAGGTCTACAGTTTTACGCATCTGTTCGACGACCCTTCTTGAAAACTGGGACTACCTCTGCCCTTTTCCAATCATTACATATATATTCTAAAACCACACATCGAAATTTCTTAACAATGAAATAAATTCGGTTGATAGAAACCTTTATCTGGTAACCGACTGTCAGACGTTATATGATGTATATGACGAAACAGAAACCCCCTCTAAAAATTATCCTACTAGAAACGCCCGTGCTCATTTAATAAAAGTGTCGTGTGAAATGCAGTAAAATATCATGTACGTAAATTCCGACGTTGCTAAAACCAAGATAATTTTACCTTTTCACAGATTTAATGGAGTATTATGCTCACTTTGATTAAACAGATTATTAATCTTTATCAAACTAGTAAGGAAGTCTTACACTGGTTTAGAATACCATAGCATGATCAATACTGACATATGACCAAATGGACCGCAACACACATCTGTCAGAATCAAAGTTTTCCCTCAATCTAAATATTTCGTCAAAGGGAGCACACTTACTACTTTGTGGTTGACAGCAGCCATATAGCTTAATGAAGTTATAATTAAATCTAAACCTTTCGCTGCTTATAGGCGTTGATAAATGTCAACGGGGACAGCTGAAAAATGTGCTCCCCGACCGGGACCTCCTGCTTACATTATAACTTCAATCTTCGACAGCTGCAATATCACCAATGATATCTACACAGATACCAGCTTCATATATAGCTTAATGGCGGACACCGCAGAGCGCGGGCATTTCCCCAGCACATGGCGATAAACAGCACAGAATTTAACACAAAACATACAAATGCAGGAATAACACATATAAACATACCAAATATATATGTATATATGCAATAAAAGCGAAAAAAAAACAAAGACTGAAAAAATTTTCGTATCATTGCAGATAATAAACACTTGTGGTTATTACAAGAATGAGGGGAGTGTCGACAGGTATTTGCAAAAGATGCGATATCTTCAACACAAGATTAATTTTATTTTTAAGGTTGGACGTTAATGAAAAAGTTATTCAAGACGTTTTGGGCTGTAGTTATGTGGATAATCAATAACAATGATAATTCGCAAGCCAGCGTCAGTACATGTGATAATTTCATTACAAAATCCCCTAACATTTACAGAGTCAACCATCACTTAATCGCTTAACTTATGTCAACGTGTCGTCCACCGTGTTGCTCATCCATGGTCCACGAGTATTTGATCCACATAATAACTCGTAATAACTGTTGTCGTGATTATCCTCTTGATAATGATTACTAGATCGTGGGTGCAGCAGGCACGTGCGATGTTCACAGATTCCTCTTGATAACGTATCATTCAACTAACACGTGGTGATTTCGAGTTGTTTAGTCTCCTATACGATTACGATTCGAAGCACTTGGCGTACCGTAGTCTACACTATGCAAGTACATTAATACATTTAGATTTTAATGTGACAATCCGCAGTAGGCTAAACACTGAGCAGCTCCTGCTGTTCACACCGGACATCGGACAAACTGCAATCAAAGACGTGGCGACCTCCATATCGTATTTTCAGGATTAATGCCCGTAATGTTGGTCCACGATGATAAGGAATGTGACACGTTCAGCTATTAGCTTCACTGACAGCGGTACGCATCGAAAAAAATACTCTTAACACCAATAAAACATAGTTTCATAACGGCGGCCAGCTACGGTTGCCACCCGTACTTTATAATGAAGTATATTGCGTGATTTCGGGCAATTGCTCTTGGTATTTTATGGGAACAGTGAAGTACGTGAAAACACATTTTTTCACGTAGTTCGATTTTCTGTAGGATTCATTTTAAGTAAAATACTGAAAGACGTCAACAGTAATAGTAATTTCTCGTATAACGGATTGGCTGAGTAACTGAAGTATGAATCTCAGTGCGAAACTGTTAATGTCAGAGCTTCGATTGAGAAAGAGTGAGAACCCGCTAATTCCGTGTTATTTATAAATAATACTATTAAGTACCCCATATGAGTTTGCTAGACTACACGAAGTAAGTGAACATCTGTCTGTGGATTATTTATCTCACGAAAAGTTAGCAGACAGTCTCCAAAGTGCTGTTCATTACATATCGGCGCTAGTCGCAACACTTCGTGTCCTTACGAGACGACTGTTGCCAATCTTAGCGACCTTACAGTTATGGCTCTATTCTAACGTGGCAAAGCCTTACGTGTTTCACTTTGTTTGAGTGAGGAGGATTTAGTGCAATAGAGTTCGATTATTCTGTTTTATAGCTTTGTGCAGTAGTGAATCACTGATAAAGGTGACTTTAGAAACCTGAATACTCTCTGCACGCTAATAAAACGTTATCTTAATAGTGAAACAAATGAAAAGATAGTGTATTACACCGAAAAAGTGCGCCAGGTATTGATACGACGGTACAGACGACAAAACGATTGTAAAAGTACGAGGCATATTCGGCAAGTACGGTTCGATGGGGTGCGAAATGGAAACCACAATGAAAATCCAATGAAGCTTCGGACAGATGTGTTGGGCAGTGTCTCTAGTATGCCTGTCGATCGCGTCACGTCACCCTTTTCAGTTCAGAGTGCACAGTGACCACGTAAAGATGCTTAGAACAGTAGTGTCTCCCGCCAAGTACGAGGGTCTGGTGTGAGATTTCGCCTGATGTCATGCAGCCCGCATAACAACTGTGATACGTTTCCTTCTGCATGACAAATCTCGGCCGCTCTCTGAAGGGGCAATGAAGATGCTCCTGCAGCATTTTCGATGGGAAGTGTTTGATCACCCACAATAGTACCCCTAACTGACTCTCCGTGAGTTTCATTTCCGCTCACATAAAACGGTAGCTATGAAGACAACGTTCCGGCACAGACAACGAGCTGTAGACCAGCGTAGAGAATTCGAAGGAAGCACAGGTGGCTTGCTTTTATGACAAGAGTATTGGAAAGTTGGTACAACGCTACGACAAATGTCTATATAGGAGCTGTAACTATGTAGAGAAGTAGCTGGAAGATGTAGTTTAGTGTCGCAAATAAAACATTTAATGCGTTGTTGCTAATTTAAATACTGAATACGATATGTTGAAGCATATACTAGTTAATATCCACAGGCTATTTCTCGGAAGGGCTCACACCGATTCCATCAATCTGCTCCTTCAACGGCTCTTAGGTATTGTTTGACTAGCATAGAATGCTGAGCAGAATTTGTAAGTTGCCAGACATTTGGCACTGTATTTCTGCATACTGTTTTTAAGAAATATTTGTATATTCTCTTTCTACGGACACTCTTAGACGTTCCTCTTACTTAATCTAATAAGTAAGTACGCAACAATTATTAGGATTCCATGACTCAAACGGTACAAACGGAACCAGCATAGGAACACTTTGTTGCTCGTCTGTCTATCCGCTTTTGAATACCCCCTCTTACTCAAGAAAAGGTAGACTTATCAAGTTGAAATTTATTTCAGACAGTAAGGTCTACGATCGCTCGGCGATGTGGAAAATATTAGCATCTAAGTCAATGCAGACGGAAGATACGGTAATTTGTTACATATTTTTATTCTGGAAACACGCTCTTTAAAACGTTAAATACTTCCTGTAGACCTGTACTGATGAAATTTGACAGGAACCAAAGTTTCACAAAAGAAGTAAAGAAAAAAATTCGAAAATCGTTAATTTGTAATTAGATCACACAGGCTTTTATTCTGTCAGCCTGATTGTCTGTTCTCGTCTGTCGAGACCCTTTCACTCATCAGGAATGGATAAATAGATCAAGTTGAAATTTATGTCAAATGCTAAAGTCAAAGACACCTTAGTGGGGTAAAAAATTTAGCTTTGTACATCACTGCAGTCAAAAGATACGGCCATTTGCGTCACATATTTTGATACTCGCAACTCTCCCGTCAAAACCTACAGCGTAATTCCCGTTGACCTAGAATCGTAAAATTTTGCAAGAAGCAAGGTTTCACAGTACAAGAAAAGGAAAGAATCTTAAAATTGTTAATTTGTAATTATACCATATAAAAGAATATTTTTTGTCGTTTGTTGTCCATATGTTTGTCTGTTCGTCTGTTAAAGGCTCCTTTTTCTCAGTAACAGGTAGATCTGTCAGCTTAAATCTTATGTCAGGTACTAAGGTGAAGGTGTAAGAGATTAGAGATTTTAAGTCATTTCAATAAAAGATGCGATTGTCTGTAAAGACCATCCTTACTCAGGAATGAGTGGAGGTATCTAGTTTGCTAGTTTGCTCCTTTGGCGGTGCAACTAATTTAAGCAACATGAAATGCAGCAAAAGATACGGTCATACATACCACATTTTGGCACTCGCAAACTCACATATCAAAACCTGTAAGCGAATTGTCTATATACTGTTACGTGACAGAACTATTCACGGAACGTGTGAGTAAAATTTTTTTCTAAGTTCAATAGTCAGTATTACTCAATCATATAGAAGTGTCGCCAGTTGCCAGCCAGGGAGTGTAAACATTTCAACACCGATACCGCATCAGACATAAAAGGCCACCTCCCCACTCTTAAGATGGACTGAGAACAACACAGTGGAAAATTGTTAGAATAGTGCAGACCAAACAGTCTTCGCTGCTTCCGTAACGTTATACGAAGGACGAAACAATGGCTGGCAAGAGCTGTACAAAGCGGAAAATACCCTGTAAGAAATTCGTTAACCATATGTAGCGGAACTAACGACTGCTGACAACTCAGGAAGAACAGAATCAGTTCGGTCCTTACGAATGACATCTAAAGGCAGAGCCTGTCCTTGGCGAGATAAATGCTTCACCCCTACTACCTTTTGGCACTCGATCGGGTAAGATCGGCGGCGTTCACGTCGTTCGCGCTCGACTCTGTGGTTACGCTATTGTAACATCTTTTGTGTGAGCTTGTTTTGGTGTTGGTCTTGCACTTGCTGCCTTTGGAGTAGATGGAATCCTGCACCCAGTACTGACGTCAGCACAGTAGCCAGCGCTGATGGGTAGACCGAGGATCTACCAGCACATTTCCAGTCTGGCGCCGAAGCTGCCCTAAACGACAGTGTCGCACAAGTCTGAAGGCCTAACACACCGGTGAGCCAGGTTCAGCATTCAATACAACTACATGGCGTCCGAAATCATGGTCCACCTGAGGGGACAATGCGGACAGTAATCTGATAGGGATCGAGAATCCCCAGGACGGTCTGTTGAATCACAGGACATACTTCATGGTAACGATCATATCCAAATTCAGAGCAAACGACGGGCATGCGTCGCCAGCTGGAGGCAAAGTCGCTGTGCAAGGGAGTTCAAAAATGGCTCTGAGCACTATGGGACTAAACATCTTAGGTCATCAGTCCCCTAGAACGTAGAACTGCTTAAACCTAACTAACCTAAGGACATCACACACATCCATGCCCGAGGCAGGATTCGAACCTGCGACCGTAGCAGTCCAGCGGTTCCAGACTTTAGCGCCTAGAACCGGACGGCCACCGCGGCCGGCTGGCAAGGGAGTCATCGACTTCCACTAGAAGCTGATGAACGCCCACGGCAGCCGTGAGTCCACTATTGAATTCAGAGAATTCTTCTCCGTATTGTGTAGCCTCCAGACGGGGCAGAAGAAACAGTAATGACTTGTATTTTCAGTAATAAATGGGATAATTTTGAATGTTGTTTTATTGCTACTAATAACGTCGCGCAGGTCCTCTGTCGGGGAAAGGTAAATTGCACAAAAGTGGAACCAAGACGGGCTGTCAGTGTTTATGATGGGATAGGCGCCCTTACGGAGCAAGTTTCTAATTTGTTGGAGGATAATGGACAGCAGAAAACATTTAACGAACAGCAATTTTTGAGAACATTTCTCTTGGAGAACAGCGGTTTTTTAATTATTTAAAAATGAATATGAACAGTCACAATCGCAGGAAACTTCTTTTTTATGAGGTTACCGATTTCAGGTTGTTTTAGACCATCTTCAGATCTCACGCTATGATGGTACACGGTGGCTGTGAACGGAGCAGGTTTTACGACTCCACGAACGCTAACTGCTTAGTTAACTAACTTACGAGTTAGCGTTCGTGGAGGCGTAGCGCCTGCTCCGTTCACAGCCACAGTCTACCATCATAGTGTGAGATCTGAAGAACCGGTTACCTCATAAAAAATAAGTTTCTTGCGGTTGCGGCTGTCCATGTTCATTTTTATTTAACGAACAGCTAGTAGCGAAACGTTGTTGGCACAAGAAAAGCTTCAGTCGGGTTTCCGTGAAACTATAGTGAGTGCTCCTTCATCATTTATTGACCCTTAAGCCGCAGATCTAATATCTTCCTTCTCAAAAAACCACCAGAGGACGTTACTGTGCTTATAGAAGATGTATTAGCCACGTCCACGTTAAGTAGCTGCTCAGATGGAACATGCTTGCGGATGGCGAAGTTCCGTATCATGAGCGTGGTAAAAAGCTGTGTCTCATATCATGAAACCGAGTGAGGTGGCGCAGTGGTTAGCATACTGTAACCGATAATTACATGTTTGTTCTTCCTACTCATCCGAATTAACTTACTTTTTTTCCACATTAGAGCTAGCTGCCATTTATCACACCAACTAGAAATTTTCTCTAAGCCATCTTGTATCTTCCTACAGTCACTAAACTTCGCCACCCCACCGTACCCGACAGCATCATCATCAAAGAGCCACAGCTTGCTGCCCACCCTGTCCGCCAAATCATTTACGTGTATAGAGAACAGCAGCAGTCCTATCACACTCCCCTGATCATTTTTGACGATAGCCATGTCTCTGATGAACATGACAACATACTGGGTTCTGTTACTTAAGAAGTCTTCGAGCTACTCACATATCTATGAACTCATTCCACATATTCGTACGTTCGTTGCCGGCCTGCAATGGGACACCGTGTAAAATGCTTTCCAGAAATTTATAAATATGGGTTCTGTCTGTTGCCCTTCATTGCCCTTTGTTCTTTCATTTTCTTCCGGTATACCTTCATCTTTTCACTATGTTCCATCTTTCTGTCTTCAGACCATTTTGAGCCAGTGTTTTTAGGTGTTGTGCCTTGGAATTTTTCCATTTTTAATAACTTTATTCCCGAATGGCTTCTCTGTTGTTTATATCTTCTATTCTTATATTGTTTCTTTCTGAATCATTTTTTACCTCTTCGATCCGTCTTGTTGTGGGCTTCCTACCCTACGAACATTTGAAAATCTTATTAGGTAATCTACTGTCTTGCATTCGAAATAGATCACCAGAAATCATGAACTTTTTCTTAAATGCTTTCTATATTTTGGTATATTTCAGCACTACTTCGTAATTTCCAACCTTCTGCTGTTTCTTGTGGTCCTAATATTTCCATCATAATTCCCTTTCTAGCACTTCTACTGCATGTAAATTATACCTTAATGCCAGGCTTTCGCTTGCATGTAGGCATTCTGGCTTCACTACTATGTTGCAATGCCTTATTTTTGCAGTTTTGAGTGGGCACTTTTTGTTGTAGAAGTCTCTGGCGATAGCATATGCTCTCCACATTTGATGTAACCTTTCCTCTATTGCAGATTTTTCCAAAGCATTTTCTTGGATTATCTCTCCTAGATATTGGAATTTTCTTACCCTCTCTATTAGGCCAATATCTGTTGTCAGAAATTTTGGATCATTCTTAACATTTGCTGCAAATTTTGTTTTTTCTGCAGTAATTCTTAAGCTAGTTCTGCTGGCTATTTTATTCAGGGGATATATTTGTGCTATAGCAGATGCCACATTTTCGTAAAGTATAGCAAAATCATCCGCAAATGAAAGACAATTGATTTCAATCTTTTTGTTTCCTCTTCCTAACCTCATAGTGAGATTTGAGCTCCATAAGTATTTCGTTCCAAATTCTTACTATTTTCTCTAACACACCATTAAAAAGAATTGAGGATACGCCATGTCATTGTCGTACGCCTGTTTTAGTTTTGAAAGGCTGTGAAATTTGTTCTATAAATTTTAGTCTACAGACTGTATCTTAAGTGATTCACGGATTAGGTCTGCCAGTTTAGACTTTAAGCAAAATTCTCGAATTATTTTATCTATAGGTTCTCTGTCAACAGAATCAAAAGCCATTTTGAAATCCACAAATATAACTACAATATCCTTTGAATTAAGTAATCTGTGGTGAACTACTGACTTGAGGTTAAATATTTGTTCTGAGTATGATCTTCCTGTCCTAAAACCACCTTATAATCACCGAAATGACTGTCTGCTGTTGTTTCTATTCGGCTTAATAAAATCTTGGAAAATATTTTATACACTACTGGCAGTAAGGAGATCGCTCTGTAGTTGTTTACATACCGTTTGTTACGTTTTTTGTGGAGTGGGTATTTCAACGCAACTTTCCATTCCTACGGGATTTTCTGTGGTTTCCAGATTTCTTCAAAGGGTAAATTTAGCTCCTTTGCTACACTTGGCAAGGACCACTGCAAAGTCTAGCTGTAATAGAATCTTCTCCACTAGCTTTGTTCTTTTGAGGGTCTTAATTACTTCTTGAATTTATTCTAGATTTGGGGGTAAATCTTCTTCTAAATTTTCATTAGCTTCTTGCTAGTATTTCACAATTTTCAGTATTGCTTAAACCAATTTTGCCGTTTTCGCTTTTGAAACAGACGTTTAGCGTTTGGTACCCCTTTAATTCATTTGATAAAAGTCAGGGGTATCATTTCCTTACAACATTTTTGTCCGTTTCCAAGGGTTTCTCCTTTTCAAAGGTTCGTTTGATATTTCTGATTAGTGTGGCTGCTGGCTTTCTTTGTTGTTTAAATTGATCATAATCTTCATTCTAGTTTTTATTATAGTTTTCTACTAGGTTTTTATTAATTTTAGCATACCATGGTTTATGAAACTATGCGTAGTTTCTGTAGTGCCTCATGCCGGAATATGACGAAGTCGATTTGAAGAAATCCCAATGTGGCGTCTTACGTGTATCTGGAACGAAAGAAAAGAAAAAAATCACTAATCTACTATCACATTGCTGTCACTATGGACTTGCAAATATTTGCTTATGTTGGCGAAAGTTGTAGGTTTGACCTCGTTTGTATGCTGGGCTGCTCTTTCTCCCAGTGCTGTATGCATCATGGCAAAAGAAAAAACTGTTAGAACTCAGTACATAAGAAGTGTTAATACGTAATCAGACATATAACATACGAAATATCGCATGGAATGTGAAACAAAGCTAATCTGGCCACAACTTAATAGTGAATGTTGCCCATGGTTTTGTTAAAGGAAGTCTACTCGAGATATGTTGAAAAATTCATTTTTAAGAAAGTAGAGGCAAATACGTTGGGTCGGAAACATACGTCGAGGAATTTACTACTGGAGACCAAGACTCAGAGATATTATTTTGACTTTATTTGTGAACTGAGGGTGCCTGCATGACATCTGTGTAGGTATTTATCAAAGCAATTTATTTTTATTGACGATTCTGCATTGAAACATCGACAAACATATCCGAATTTATATTTACTTATCTTCCTACTGTGGCGTAGAACTATTATTAATTTCTTTAGAAGCATCTGCAGCTGTCATTCAATTATAAATCTACTGCTATTATTGCTTCGATGTACACAGTCACATAATAATAGGTTCCCTGTCTTTTCTGTTTTCATTATGTTCTTCTGAGGTAGTTTTTCTCCCACATACTGGCCTACTCATACTGTTTCACAAGCAGTGTAGATCGTTATCAGATAGAGACTATCTTTCTTTCTCAACGTATTACGATTTTTACGTTCTTACCCACAAACATACCGATTGTGTATGAAATCTTGATGTGCCACTTTACACTTTAATCCAAAGGCACATACTACTTTGCAGAAACACTTGTACAGAAACAGGCATTCTGTATTTTGCAACATATTGCTTCTTAATTCTTTGCCGTCTTTCCTCACATCGGACACTTTACTGCCTTACCTGGTGACAGTAATCACCTCGGCCATTTTCATTAACGAAGTTTGAGCTGTCCTAACTTCTATTAACAGGGTGGTGGCTGTTACCCGCCATTGTGCTGTCTTCATACTTCTAAAATCAATGCTCTTTAACACAGCTGCTCCAACACAATTAATAGCTGTCGTATTGCGAAGGACACAAATAAATGAGGCGCGAACGATTAATAAATTCTAGGAAATCGTTTACAAAAGTCCGTATTTAGACTTTTGCAAAGATATTTTTTGTTATTATGTATCAAACAGAAGCGACGGTATAAGACACTTTAAAGTTCTTTTACTATATACAAGGTAAGTGCGGAAATTTCAAGTGCTTCCAAAAGAAAGGAAAGAGGGTCAATAAAACGTGAAATAAACCAAAAACTAATGGCTGATTAATGCAGAACCACAGAGACTGAACCAAATTTCAAAAGCTTAACTTGGTCAGTACTTAAGACTGCAGCAGATGGTGATGGCAACAGTGTCAGATCTACTTGTTATCTGGATTGCATTGAACTTTACTGGCAAGCTTAAGGGGCATCTGGCGCATCGCATATTTCACGCTATTCTTGTGTGTCTAGAAAACAAGTGGCAGGTGTTGACCACAAACGCCTTCCCCAGATTTGTTCATGGCAAGATTACTGACAAATGCTTGGCCATGAGTGCACGAGATTTCATATCTTATGAAGCTATTGGAGGTGAAGGATTTATGGATCTGGTTCAGTGGTTAGTCAACTCCGGATCGACTTACCGAAAAGTAATCTCACCCCACAACTGTTTCAAGGCACTTCAAACAAAAAGTGAAAAACCGTAGAAACGAAATTATATCTGAAGGATTTATTACGTGAATGGAAGTGAATGCTCGGCGATACAGATATGAGGATATGTAGAGCAAAGAGCATAACTGACACGTACAGTTCCTTATTTTCTTGACTAGGACCTCAGATGAAGCCTCTTGTTTGCGATCAGATTTCCAGATGACTGTAAAACAGATGAAAGTATTAGAAAGGAATGTTTGAGACGATTTATCTCAAAGGTGTACCTTTTACGACTGACCAAGATGCCAGCACTATCGCTGCACTTTGTCGGTATTCTAGATTGAATTGTTCCTGAAACGCGCTGAACACGGTGCTAAGAAATGCGGTTAAGTGCGGTATGTGTCATCCAATTTCCATCAACTTCATTTTATTCTGATCGCAGTGAAGCAACTTCTGACATTTGCAAAGCAAAGTAGCCTTGTTCATAGCCTAGAGAAAACACAGGAACAGTCGATCGATACTCCATATAACACACGACTGACCATGCTTTAATCACTCAAAAAGTAGTATTCGGTATTGTGTAAAACGCTCTCTGAGAAATGAGAAACAGAGAGAACAGAAGGATTGGCATAACATTGGTGGACAAAAGATTTCTGTTTTGGCATTATGTCTGTTGTTGTCTTTTTGTATTAAAATGTTATTCATTAGCACGTAAATTATTTTAGGAATTTTAAAGTAGGGATTTTCCTTACATCCCTTCAAGGAGACCTAAAAGAACTGGAATCGAAAAAAAATCACCTTGCTACCGTAAATGAAGTTCCTGAAACCCTTAAGTAATGAACCTTAGAATGGAGGAGCCCTTGAAATAAATATTTCCAATCCACCTGAAAAATTGTGCAGAGGAAAAGGCATGTCGATCTAACTACTTTCCATGGGCACCATTTCGCCATCTGAAAATGATATCTGGACCTCAGAAGTGTGAAGTTTTGGGAGACGTAATGGATACAGTTCAATAACTATTAATCAATAATCTTGAGTGACTATTCACAAAAGGGCCCTGTCTCGTGGAGTACCGTCTACCAAATAAAACTAAATTCGGCCTCAGAAAAGACGGTCATCTCAGCTTCATCCTCACCTAAATAACAGCCAAATATGCATGAACTGTTTGTTAGATTGTCCAGGTAGAATCTCAGATCAGCTTTGACGAAATCCTCGAATGCTGAAAAATATTTCAAATATTTTTAAGAATAGAACATTTGTCTTCTTTTCTAGAAGCACTTTTACACTGTGATGATTCACCAAACGATGTATTAATAGTCTTTGCTTTACCACCATGAAAAAAAGTACAGACGTTTGCTTTGTGGGAAGATACTGACGAAAATCAAACTCCCATTGATGAGTTAGATAGGTACTTAAACCAGAGTTATAACTTGGTCCAAAATATAGCTTCTAATTGGAATGAAAACATAAATTTTTCCGACTCTCCAAATGATAACGATCAATATTTTGTGTGTATAAGTATCCAGCTTTTCAGTAGAGAAAAATTTTAGTTCTGCAAGTTCCACTCTAAGTGCACGAAGATAACTTCTGTAGCCGGACAATCTTCATGCTCTTCTCTTTCTGTATAGCAACTCCAGTATCAGCGAAAATGAATGAAGGAATATGTTGTAAACGTTTTTCACACCACCTTTTTTATGTTCTCTGTAAATCTATTGTCGATTATTGAATCTGGTTTCTTCGTATCTTTCATTTATGCAACCTGTTCTCCAATTAATGTCGATTTATTGGAGCCAAATAAACGAATCTCTTTCTTTGTGAATTATTATTGCATTGTGGACATTATTTTGGCGGTTTTATCGCACCCCAGTTCATCATGTTTTGAAGGTAGTGCACTGAAAATGGATTAACCTTAAAACGCTTAATTTAAATAATCCGTTGATGTTAAATAGTACTCTAGGCCCGAAGTAATGATTTACTCAATTTTTCTTCAGCAGGAAACAAAATGGTTTAATATAACAATAATCCGCTTCTAAGTAAAATGAGATAGATATTCAGTACATACATTATGCAGTCGCTCCAACACTCAGAAGTTTTATTATTATTTTTGTTTATTTCTTAGACTGAACAGAATACACAATGCTGCTTTTGAGCAGATTGAGGTACTGCCAGTGTCAGCACATGTCATTACACTAGTCAATTAGCTTTCTAATTAGGTTCTGGATGTGTCGAAATCTGAATTACGTGTGTAATAGCCGAGAAAACCATGCAAATACAACCCGGCATCCCATCATTTTGCTTAAAGTGAAGACATATAAAGAATAAACAAACGTATCCAACCAGATGTATTAGCAGCTGCATGTGCAGATTTTACCATTAAACAGCATATGATAAAATTGCTTCTGTTATATTGTCGAGCATTTGTTTTGCACTCAGAGTGTACAATGAATTTATTTTAACAAAGAAAAGTATTTTGGCTCCATCAGATTCGTGTTAAAAGCTTTTCACGGTTTGTAGGAAATACCACACTGAGAGGTCAGAACAGCACGCGTGGAGCGTTAGAGCTTGGTACACAGTGGGACGTACAAACATCAAAAACAGTTTTACATCACTCTGGTTCCCAAAAATCCTGAAGCTAGTCGTTGACTGTGGATATTTTATCACAGACACAGTCCCTTTGACTGCTCAGAGATGTCATTCCATCCGCCCAAAAATGTAAACAACCATGCATGAGCAACGCCTATTAGATGGAAGGAGTCCGACAGTCAATGATTTCCAGTCATTTCACCAGGAAGGAGGTACACGGCTCGTGTTGACTGTAGTTCAATCATGCCTAGACGGTCAATACCGTGGTCCGATCGCGTCCACATTATTATTATGTGCCAGGAAGGGCTCTCAACAAGAGAAGAGTCCGGGTGTCTCGGAGTGAACCAAAGCGCTGTTGTTCGGACACGGAGGAGATACAGAGGGACAGGAACAGTCGATGACATGCCCCGCTCAGGTTGCCGAAGGGCTCCTACTGCTGTGAATGACCACTACCTAAGGATTACGTCTCGGAGAAACCCTGACAGCAACGCCACCATGTGGAATAATGCTTTTCATGCAGCCACAGGACGTCGTTTTACGACTCCAACTGTGCGCTATAGCCTGCATGATACGCAACTTCACTCCTTTCGTCCATGGTGAGGTCCATCTTTGTAACCACGACACAATGGAACGCTGTACAGATGGGCCCAACAACATGTTGAATGGACCGCTCAGGATTGGCAACAAGTTCTCTTAACCGATGAGTGTTGCATATGCCTTCATCTACGCAATCGTCGGAGAAGTGTTTGGAAGCAATCTGGTCAGACTGAACGCCTTAGACATACTGTCCAGTGAGTGCAGCAAGGTGGAAGTTTTCTGCTGTTTTGGGTTGGCACTATGTGGGGCCGACGTATGCCGCTGCTGCTCATGGAAGGCGCCGTAACTGTACGATACGCGAATGCCATCCTCCGACCGATAGTGCAACCATATCGGCAGCATATTGGCGAGGCATTCGTCTTCATGCACGACAATTCGCGCCTCCATCGTGTATATCTTGTGAATGACTTCCTCCAGTATAGCGACATCGCTCGACTAGAGTGGCCAGCATGTTCTCCAGACATGAACCCTATCGAACATGCCTAGGATTGATTGAAAGGGCTTGTCTATGGACGACGTGACCCACCAACCGCTCTGAGGGATCTACGCCGTTTAGGAGCAGGACAATCTGGAACAACTGTGCTTTGATGAACTTGTGGATAGTATGCCACGACTAATACAGGAATGCTTCAATGCAAGAGGCCGTACTACTGGGTATTAGAAGTACCAGTGTGTACAGCGATCTGGTACAACATGAAATGTGTGGTTTTCTGTACAGGTTCCGGAAACGTCGGAACCACGGTGATGAAAAACGTTTTTTGATGTGTGTATATTTGATATTCGGTCTAGCCCATCCAGTGCGGTGGGCTGCGGAGGGCTGAGCAGCCCAGTGCTGGGGGCCCACAATGCGCAGATTGAGGTACTGCCAGTGTCAGCACATGCCGTAACACTAGTCAATTAGTTTTCTAATTGGGTAGCATAAGTAATTTTTCTTAGTTTCTGAGACACATTCGTTCTTTTAAAGTAACGACACAAACAGAATGAAAGCCACGTTTACCCTGCGCTCATACTGGGTGGTTATAATTCCAGTGCAACTAATTGCAACTAATCATGTAGGTCCCGTGTGGGTTGTAATTATCGCATGGCGGCGAAATTTGGTAGGTACACTGATGAGCCAAATTATTATGACCACCTGTTTAACAGCTTGGTTATCCGTCTGTGGGCCGAAATACGAGGGCAGTTCAATAAGTAATGCAACACTTTTTTTTTCTCGGCCAATTTTGGTTGAAAAAACCGGAAATTTCTTGTGGAATATTTTCAAACATTCCCGCTTCGTCTCGTATAGTTTCATTGACTTCCGACAGGTGGCAGCGCTGTACGGAGCTGTTAAAATGGCATCTGTAACGGATGTGCGTTGCAAACAACGGGCAGTGATCGAGTTTCTTTTGGCGGAAAACCAGGGCATCTCAGATATTCATAGGCGCTTGCAGAATGTCTACGGTGATCTGGCAGTGGACAAAAGCACGGTGAGTCGTTGGGCAAAGCGTGTGTCATCATCGCCGCAAGGTCAAGTAAGACTGTCTGATCTCCCGCGTGCGGGCCGGCCGTGCACAGCTGTGACTCCTGCAATGGCGGAGCGTGCGAACACACTCGTTCGAGATGATCGACGGATCACCATCAAACAACTCAGTGCTCAACTTGACACCTCTGTTGGTAGTGCTGTCACAATTGTTCACCAGTTGGGATATTCAAAGGTTTGTTCCCGCTGGGTCCCTCGTTGTCTAACCGAACACCATAAAGAGCAAAGGAGAACCATCTGTGCGGAATTGCTTGCTAGTCATGTGGCTGAGGGTGACAATTTCTTGTCAAAGATTGTTACAGGCGATGAAACATGGGTTCATCACTTCGAACCTGAAACAAAACGGCAATCAATGGAGTGGCGCCACACCCACTCCCCTACCAAGAAAAAGTTTAAAGCCATACCGTCAGCCGGTAATGTCATGGTTACAGTCTTCTGGGACGCTGAAGGGGTTATTCTGTTCGATGTCCTTCCCCATGGTCAAACGATCAACTCTGAAGTGTATTGTGCTACTCTTCCGGAATTGAAGAAACGACTTCAGCGTGTTCGTAGGCACAAAAATCAGAACGAACTTCTCCTTCTTCATGACAACGCAAGACCTCACAAAAGACTTCGCACCCGAGAGGAGCTCACAAAACTTCAGTGGACTGTTCGTCCTCATGCACCCTACAGCCCCGATCTCGCACCGTCGGATTTCCATATGTTTGGCCCAATGAAGGACGCAATCCGTGGGACGCACTACGCGGATGATGAAGAAGTTATTGATGCAGTACGACGTTGGCTCCGACATCGACCAGTGGAATGGTACCGTGCAGGCATACAGGCCCTCATTTCAAGGTGGCGTAAGGCCGTAGCATTGAATGGAGAATACGTTGGAAAATAGTGTTGTGTAGCTAAAAGATTGGGGAATAACCTGGTGTATTTCAATGCTGAATAAAACAACCCCTGTTTCAGAAAAAAATGTGTTGCATTACTTATTGAACTGCCCTCGTACATCCCTGATTCTGCTCATCAGATATCCAACAGTTTTTTGGTAGGTTTGTGGAGGTACGTTGCATTAGATGTCTACGCACAGGTTATGTAATGTACGAAAGTACGCGGTGATGGCGCCCTATAGCGACCCAGATGGGTTCCATAGGACTATTATGTGAATTTGGTCTCCGAAACATAAACGTCAGTTTTCTCTAGTGTTCTTCAAATGACAGTAGCTCGGTTTTGGCTCCGAGATATGGACAATTATACTGCTGAGTGATGACGTCGCCGACGGGGAAGATATCAAGCATGAAGAGATGCAGGTGATATTGCTCCCACTAGCCTGTGTCCTTGGAACGCTGCACGTTTAGAGCCGCCGTTCACCTCGATGACGGCGTTTGTGGAGAAGACCATCGACCTAATGTAGCAAAAATGTGATCCACCAGAAGAGCCGACACGTTTCCACTGATCGACGGTCGAACCCCGATGGTCCCGTGCCCACTGAAATCACAACTGACGATGCTGTTGAGTCAACGTGTGAACACGCAGGGATGGTCTGCTGAGGAGCTTCGTGTCAACAAAATACGACGAAAAGTGTGCTGCGAAACACTTGCATGTACACTAGCATTCTGCTGTTTCGGCAGAGATGCCACAGATCATCATCTGTCCTACTTAGCAGGAGACAAGCCTTCGAAACCCACTTTCCGTGAAGAATTGTGAACGTCTAACCATCTAGCGTCTAGTGGTAATCTCACTGTCCTTCTACCTCTACCCGTAGATGACCAAGACAGGAGCATTTGAACATACAGCTTTGCTGTTTTCGAGATACTCGTTCACAGGCTCTGCGTCATAATAATCTGCCCTTTGTCAAAGTGGTATATCTCAATGTATTTCGCCATTTGCAGCCCGTATCTTCGCTGTGGTGATCCCTTGTCCGTGTCTATACCGCATATACAGGGTGAGTCCCCTGACATTACCGCTGGATATATTTCGTAAACCACATCAAATACTGACGAATCGATTCCGCAGACCATACGTGAGGAGAGGGGCTAGTGTAATTGGTTAATACAAACCATAAAAAAATGCACGGAAGTATGTTTTTTAACACAAACCTACGTTTTTTTAAATGGAACCCCGTTAGTTTTGTTAGCACATCTCAACATATAAACAAATACGTAATCAGTGCCGTTTGTTGCATTGTAAAATGTTAATTACATCCGGAGATATTGTAACCTAAATTTGACGCTTGGATACCACTCCTCCGCTGTTCGATCGTGTGTATCGGAGAGCACCGAACTACGTAGGGATCCGAAGGGAACGGTGATGGACCTTGGGTACAGAAAGACTGGAACAGCACATTACGTCCACATGCTGACACCTTATTATTGGTCCTTTTCACTGACGCAAATGTACATTACCATGAGGGGTGAGGTACACGTACACACGTGGTTTCCGTTTTCAATTACGGAGTGGAATAGAGTGTGTCCCGACATGTCATGCCAATAGATGTTCAATGTGGTGGCCATCATTTGCTGCACACAATTGCTATCTCTGGCGTAATGAATGTCGTACATGCCGCAGTACATCTGGTGTAATGTCGCCGCAGGCTGCCACAATACGTTGTTTCATATCCTCTGGGGTTGTAGGCACATCACGGTACGCATTCTCCTTTAACGTACCCCATAGAAAGAAGTCCAGAGGTGTAAGATCAGGAGAACGGGCTGGCCAATTTATGCGTCCTCCACGTCCTATGAAACGCTCGTCGAACGTGTACCTCACCCCTCATGGTAATGTACATTTGCGTCAGTGAAAAGGACCAATAATAAGGTGTCAGCATGTGGACGTAATGTGCTGTTCCAGTCTTTCTGTACCCAAGGTCCATCACCATTCCCTTTGGATCTCTACGTAATTCGGTGCTCTCCGATACACACGATCGAACAGCGGAGGAGTGGTACTCAAACGTCAACTTTAGGTTACAATATCTCATTTTAGAATGCAACAAACGGCACTGATTACATATTTGTTCATATGTTCAGATGTGCTAACAAAACTAACGGGGTTCCATTTAAAAAAACGTAGGTTTGTGTTAAAAAACATACTTCCGTGCATTTTTTTATGGTTTGTATTAACCAATTACACTAGCCCCTCTCCTCACGTTCGGTCTGTGGAATCGATTCGTCAGTATTTGATGTAGTTTACGAAATATATCCAGCGGTAATGTTAGGTGACTCACCCTGTATATTTTTGTTACCACTTCGTGTGCCCGTAACACCACCACATCTCATCCAGTGTGGTGGTGGGCAGTGATCATAACTTTTGGCTTATCAGTGTGTGCAAATGGGTTAATGTGGAAACAATTCAAGTATGAAAAAATATTAGTTTGAATTTCGGCCACCAGCTGTACAGCATCTCCTTGGAGTCTCTGGTGCTCATATTGAACAAATTGTGTAAGGATATGTTAATAACGATATCAACAGCATACGTTTCTAACTTATCTGTTCTTTCCTGCCCACGTCCCGTTTCTAGTCCATTACATATGGAAATATTTCTACACGTCTTTCTTGCATTCACAGCGAAAGATTTTTCACATGGTGGTTAAAAGTGGAACTAATTTTAGTCCAGCGTAAATCGGTCCGCATTATCGCACGAGAATATCTATCAAGTTTCGCTATCATTTCGTAAATGCGGCCGACGATGGACCTCTGTGAGTACCTGCACTTCAGTTATAGGGGTGGGAGGAGGGAGATTAGTGTTTAAATCCCCTCGACAACTAGGTCACTAGAGATGGAGCACAAGCTCTGATTGGGGATGGATGGAGAAGGAAAGCAGAGATCATGGGAAACCAAAGTCAGAATGGCCAGACGCAGGTTTGAACCTTCGTCCCCCCGAATGCGACTGCTAATCATTGCGCCATCCCACTCAGTCACCTCAGTTACAACAACGCGATACCTGTACTGTGGTGGTATAACACTCTTTGGTCTCTTCATTCAACTTGACGAATGTCCTTATCGGTATACGACATCACAAACTTACGCATTAGACAGCAATCGGTTTCGTTTTCAAAATAGATAAATCGCAAGTTCTAAACGTAGCTGTTTCTTCGAAACTACTAACCAAATTTTCAAGGGCGAAATGACGAATTGTTTGCACCTGTTTGTTAAGGACTGCTGTGTCTAGAACCGAAACATGGTAAGGTTGCGTAGGCGCACCAACTCAAAGTCACTCCATCCTGTTTATTGGGAGCAGGTCCGCTAATTCAAGCCGACTGCAACTATAGATGCCTGCACCAAAGGAATCCGCTAGACGCATAGTTTCGACGGAGCCAACAAGCCTTCACACTGTAATATCGGAATTAAGAGCAACCGCTGCCCTGTGAACGGAGGATATTATGCACCAGTATAATTTATACCATGCTGCTACTAGTGCAGAAGCACGTAGCATCTCGTACCACTGTTAATGCCAAGTTGCGTACCTTCAATGGGGACTTACTGTGCTTCAGTCATGCCCATTTTAAATATTTCGGCAAATCTGAATACTCCCATCAGACATCAGTGATCTTCCTTCTACCATTGAAAGCTCACTGTATGTTGCAAGATCCATGACACTTATATAAATGACTTCGTTTCTAAATCTCGAACAAGGTGACATCATTCGTCCAGAAAAATGTCTGTAGGTTTATGCCTAAGGAACTCTTACGTCACATATGAGACATAACACGTAGATTTATATTGCCATGCGTATGTTGCAAATTAGCTTGCTTAATGTGGAGTACACGAACAATTTCTTCACAAGGACATATACTACGAGGGGCGTTCAGAAAGTAAGCTCCGATCGGTCGCGAAATGGAAACGACTATGAAAATCCGATAAAGCTTTGCACAGATGTGTTGGGTAGTGTCTCTAGTATAATCCCAGTTAGCATCACGTCGCTCTTCTCATTTCTGAGCTCGCAGTGAGTGCGTAAAGATGTCTAGAAAATAGTGTCTGCCGCCAAGTACGAGGGCCTGGTGAGAAATTTCGCCTGAAGCTATGCAGCTAGCATTACATAACTGTCGTGCTGTTTCTTCTTCAAGACAATTCTCAGCCGCATTCTGCAGGGGCAATGAAGATGCTCCTGCATCGTTTTCAAATGGAAATGTGAGATTACCCACAATACAGTCCGCAATTGTCTCCCCCTGAGTTTCATCTCTGGTCACATGAACCGCTGTCTTTGAAGACAACATTTTGACACAGACAACGAGGTGTAGGCCAGCGTGGAGAATTGGCGGAAAGCACTGGCGGCTGCCTTCTATGATGAGGCTATTGAAAAGTTGGTACAACGCTATGACAAAAGTCTAAGTCAGAACGGCGACTACGTAGAGAAGTAGCTGAAAGGTGTAGCTAATTGTTACAAGTAAAACATTTCTGATGTTCACTGTGGTTTCAATTTGGCAATCAATCGGAGCTTACTTTCTGAACAGGCCTCGTATACTATAATATAAAATAAAGGCCAGGCCGAGTGTATAGGATTGTACCTGAATGTACGCATATAAGCGCACCCTGTGAAGCGCAAACCATGTGTACTCCCGTCACGTGATCCATTTGGTTCAGAGTGTAATGTGGGCTGCGAGAGTGAGAGTAGAGCAGTGCAAAGGGGTGATGGAATCACAGTGGAGCAGAGGGTGTACATTGTCGAAAGTTACATGATAACAAAGTATTGGAATCGGTGTGGGCAGTTGGTTGCTGAGCACTTGAATGGTGTCAAAGTGCCAACAAAGCGTGCGATGCAATGCTTAGTCTAAAAGTGGCGTCGGACGGGATCTGTTTCGCACAAGTAAAAAAAAAAAAAAAAAACATTGCGAAACGTGCCCGCATGCCAGAAAATGTGGCTGCAGTTCACGAGAAAATGCTTCACAGTCCTATCAAATCAATGCGACACCTGTCGCTTGAGACCCTCATATCCCGTCGATCATGCGGACAAATACCCCATGTGGAATGGCTGTTGTTCATGCATTAAAACCAGCGGATGCTCCTCAGCGCCTACAATTTTGTGAGTGACTATTCACTGAGATAGCAATGAATGGATTGGACACGTCTGATTAAGCCTGGTTTCACCTGAGTGGTTATGTCATAGGTTCTGGACAGCCGAAAATCCGCGTAAGTTCCACCACGAAACGTCATTGCATGATCAGAAGGTTGGAGTTTGGTGTGTAGCGTCTGCACGTCGCATTATTGGTATCATCCCCTTTCGTCAGACGCTGACTTCGATGCTTTACACTGCCAACATTTTGAAACCTCTTGTGGCAGCATTAAAGGAAGAGGAAAAGACCTAAAGTTACTTCCAGCAGGCTGGAACTACTGTCCATACAGCAAGCCGAACCTTGGAGAACAAGTATACAAGGTTAACGCCTGACAGAGCTGTTAGTAGAGAGAGTAGGTCACCAGTGTGCGATAACTTTGTGCGGGGAGCCCTCAAGTCTAAGGTGTTCAAATGGCTCGGAGCACTATGGGACTTAACTTCTGAGGTCATCAGTCCCCTAGAACTTAGAACTACTTAAACCTAACTAACCTAAAGACATCACACACATCCATGCCCGAGGCAGGATTCGAACCTGCGACCGTAGCGATCGCGCGGTTCCAGACTGTAGCGCCTAGGACCGCTCGGCCACTGCGGCCGGCCAAGTCTAAGGTGTATCGCAACAACCCTCATAGTCTTCAAGAACGGCAGCAGAACATTTTGGATGAGATTGCAGCAGTTCCTTTATGCCCAGTTCCCGCTCTAAAACAAAACACTGTTGCTGACTTATATTAACAAAAAACTTTTGAAAGAGGTGCTGGTGCGTTAATATTCCAATACCTCCAAATACTGAGTGTGACGTTCAACGTGAAAACTTACATCTGCTACTAACAAGGAGACTTCGCCTGCTCATCATCACGATATAGTTCACATTTATGGTATGTGCTGGCTTTGGCCAGAAATGGAAGCGACAGAAGGCCAACCGTTTGGAAAAATATCATTTTTGGCACGGGTCGGGTAAGGTATGAGCTATTTCCGTTAGGCAAGTTTCCAAGCAGTGGTTAACGCAGAAGAAACAGTGCAAACAGTAAGCTGAGGGCCGTGGGTTCGAGTCCCAATGCAGAGACTTGTTTCTTCTTGTTTTCAATTTTTGCTTTAAATCGAAGTAATGCTAAATGTATTGTATTTAATCCCGATGCTGAAACATTCTGTAAAAAGTTTGGAAAAATTTGAGATCCAAATAAATTTCCAAGGTAGCATTTCCCTTAAATGCACTCCGCTAGTGGAACACTGCGATTGTTTTTATCTCCAGGAGAAGAATGTAATCAAAAATTTCAAAGCTGCTCTTATCTCATCGAGAGAGAAAGAAATCGAATCAAAAGACATTGCACTGCCTCGCCGATGTTTGGTGAAATAATGGGTTACGCTCGGTTTGTTGCTAAACTGTTCAACGAGCGAGAACTTTTACAAATGTAAACTAATTTTTTTCTAGAGAAACCTTAAAACAACTATGTAATTGCAATAATTTTGTGTTTCTAACGCTTGCAAGATGACGAAAGAGTTACTGCTTCCCCCGTTTAGACATTTAATATCACCCCATTACGTGTAAACCATCAACTGTAAAATAATGAAAGGATCCAATTTTATATAAGAAGTTGTTACCTATGCCTTACAATCCCTCCAAGGGAATTTATCTGTAATTTTTTCATCGCTTTTCTTTTCCAAATCTCTCATGAAAATCTCAATTAGCATGATATATTTATTTGCAGTGCAACTGAAGTAAATATGAAAATGAAAAGAAAAAACTTTCCGCGTAGTGATTAGAAAACAATACCCTTGGATTACGGTTCTGTATTCCCTCTGTTGCGCCATCCGCTGCCTGGAGGCTAAGTTAACGTAAACGGCGCATGCCTCTCCCGTCCCGTGAATAGAATGATGTTTCTTTTCTACCCGCTTGGCCATCTGAAGCTCACACTTCTGCCTCCTACATTTCTGGGGAAGCCACGCTTCGACGACACTGGTGACGACGGGCAGGCGAGGTCCCCTTGTAAGAGTTAAACTTTTACGTTACGTTCAACAGAAAAATTTAAAACATTTGTGGTATCTGGTAGAAGACTCCATTAGAAACAATAGGAGCATTTCACAAAATTTTAAAATAGGAGGTACCTGGCTCCATTATAATACTTCCAAATTGTGGAAATAATGTGTCTCCCTTCCTGCCTCCCAATTGGTATTGCGTTAGTCTTTCTCCCATTATCAAGCGGATCGTCAATAATGGGTTCAAATGGCTCTGAGCACTATGGTACTTAACTGCTGACGTCATCAGTCCCCTAGAACTTAGAACTACTTAAACCTAACTAACATAAGGACATCACACACATCCATGCCCGAGGCAGGATTCGAACCTGCGACCGTAGCGGTCGCGCGGCTCCGGACTGTAGCGCCTAGATCCGCTCGGCCACTCCGGGCGGCCGTCAAAAATGTTTCTCTGGTATGTATACCACTATAGTGGCACTATGACCGCAAGCTAACGTAACTTAAATTTTCTTTTCCATTTTTCTGTGTATTATTCTTCTGTACCTTTAGTTGTATCACACACCTCGTCACTTAACAGATCATAAATTTTGTTTCCCATTCTACTATATGTTGTCTTCTATTTATTATAGTTGTGTCAGGCAGCTAATGACTGCTATCGACGTTTGGGTGACTCGGTCTCTTTCGTCTGGACGAGTTCCAGCCGTGGGTTTGATGTCCGGAATCGGTCCGGTTGTCTGCTCCTAGCAGGCGTATTTACAGGGCAGTTACGCCGGAGAATGTGTGGCGGCAACGGCGGCTGAAGCTCGTGGCCCCTCGCCGCGGCCGGCCTAGGGCTACTGCACCGCTGCTGTCCCGCATAAATTAATTAATTATGGCAGTAGGAGAACGAGGCGGCTGGGTTTGTCGGCGGCGGTGCTCCTCATGAATATGCAGCGGCCGCTCGTTACAATCAGGCTGCCCTCTCCCTCACCCCCTCACACAGCGCCGTGCAGCTAGCACCAGGTTTTGTGCAGTTCTGCTGCGGGTGGCGGCTGCCAGGTAGGGCGCGCCTGCACCGCCAATTTGGACACCAGAGGCCGCCGGAGGAGGCGCCACTGCCCTGGAGGAGCTCGAGGCTGCGCTGGCGACCGGGGCGGATGTCAGCAGCCGTGGCTAAACGCTACTGAGCCCCGCTCTCGTCATTACGAGGTTACCAGTGGTCGCCGCAAATGGATCTCGTCCGGGCAGCTTGCCTTCGCAAATTTGCATACTGGCACTGCGCTTGCTGCTGAGAGTTTAAATGTGTATGTTAAACTGCTCCGTCCACTATGGGCGTAGCATTCCAGCACGAAGCCAATTGCGACGGTCCTTCAATAAGTAATGCCCCACAATTTTTTCCTCAGACATATTTATTGTTAAGAGTCAGAATGTGGTGACAATATATATCAACATATCTTGTCCATGTTTTATTTTTCTATTAGTCTCCATCACGTTCTATGGCCGCATGCCAACGTTGCGGAAGAGCACCTATCCCTTGCTGGTAAAGGCTATTGCCATGTTTTCACTGCAAGACTGAAACTCCCCTCATCTTCGAAGTGCATTTCCCGTAGAGCCACTTTAAGCTCCTACAATTCAGATGAAATGGCCTTCCTCTGAATCTTTTGGTCAGCTGTGAGCATTCGTGGAACCCATCGTGACCAACTGTGTGTTCTGCCTTACGGCTGGTCTTGTCATGGAGGAAGCCTCGTCAGAGAGGTACACCACATGAGCGTCTAGGGAAGCGATTCCAGTGGTGGTTTTCCGTAGCCTTCCACTGGTGATGATGAAATGATAATGAGGACAACACAGCACCCAGTCCCTGAGCAGAGAAAATCTCCGACCCAGCCGGGAATCGAACCCGGTCCCTTAGCGTGAGAGACTGCCGCGCTGACCACTCTTCTATCGGGGCGGACAACCCATCGTGAGCACCTCTTTGAACATCCGAAAATCTCGATCTTTGCAGACCCGCTTACAATACCGACCGACAAGTGTAGAACCAATTGTCGAGTTGTGATGCGCAGGTCGGAACGAATAATGGCATCCGCACGATTCAGTATGTCTCGAGCAGTGACTGTGACAGGGCGTTCCAAGCGTGGTTGACCGCGGAGCTCTGTTTCTGCATTTCCTGAGACTGTAACTTTCTTTACCCATCGCCTAACTGTACTCCTATCAATTGCAGCACCACCATACAATGCACACGAACGCTTATGGATGTTCTCCACGGTTTCTTCTACACGCAATTCAATAAGAAGACGCTGCTTGTAACGTGCGTCGTATGTAGACGCCATTTTGACGCTATACTACGGCTCTACTGTCTGCCTGAACGGTTCGAAACTTCACCCGCTTGCAGAACAAACATCAAATGTGAAGCACCAATAAGGAGGTTTGTTTATGTATGTTAACGGCTTAAAAAAATGTGGGCATTACTTATTGAACGACCCTCGTACGTTTACATTTTGACCAAAAAGATTTTATTAGCTTCTCCTCAAGTGGTTTGTAAATCCAGACTCATCCTCGTATTTGAATTACGAAGACCTGCCACACATTTACTCTGTCTAATCATAAGTATTCAGACACCCTGTTTCACGTGTAAATGACCACTAAATTTCACGGGAGACGGATCCTCCCGAATAAAAGGATGCCGGTAGCATTGTGTTGTCAGTAGAGAAGCAGCAGAATCGAGAGCTCAGTGACTTCGAACGTGGGCTAGTTATTCTGTATCACCAGCGGAACAAACCTAGCAAGAACATTGCGACCGTTCTAGAGCTGTTCAGTTCGACCAGCAAAGTATTCAGCGCCCTGGTTCATTTTAAAAGAAACGAATGCTGATATAATCGCTAAAACTATTGCACACAGTGAGGATGAACTCTGCAAAATGACGCTCACGTAGTCGCTACCATACCGCTCTCATTCATTGACACACTTACTCTATCTCACATGCCTTTAGACAACGGAGAAAATGTCAAAAGTGATTTACCAGCGACCAAACCACAAGTAAAACAATATAGGAGCAGAAATTACAGAACAGGAAAACGTAACCAACTGACCACTCACAAAAAAGGGCTAGTCAGTCACCGTCGCAATATTGATCGTCTCCCTAAAATCTTTTCGACAGTTCACAAAACTTTAAAACTCTAACTACATCCATTGCAAAGTCATTTAAAATAGACGTCAGGACTGTCGGCACATCTGCTGCTACCCTCTGGTCGAAAATAAAACACAGTCCACTAAAATGTGCTGTACAGTGATCTCTTACGCCATAAGCACCACGCGTCGGAGTACTGACCGGCAGGAACCATCGAGCACCATGGAAGGTGGTTGTAAACCGGTGCATGAGATCAGCGGAAGGAATCACACCGAAAATCCAAATTGCTACCAGTAGTCCGGCTAGCGCAGTTTTCGTTCACACGAAGGTAAAAATAATGGGGTACAATGGTAGAGCAGCTATTCATAAACGAGTAGCCTACAATTCTGTATTCAGTGCAAAGCGAAACGACTGGAAACAACCGTTCAGAAGTGATGAATTACGCTATACCTTGTTACAAACGGACAGAAGGATTTGCATTTGGCAAATACCACGAGAAAATTGCTTTCTGTCGTGTGTAGTGTCAACAGTGAAGCACAGACGAAGTGTCGTTACGGGATGGGGCTGCTTTTCCTGCTGAAGTTGATTTTTTCCCTTATCACACTTAATAAAACACTGAATGAATAAGGATATGAATAGATTTTACAGCATTGTGTACACTAGAAGAACAGTCAGGAGACGACGATTGTATCAACGTAACAGTGCAGTGTGTCACAGAATAACATCTGTGAGGCAGTAGTTTGTGGACAGTGACATTTCTGAACTGAAGTGGTCTACGGAGAGTCCTGACCTGAACCCAAACGAATACCTATGGGTTGAGATAGAAAGTCGACTTCGCTACTGACCCCGGCGTCTAACATGACCGCCTTCTTTAATGTCCTATGTTGTGGAAGAATAAGCCGTCATTCCCCCACAGACATTAAGACACCTCACTCAAAGTTCCCCAACAGAGCTGAAGCCGTCATAAAGGTGAAGGATGGACACAGCCTGTACTGTCCACTGCAAGGTGTCCAAGTGTTATTGATCTGGCAATGTATATACTGGGCATCTCTGCTAAGAACTGTTACACGTCACTGTGATGATGTTTCCACTCATAAGAGGGATAGCCATAATGTTTTAATTATCACCAGAGAAAACCGAACAGCAGTCTTGAAGTATGGTGATGCTTAAAACGATTTTTAGTTGTTACTTTGGCATAGTCTACTCCTACAAATATGTCGTTGTTGTTGTGGTCTTCAGTCCTGAGATTGGTTTGATGCAGCTCTCCATGCTACTCTATACTGTGCAAGCTTCTTCATCTCCCAGTACCTACTGCAGCCTACATCTTTCTGCATCTGCTTAGTGTATTCATCTCTTGGTCTCCCTCTACGATTTTTACCCTCACTCTGCCCTTCAATACCAAATTGGTGATCCCTCGATGTCTCAGAACATGTCCTACCAACCGATACCCTTCTAGTCAAGTCGTGCCACAAACTCCTCTTCTCCCCAATTCTATTCAATACGTCCTCATTAGTTATGTGATCTACCCATCCAATCTTCAGCATTCTTCTGTAGCACCAAATTACGAAAACTTCTATTCTCTTCTTGTCTGAACTATCTATCGTCCATGTTTCACTTCCATACATGGCTACACTCCATACAAATACTTTACGAAACGACTTCCTGACATTTAAGTCTACGCTCGATGTTAACAAATTTTTCTTCTTCAGAAACGCTTTCCTTGCCATTGCCAGTCTACATTTTATATCCTCTCTACTTCGACCATCATCAGTTATTTTGCTCCCCAAATAGTAAAACTCCTTTACTACTTTAAGTGTCTCATTTCCTAATCTAATTCCCTCAGCATCACCCGACTTTGTTTCACTTCCATACATGGCTACACTCCATACAAATACTTTACGAAACGACTTCCTGACATTTAAGTCTACGCTCGATGTTAACAAATTTTTCTTCTTCAGAAACGCTTTCCTTGACATTGCCAGTCTACATTTTATATCCTCTCTACTTCGACCATCATCAGTTATTTTGCTCCCCAAATAGTAAAACTGCTTTACTACTTTAAGTGTCTCATTTCCTAATCTAATTCCCTCAGCATCACCCGACTTAATTCGACTACATTCCATTATCCTCGTTTTGCTTTTGTTGATGTTCATCTTATACCCTCCTTTCAAGACACTGTCCATCCCGTTCAACTGCTCTTCCAAGTCCCTTGCTGTCTCTGACAGAATTACAATGTCATCGGCAAACCTCAAAGTTTTTACTTCTTCTCCATGAATTTTAGTACCTACTCCGAATTTTTCTTTTGTTTCCTTTACTGCTTGCTCAATATACAGATTGAATAACATCGGGGAGAGGCTACAACCCTGTCTCACTCCTTTCCCAACCACTGCTTCCCTTTCATGCCCCATCGACTCTTATAACTGCCATCTGCTTTCTGTACGGATTGTAAATAGCCTTTCGCTCCCTGTATTTTACCCCTGCCACCTTCAGAATTTGAATGAGAGTAATCCAATCAACATTGTCAAAAGCTTTCTCTAAGTCTATAAATGGTAGAAACGTAGGTTTGCCTTTCCTTAATCTTTCTTCTTACATAAGTCGTAGGGTCAGTATTGCCTCACGTGTTTCAACATTTCTACGGAATCCAAATTTATCTTACCCGAGGTCGGCTTCTACCAGTTTTTCCATTCGTCTGTAAAGAATTCGCGTTAGTATTTTGCAGCTGTGACTTATTAAATAGATAGTTCGGTAATTTTCACATCTGTCAACACCTGCGTTCTTGAAGTCTGAGGGTATTTCGCCTGTCTCATGTATTTTGCTCACCTAACGGTAGAGTTTGGTCAGGACTGGCTCTCCCAAGGCTGTCAGTAGTTCTAATGGAATGTTGTCTACTCCGTGGACCTTGTTTCGACTCAGGTCTTTCAGTGCTCTGTCAAACTCTTCACGCAGTATCATATCTCCCATTTCATCTTCATCTACATCCTCTTCCATTTCCATAATATTGTCCTCAAGTACATCGCCCTTGTATAGACCCTCTATATACTCCTTCCACATTTCTGCTTTCCCTTCTTTGCTTAGAACTGGGTTTCCATCTGAGCTCTTGATAATCATACAAGTGGTTCTCTTTTCTCCAAAGGTCTCTTCAATTTCCGTGTAGGCAGTATCTATCTTACTCCTAGTGAGATAAGCCTCTACATCCTTACATTTGTCCTCTAGCCATCGCTGCTTAGCCATTTTTCTCTTCCTGTCGATATCATTTTTGAGACGTTTGTATTCCTTTTTCCCTGCTTCATTACTGCATTTTTATATTTTCTCCTTTCATCAATTAAATTCAGTATTCCTTCTGTTACCCAAGGATTTCTACTAGCCCCTACAAATATAATCAATCTTAACTGTACTGGCCTCATACGTGCTGAAACTGCAGACCGGCTGGGGATAGCAGTGAGACCTTCCAATGACGCTTCATCTTGAGAGCTTCCCGTAACCTTTCAGGAATTTTCGGTAGTATGCTCCAGCGAGGGTTTGGTCCTACGAGCACAATTCGTTAATACCACACCATAGCAGTCGCACCCTCAGTACGAATTTTTCCCGTGGTGCTCCAGTCTTAGCCTTTCCCGATGGTGGTGAACATTCATGTTCCCACTGCTCGCTTTCACCCTCCGTCTCGGGGTCATACTAATACACCCAGAATTCGTCTGTTGTAATTAGGCGGTTAGACAGGTCATCTGGACTGTTCTTACACTACTACTATATTTCTGTTGTTTTCTGTCCTTAGAGTCTATCCTTTAATACCAGGCTGTATCTCGCATGCCAATGATGATGACCTATCGTGTGTATATGTATCGAATGACCTCTTAATCTTCGAGCTGACCTTAATATTAGCACAGTCACCGGTCTGAAGGCAAGTCATACAGAAACGACGCAAATAGATGCGTAAAACACTAGAATCGTGTCTGGAGTGAAGGCGGTTCAGTATCCCACCCGGCCATCCATATCTACATTTTCCTTCATTTCCCTACATTGCTTGGTGAGAATGCAGGGATGGTTCCTTTGAAGGGAAACGGATTCCTTGAATCCAAATATTTCCCCAGTTCACGTTTTTACTTCACCTGTAATGATCTCTTTATAGATGGAGCTTTAAACTCTACTCTTTCTTTTCTGTTCGTATGACACAGCAAATTCTGTAACACAGAAGGCCTGGGGCACACAATCGATCAATAACCGTAAAGAGCATTTATTCAAAAAGATAAATTAAATTTATTTTTAATTTTTTCTCTTGAATAATTTTAAATATGTTAACCAAACTCATTTTGGAATAAATTACAGCTGTCGTCAAAATCTCTGCAAGCTCCATAATCAAGAATGATGAGAGCAGGAGTGTCACGCACATACGCCCCATTTCAGACACCTAAAACAAGTAACAGATCGAATATCCTTTTCAACAGCAATAAGAATGAAGATTGCTTTTTCAGCGAGAAAATAATGGATTTTATGTACCTAATATACCTGTCAGTTTTTAGGCAGTCTCCTAGTCTAATGACATAATCCATAAAACATCTTCAACTCAAACATAGATCCACCACGCGACAGTTTAGCGCCTACTGTAGGCCTGCCTGTGACAAGATGGAACCCTAAGAATGTTGCCGTTAGCAACAGCATGTTGATTTGAGGGGTGGGCATGAACTACAGCGGATTGTAACAGATGTTATCTGCTGGCCAATTCTAGTTGCAAGTTTCCGTGTTTGGGAAGCTGTCGTTTGGGTTCTGCATTAGCACGGCGAGAATGGAGTCACGAAAGCTTACTCAACAGAACCAACTAAATGCCGTCTATTCTGTATTTCGACAGTAGAGAGCCCGGTGCTGGTCGTGGCTAGTGACGTCCCCAGAGACAGAAAACTGAGGCTGTGCAAATGTGTAGGTGCCCTGAATTCAATTCTGAACCCTCCGTGACTGGCTGGTGAATCAGTCGATGGTGCCCACCGAGCGGCCTGGCCCCAGTGAATCCCGCCAGCTGATGGCATCTAGATCAGCGTCTTTGCCCAGTTGTTGACAATGCTCGATGAGGCTGGAGTAGCTTATCTGCACATGCTACCATGACTGACCTGAAGGCGTCAACTAAATGCATGACACTGAAGGAATGCTGCTACTGGCTTAGCTGGGAACATTTATACTCCCTCCAGCTGGGCATGCCACGTGGTAGGCTTGCGTCATACTCGGCTGTGGATATGCCACGTCCAACCGCACCATGTGACAACACTGTGGCCCACTGACCGCAGAACACCGCAATCCGGGTACCGCAGCACCGCTGTTACAGCACCCAGCTGCAGAGATACGTCGGTGCCATTTCCTCCGAGTTTATTTTCCAGGCTGATTATGTGTTTAAATACCGGCATGCGGTGGCGACGATGACGATACACACGTCGACGAGGCATAGTGCTTCAATGCTGTTGCAGATAGAGCTCACAGAGAATGATTCCGCAGGGGTGCACTGCCCGCTTATATAGGGAACGGGTGACCTTGATTACGTAAGGCGCTGATAGCGGACTTAGACTCTCCGCGCACTAGACGTACATCTCGAAACGGGGGCTCAAGGATGCAACAAATGGATAAAAATTAACCAAAATTATTCATCATACTTACTAATTGTTCTTATTTGACGAGCTACTGCATGCGGGTGGATTACACGTGGGGTGAGGTAACCTTTTAGGGGGGGGGGGGGGGGGCTGGTGGGTGGGCCCCCAGCGTACGCGCGCGCTATAGTACAGCTAGAGCATGCGTACACCGTAACGCAAATTTTGAAATCCTATATATTTGACATTTCCTTTATTTAAATGTGACATACAATCACTAATAAACAGCTGTCTAAATATTAGCCATTTATGCTTTGTATAAAAGTTTCTAATGATGAAAAAATACATGTATGGATGAAAGGACTTGCTGTATTTGCTGAGAATGTAACTGTAACTGGTGATATTACTTTGTATTATAATTATTAATAAAGAGATATCCTTGACTCCTATAACCGGGGGCGTCAGCCGAGAACCGCTAGACGTACGTCTGGTAATCGGGGGCTGAAGGATGCAACAATTTAAAAAAATTAACAAAGCGTAGTGCCGCACAGCTCGCTGGGCGCCTAGCCAGTCGGTTATGCAACCCGCCTGGCTCGGCGCTAGGCCACCGCACCAGCAGACGCGCGCTCATAGCACAGCCCAGAGCGCGCGTACGCTATAATCGCTGCCCGCTAGTCCGCGCTAAGTCCGTTATCAGCGCCTTACGTAATCAAGGTCACGCGTTCCCTATATCAGCGGGCAGTGCACGCCAGCGGAATCATCTCCGGCGGTAATTCGTTTGAATACCGCCCTTCGATTGTGCTATTACAGTACCAATCCCAGCGATAAGTGTTGCAGGTGCCAGCCAGCACGTCAACATGCAGCAGTCCAGCCAGCAGCCGGCAGCCAGCAGCCAGCAGCCAGCAGAGGTCCTCGTCGGCAGCCAGCAGCGGTCCTCGCCAACAGCGGTCCTCGCCAGCAACCCGCAGCCAGCAGCGGTCCCCGCCAGCAGCCAGCGGCCAGCCGCGGTCCCCGCCAGCGGCCAGTAGCGATCCTCCCCAGCAGCCCGCAGCCAGCAGCGGTCCTCGCCAGCGGCCAGTAGCGGTCCTCGCCAGCAGCCAGCAGCGGTCCTCGCCAGCGGCCAGTAGCGGTCCTCGCTCGCAGCTCGCAGCCAGCAGCTGTCCCCGCCAGCAGCTAGCGGCCAGCCGCGGTCCCCGCCAGCGGCCAGCAACCACCAGCAGCCAGCAACCACCAGCGGTCACAGCCAGCAGCCAGCAGCCAGCAGCCAGCACCCAGCAGTGGTCCTAGCTGCCGCCAGCAGCAGCAGCAGCAGCAGCGGAGGCGTCCGCACCGGCCAGCCAGCCGGGTCGCCCCACCGCCAGCGACAGCAGAGTGGGGCTTCGGCCCCAGTCTCCTTCGTCTTTCCTCATTCTCCGTCCCCTTCTACTCTGTGTCTCTCGTCGCCCTGCCCGTCCCTCGTTTGCTTCTTTGTCTTGTCCTGTGTTTTTCCTCTTATCATAATGTCAACCCCCACCACCTCTTCTACAGCCACCAACACTGCCATCATCTACACCTCCCCCTCCGCCGCAGCCACCACTATCATGTGGTGTGCCCAGTCACCCCCCCCCCTCAGTCCATCCCCCCACTCCTCACTCTCCCATCTCTCTCACTATTTGTCGCCCCATCCCCAGCTCCTTCCTCCTGCGCCTCCTCTGATCCCTTCCCGCCACTCCCTCCCTCTGCTCCTTCCGTTTCCACGGCACCCGCTAGGGTGGTCGCCCGGAGGGCCACGGCCCACGCTCAACTTTCCCGTTCGCCCTCATCCTCGTCTTCATCGTCACCGTCGCTATCGCCCTCATCATCTCCGGCGCCGACTCCAGCACCAGAACCTGCCTCTCCACGCCACCTTCCAGTTGCTCCCGTCCCCCACACCTCCTCCGCCACCGTCAAACGCCCTAGCGCCACCCCTGCCTCTTCTGCATCCAAAAAGGCTCCGCCTCGTCCCCCATCACCTGTCCAGGATGCCATGGATGTCTCGCCGCCTGTCCCTGCCCCCTCATCCTCCTCCTCCTCCTCCCTCCCCTCCTCCTTCCGCTACATCCTCTCCCGTCCCCATCCCTCCCTTCTTGAGGCCCGGAACCTCACCCTCTTCCTTCGCCAACATTTTCCCGGTGCCCCCATCTCCCTCCTCACTCCTCGCCGTGATTCGGTTATCATCTCCTCCACCAGCCCTACCCTTCACACGGATCTCCTTTCCCGCATCCCTGTCACCCGCTTTGGCCCTCATGCCTCCCTCACTCCTGCCCCTTCCCCGCCTCCCTCCCGCCAACCCCAACCACCGCGTCGCCCGCCAACCCTCACCGCCGTGATCACTCGGCTTAGTCCAACGATCACGGAGGAGAAGGTGTTGGCGGAGCTTCAGCCACATCCCCATCTGGAGGTGCGTGCAGTTCGACGCATCGACAACTCTGCCAGCCCCACCCGCCTTATGCGGGTCTTTTTCGAGAATGCCCACTCCATAGACTGTCTCCTGAAGGAGGGTGCCCTCCTCTTTAACCAACGTTACAAAGTTGACCCCTCCCGTTCCCCTCCTTAATCCCTCCGCTGCCAGAGGTGCTTGCGGTAGAATGCACACACGACATCTGAGTGCTGCGAGGTCCCCACCTGCCCGCACTGTAGACAAGCCCACTTCTTATGGCAGTGCCCCAATCTCCAGTCGCCCCCCTCCTGCAACACCTGTAACGTCCCTCATCCTACTTACTCCCAGAAATGTAAGGCCCGACCCCCTCTTACCACTCATGAACTCACCGTTCCTGTCCACCCTCTGGACGCCCCTCCCCCCCCCCCGGCAATTCCCTTCGGCCACCCCGTACTGCTTAGGACATCATCAGATTCCTCACCATCGTCCTTCAGAATGTTCAACCGTTTCAGCGCCCCCACACCCTCCAACTGATCTCCCTCGCCGCCCGTTCCATTTTCCACCTAAAAATGTACACCACCTACTCCAACAACCAGGCCCATTTCACCTTCTCCCGTCTTGGCACCCTCGTCTAAATCCCTGTCATCACGCGACTGCACCATATCCTTTTCAACGACATCCGCTCCCTTCCCGCCAACAAGAACCTCTTCCTGCACACCCTTGCCACCCACTGCGTGGATGCCTTCCTCCTCAATGAAACCTTCCTCCAAATCCACCACACCGTCCACACTTCGCCCTACCTCCTTCACCGCTCTGATGATACCCTCCCAATTTCGCGTGGCGGAGGTGCCATTGGTCATCACCGCCAGATCCCCGTTCGGCTCCAACGTCTCCTTCCTGACCCCACCGAACACCTGATCCTCAGTCTCTTCTTCCCTGGCCTTACCGTTACCTGCGCCACCATTTATGTACGCCCTAACGCCCCTGTTCCCTTCGACTTCCTCTCCCACATGGACTGTACCTTCTCCTCCTATGTGATCGCCGCCAACCTCAACATCCATAGTCGTTCCGCCTCGCAGTTACGGCGGTGGCATCAGTTCCTCTCCCCCCTTCAAGGCGACCTCATCCCCATCCCCCAGCACACCCGTCCCGAATCCAACTCCACTCCCGATGTTATTCTCTCCTCCCCCAACCTCCTTGGCCGCATAACGGTGGATGTCCTGGAGCCTATTGGTAGCGACCATCTCCCTGTCCTCCTCACTGTTTCAGACGGTCGTCGCCCCCGCCCCGACCCTTGTAATGACCCTCCCCCTAAGTACGTCCATGACTATAAACATGCCAACTGGAATGCCTATTGAGATACCCTCTCCACCCAGGTCGATAGCCACCCCTCCACCTACCACCACCATGACGATGTAACCCATGCTGCCTCCTTTCTCCAGCAGACTTTGTCTGAGGCCGTGGAGGCACACGTACCCACTGTCGCTATCCACCTCCACCGTCGTACCATACCCCCACAGGCCGTCCTCCTCCTCTGTGAACCCCTCCATCTCTACTGTGCCTTCCACCACACGCGTGACCCGGACACACTACGACGCCACCGGCAACTCCAGTGACACGTTTGTAATTTGCTCGCGACTAAGAAACGCCGGGACTGGCGACAGACATGCACCCGTTTAACTGCTACCCTACCTATCAACTCGTCCAAGTTCTGGTCAGCCTTCCATCGCCTTACCAGAACTAAACCCTCCCACTACTATTCTCTTCTCCATGATGATCACTCCTTCCCTGACACCCTTAGTAAGAACAGTCACTTTGCCTCCTACCTCTCCGATGTGTTTTCCATCCCCGATGATCCCCAGTTCGATTACTCCCTCTTCCCGGATGTCCGCGATCAAACTGACACCTCTGTCCCTCCCCTCGCACCTGGTTTCCAGTACTTGGACAACATTGCACACATGGAACTCAATGCCCCTATCACTACACAGGACCTCATTGCTACACTCCGCACGAAACGTAACACCGCTCCTGGTCACGATCGTGTCACCTACTGTCACCTTCGTGAAGCTCCTGTCTCTTTCCTCTCCACTCTGGCCAGGCTCTACAATGTAGTCCTGTCCACCGGTTACTACCTCGACCTGTGGAAAACCTCCCGTATCCTGATGTTCCTTAAACTTGGCAAACCGCCACCCGCCGTCTCCTCCTACCGTCCCATCAGCCTTACCTCAGTCTTCAGCAAGGTCCTGGAATCTACCCTCACCCGACGCATTCACCAGCATCTCCGCCAGCACCGCCTCCTTCCCGTTACCCAGTGTGGCTTTTGGCCGTCCTTCTCTTCCGACGACCTTCTCCTTCACCTCACTCATCTCCTTTCCGACCAGCTTAATTCCTGTCGCTCCGCAATCTTCCTCTCCCTGGACCTCGAACGTGCTTCTGACCGCGTATGGCATTCCGGTCTCCTCTTCAAGCTCCAAACTTTCGCCCTTCCCATTAACTACGTCCGTCTGATCGGCTCCTTTCCCTCCCACCCTCCTTCCTACGTCACCATCCATAACACAGATTCCTACACCTTTTTCCCCTCCGCCGGTGTGCCCCAAGGCTCCATCCTCTCTGCCCTTCTGTACCTTTTGTATATGGCGGACATGCCTCCGCCGTCATCCCCTGTCCACCTTCTCCAGTTTGCCGATGACACCGGCTTCCTTGCCCTAGCCCCCACCCTGCAGCACTCCCAACACCTTCTCCAATCCCATCTTGACCGGTTCACCACTTGGTGCAACCAGTGGTTGCTCAAGGTCAATCCCTCCAAAACCCAGGTGATCATTGTAGGCAAAACCACCCCTTCCTTCCGCCTCCTTGATTTCTATCTCACCATCTATGGCCGTCCTATCGCCCTCACCCCCACCCTCAAGTCACCCTCAACCGTCGCCTCTCCTGGACCCCCCATCTCCGGGCAATACAAGCCAAGGCATGCTCCCAACTCCATCTCCTCAAGCTCCTCTCCGGCCGTACATGGGGTCTGGACCCCTCCACCATCCTCCACACCTATAAATCCCACATCCGCCCTATCCTTTGTTACGCCCATCAGGCCTGGATCTCCGCCTCCCTACCTTTTATAAATCCGTCCAAATCCTTGAACGCCATGCTCTCCGCCTCGCCTATCGCATCCGTCTCCCCTCCCCCACGCAGATCCTGTACGATATCCCCTTCCTCCTCCTTTTCCTTGAAAGGATACGGATCCTGTACACCCCCGCAAACTCGATCCTCCAAAACCGCTTGTCGCACCCGTCCTCTCCCACCCCTGCCCGCTGCCATGCCTGTATTCCCACATCCCACCCGGTCTCCATCTCTCCACCCTCCTTACCCTCTCCCAAGGTGGCTCCCGCCAGCTCCCCCTCCCTGATGATGTCCTCCTCGCCTCCATCTACCCCTCCTATCAACTTTGATCCTCCCTCCCCCCCACTTCCTGTGTCCTTTCCTTTAGGCACCCTCCCTCCCTTCTCTTTTCTTTTCCCCCATCTCCCTTCCTCCGCCCCTCTTCCCCCGGGCTTCCCCTCCCCCTTCCTCCCTCCCCCTATCTCCCCTGCCCATGGCATCTCTGCTCTCCCCTCTCCCTTTCCCACTCCCCTTCCTCCTCCTCCTCCTCTCTTGGCAGGTCCCCGGACTCGCACACGCTCAGTGAACATTCGCGCGGCGGAGATCATCGCCATCAGTGTCTCATGTGTGTGCCTTCTTTTGTGTTTAGTGTTCTTTCACCGTCACGCCACCACTGTTTACGTGTGCCGTCGCCGTCTTCCATGTTATGTGCGCCGTGTCAACTAGTGTTAGTGATATTTCTCGTCCAGCGTGACCGGCTCCATGTTTTTTGTTTTTTAGTGTCTACATTTTTTGCCCGCCGTTTTGATTGTATTCTCTGTGCCACCTATATGTAATACACTCCTGGAAATTGAAATAAGAACACCGTGAATTCATTGTCCCAGGAAGGGGAAACTTTATTGACACATTCCTGGGGTCAGATACATCACATGATCACACTGACAGAACCACAGGCACATAGACACAGGCAACAGAGCATGCACAATGTCGGCACTAGTACAGTGTATATCCACCTTTCGCAGCAATGCAGGCTGCTATTCTCCCATGGAGACGATCGTAGAGATGCTGGATGTAGTCCTGTGGAACGGCTTGCCATGCCATTTCCACCTGGCGCCTCAGTTGGACCAGCGTTCGTGCCGGACGTGCAGACCGCGTGAGACGACGCTTCATCCAGTCCCAAACATGCTCAATGGGGGACAGATCCGGAGATCTTGCTGGCCAGTGTAGTTGACTTACACCTTCTAGAGCACGTTGGGTGGCACAGGATACATGCGGACGTGCATTGTCCTGTTGGAACAGCAAGTTCCCTTGCCGGTCTAGGAATGGTAGAACGATGGGTTCGATGACGGTTTGGATGTACCGTGCACTTTTCAGTGTCCGCTCGACGATCACCAGTGGTGTACGGCCAGTGTAGGAGATCGCTCCCCACACCATGATGCCGGGTGTTGGCCCTGTGTGCCTCGGTCGTATGCAGTCCTGATTGTGGCGCTCACCTGCACGGCGCCAAACACGCATACGACCATCATTGGCACCAAGGCAGAAGCGACTCTCATCGCTGAAGACGACACGTCTCCATTCGTCCCTCCATTCACGCCTGTCGCGACACCACTGGAGGCGGGCTGCACGATGTTGGGGCGTGAGCGGAAGACGGCCTAACGGTGTGCGGGACCGTAGCCCAGCTTCATGGAGACGGTTGCGAATGGTCCTCGCTGCTACCCCAGGAGCAACAGTGTCCCTAATTTGCTGGGAAGTGGCGGTGCGGTCCCCTACGGCACTGCGTAGGATCCTACGGTCTTGGCGTGCATCCGTGCGTCGCTACGGTCCGGTCCCAGGTCCAGGGGCACGTGCACCTTCCGCCGACCACTGGCGACAACATCGATGTACTGTGGAGACCTCACGCCCCACGTGTTGAGCAATTCGGCGGTACGTCCACCCGGCCTCTCCCATGTCCACTATACGCCCTCGCTCAAAGTCCGTCAACTGCACATACGGTTCACGTCCACGCTGTCGCGGCATGCTACCAGTGTTAAAGACTGCGATGGAGCTCCGTATGCCACGGCAAACTGGCTGACACTGACGGCGGCGGTGCACAAATGCTGCGCAGCTAGCGCCATTCGACGGCCAACACCGCGGTTCCTGGTGTGTCCGCTGTGCCGTGCGTGTGATCATTGCTTGTACAGCCCTCTCGCAGTGTCCGGAGCAAGTATGGTGGGTCTGACACACCGGTGTCAATGTGTTCTTTTTTCCATTTCCCGGAGTGTACTTATTGTAAAACTCAATGCTGAAGAGCGACGTACTATTCTGCTGACAGCCCGCCTTTGTATAAGGTGATCAAAATCACAATAAAGAAAAAGAAAAAATAGCCAGCGGAATCATTCCGCTGTGAGCTCTATCTGCAACAGCATTGAAGCCCTGAGCCACAACCCGCTGTACAGCGTATACGAGATGTGATCAAAATGTAACGGGAATTTTTGTTTTTCTTAAAGTACCTTTATTTATTCATCAATGTCAACATTGTCCCCTTCAAAGTAATCAATCTCAGATCTAATACACTTGTCCATGCGCTTTCTCCAATGTTGGAAGCATTTCTGGTACTCATTTACCTTTACTGTGTACACCTCCTTTAACGATTCTGTTTCTATCTCATCAAGATTGGCAAAGCGATGTCCTTTCAGGTTTCTCTTGCACCTCAGGAGTAGAAAGAAGTCGCAGCGAAGAATTCCCGGTGAATATGGTGGGTGAGACAGCATGATGTTTCGCTTTCTGCCAAAAAGGTACGAACAGGGATTGATGTGTGAGCGAGAGCATTATGTGATGCAATTTCCGCGAGGGGTTTTGCCACAATTCTGGTCGTTTTCTTCGGATTGCTTCAGACAAACGGCACATTTCCAGGTAGTACTCTTTACTGACTGTCCGACCATAAGGCGGGGAACTCATGATGAGCTATCCCATTGTAACCGCAAGAAATAACAGAGAGAAGAACCTTCAAATCTGATTGAACTTATCGAAATTTTTTCGTTCTTTGCTCTGCAGGCACTTTCACTTTGGACAGTTGGGCCTTGTTTTCGACGTCATACCCGTATACCCATTTTTGTCACCTGTTATGACCTTCCTTAGAAGCTCTGTATCGTTGTTGACTTCATTCAGCAATTCCTGAACGATGTCTGCGCGACGTCGTTTTTAGTCTAAATCCAACAATTCCCTAACAATCTTTACTGCTACACATTATATGCCCAAAACAACGGAAAAATTGCTTTGCATGAGCCATAGGAAATGCTGACGTCATTAGCAGTTTCTATGACGGTGATCTTGCGATTTTCCACAACGATTTTTTGTATACCACTCTTAAACTCTTGTATTACGCATAGTAGAACCACCAAAAGCCACAATCAACATTTTTAGTGCGCTGCTGCACCGTACTACATTTTTCAAGCAAAGCTCAATGCAAATTATTTGATCTATCATTTTCGTAAGTAAAAAATCACCGAGCCCTGAGGTATCATTCTACTGTCAACAATAAACTAAATATTCAAAGCAGCTGAAAATGCAGACATACATCAGGAACATGTGTACCAAATAAAAACATTGCTTTGAAAATCGGTTGTATAAAGCCAGCGAAATTTAAAAAAATCTGTTACGTTTTGATCACATACCGTGCTGCTTACTACCCGCCAGTTCACTGCTTGTTAACATCAGACATACCATCAGAGAGCAGCTCCATATTTCTGTGGGACAAACGCGAGGGTCACGTAAACTTGCGTCTTTTCAGGGCATGCCATAGTGGATAGTAACACCTCCATTAGACTCTAGAGGCACGCAAAAAGAGTAACAGGCAATCCAGTAAATGTAAAAATTAATATTCGTGGTAAGCATGGAAGTATATTAGTTACTAGTACGCCGATAGAAGTTTTATTGCGGAGCTTTTAACAAATTACAGTAGTTTCAATTTCCGGGTTTGAATTATGGTTACGGAAGATTTTCCTTGGTTCTAAGGCTGAAAGCATCCAAGAATTAAAATAGACCGAGATCTAAACCGCCCCCGCAGTCAACTGTATCAGGAATGAAAGGTATCGATGATGGTGAAGACAACACAACATCCAGGCTCCAAGCGGAGAATACCAGGAGTGGAACCCGGGCAGGCTCCATGGCTTTCACATGCGCATGTTGTTGTTGTTGTGGTCTTCAGTCCTGAGACTGGTTTGATGCAGCTCTCCATGCTACTCTATCCTGTGCAAGCTTCTTCATCTCCCAGTACCTACTGCAACCTACATCCTTCTGAATCTGCTTAGTGTATTCATCTCTTGGTCGCCCCATACGATTTTTACCCTCCACGCTGCCCTCCAATACTAAACTGGTGATCCCTTGATGCCTCAGAACATGTCCTACCAACCGATCCCTTCATCTGGTCAAGTTGTGCCACAAACTCCTCTTCTCCTCAATCCTATTCAGTACCTCCTCATTAGTTATGTACCCATCTAATCTTCAGCATTCTTCTGTAGCACCACATTTCGAAAGCTTCTATTCTCTTCTTGTCCAAACTATTTACCGTCCATGTTTCACTTCCACACATGGCTACACTCCACACAAATACTTTCAGAAACAACTTCCTGACATTTAAATCTATACTCGATGTTAACAAATTGCTCTTCTTCAGAAACGATTTCCTTGCCATTGCCAGTCTACATTTTATATCCTCTCTACTTCGAGCATCATCAGTTATTTTGCTCCCCAAATAGCAAAACTCCTTTACTTCTTTAAGTGTCTCATTTCCTAATCTAATACCCTCAACATGACCCGACTTAATTCGACTACATTCCATTATCCTCGTTTTGATTTTGTTGATGTTCATCTTATATCCTCCCTTCAAGACACCATCCATTCCGTTCAACTGCTCTTCTAAGTCCTTTGCTGTCTCTGACAGAATTACAATGTCATCGGCGAACCTCAAAGTTTTTACTTCTTCTCCATGAATTTTAATACCTACTCCAAATTTTTCTTTTGTTTCCTTTAGTGCTTGCTCAATATACAGATTGAATAACATCGGGGACAGGCTACAACCCTGTCTTACTCCCTTCCCAACCACTGCTTCCCTTTCATGTCCCTCGACTCTTATAACTGCCATCTGGTTTCTGTACAAATTGTAAATAGCCTTTCGCTCCCTGTATTTTCCCCTGCCACCTTTAGAATTTGATAGAGAGTATTCCAGTCAACATTGTCAAAAGCTTTCTCTAAGTCTACAAATGCTACAAACGTAGGTTTGCCTTTCCTTAATCTTTCTTCTAAGATAAGTCGTAGGGTCAGTATTGCCTCACGTGTTCCAGTATTTCTACGGAATCCAAACTGATCTTCCCCGAGGTCGGCTTCTGCAAGTTCTTCCATTCGTCTGTAAAGAATTCGTGTTAGTATTTTTCAGCTGTGGCTTATTAAACTGCTTGCTCGGTAATTTTCACAACTGTCAACACCTGCTTTCTTTGGGATTGGAATTATTATATTCTTCTTGAAGTCTGAGGGTATTTCGCCTGTTTCATACATCTTGCTCACCAGATGGTAGAGTTTTGTCAGGACTGGCTCTCCCAAGGCCGTCAGTAGTTGAGATGGAATGTTGTCTACTCCGGGGGGCCTTGTTTCGACTCAGGTCTTTCAGTGCTCTGTCAAACTCTTCACACAGTATCGTATCTCCCATTTCATCTTCATCTACATCCTCTTCCATTTCCATAATATTGTCCTCAAGTACATCGCCATTGTATAGACCCTCTATATACTCCTTCCACCTTTCTGCTTTCCCTTCTTTGCTTAGAACTGGGTTTCCAACTGAGCTCTTGATGTTCATACAAGTGGTTCTCTTATCTCCAAAGGTCTCTTTCATTTTCCTGTAGGCAGTATCTATCTTACCCCTAGTGAGATAAACCTCTACATCCTTACATTTGTCCTCTAGCCATCGCTGCTTAGCCATTTTGCTTCCTGTCGATCTCATTTTTGAGACGTTTGTAATCCTGTTTGCCTGCTTCATTTACTGCATTTTTATATTTTCTCCTTTCATCCATTAAATTCAATATTTCTTCTGTTACCCAAGGATTTCTACTAGCCCTCGTCTTTTTACCTACTTGATCCTCTGCTGCCTTCACTACTTCATCCCTCAAAGCTACCCATTCTTCTTCTACTGTATTTCTTTCCCCCATTCCTGTCAATTGTTCCCTTATGCTCTCCCTGAAACTCTGTACAACCTCTGGTTCTTTCAGTTTATCGAGGTCGCATCTCCGTAAATTCCCACCTTTTTGCAGTTTCTTCAGTTTTAATCTACAGGTCATAACCAATAGATTGTGGTCAAAGTCCACATCTGCCCCTGGAAATGTCTTACAATTTAAAACCTGGTTCATAAATCTCTGTCTTACCATTACATAATCTATCTGATACCTTTTAGTATGTCCAGGGTTCTTCCATGTATACAACTTTCTATCATGATTCTTAAACCAAGTGTTAGCTATGATTAAGTTGTGCTCTGTGCAAAATTCTACCAGGCGGCTTCCTGTTTCATTTCTTAGCCCCAATCCATATTCACCTACTACGTTTCCTTCTCCCCCTTTTCCTACACTCGAATTCCAGTCACCCATGACTATTAAATTTTCGTCTCCCTTCACTATCTGAATAATTTCTTTTATTTCATCATACATTTCTTCAATTTCTTCGTCATCTGCAGAGCTAGTTGGCATGTAAACTTGTACTACTGTAGTAGGTGTGGGCTTCGTATCTATCTTGGCCACAATAATGCGTTCACTGTGCTGTTTGTAGTAGCTTACCCGCATTCCTGTTTTCCTATTCATTATTAAACCTACTCCTGCCTTACCCCTATTTGACTTTGTGTTTATAACCCTGTAGTCACCTGACCAGAAGTCTTGTTCCTCCTGCCACCGAACTTCACTAATTCTCACTATATCTAACTTTAACCTATGCATTTCCCTTTTCAAATTTTCTAACCTACCTGCCCGATTAAGGGATCTGACATTCCACGCTCCGATCCGTAGAACGCCAGTTTTCTTTCTCCTGATAACGACATCCTCTTGAGTAGTCCCCGCCCGGAGATCCGAATGGGGGACTACTTTACCTCCGGAATATTTTACCCAAGAGGACGCCATCATCATTTAATCATACAGTAAAGCTGCATGCCCTCGGGAAAAATTACGGCCGTAGTTTCCCCTTGCTTTCAGCCGTTCGCAGTACCAGCACAGCAAGGCCGTTTTGGTTATTGTTACAAGGCCAGATCAGTCAATCATCCAGACTGTTGCCCTTGCAACTACTGAAAAGGCTGCTGCCCCTATTCAGGATCCACATGTTTGTCTGGCCTCTCAACAGATACCCCTCCGTTGTGGTTGCACCTACGGTACGGCTATCCGTATCGCTGAGGCACGCAAGCCTCCCCACCAACGGCAAGGTCCATCGTTCATGGGGGATGGCACATGCGCATACCATTTTTTTATATGTGATGTTACAGCATGAAACATTGAAGAGTACTTTTCGATAGAGACAATTTTTTTATATTGCTGAGTATCACAATTGGTTGATTCCAACGAAGATGTTACCTTTTTAGCTAACTACATTGTAAACTCCTAAATTTATAGATGATATATCATCAAGTGTTTGAACCACATTCAGTTTTTAATGCATGACATATCAGGCGCAGCTGCGTTTTAGCGCTACGACAACAGCGTTAGTACAAGAAGCTGGCGCTCTTACCTGCTCTACGAATACTATCTATATCTGTGGAACAATTTTTTTTCTTTTGTATCATTTTAAATATCTTTTGCATGGCGTAAGTGAATGTAATAAATCATCAGAAGCGATTCTTCTTTATTAACAAGGTATCATCATTTAGAAGTAAACACAATAACGAATAACGAATGAAGTTGTGTTTAATTTTAAAGTGACGATAACTATAGTGAATCGATGGAGTGAACCACAGTTTATGGAACACGGAAATTTCAATTTGAACAGCTTAATAATACGCAAAAGAATAATACGCAATACAGCCTTCAATAAATGAACCGTGATTTATTTTCAAAGAATATTCTTAAGAATTTATTTTATTTACTAGCGATTCATCAAGAACATTAACGCATTTAATCACACTATGTAAGCATGGAAGTAGTTGCCAGGGAGTAACTGATGAAATCATAACCAAGTTCCTTCTAACAAATGAGAATTTTATTCACTTTAATAGTACCTAAAAGCATTTCTTAAAAGAAACAGATTTAAAATTATAATCAGAAAGCACCCTCTAAATATCATAGTTACAATTTATTCAGAGGCAGAAAGAAACATGTTTTGACTGTATGAGCTTTCGGGCAGAGAACCTTCCCGCTCCCTTTTGACACGGCCGTAGTTACGACAGCTCACAACAGCCTCTGAAAGTCTACACTGGCGCAAATCTAAAACACATCAGATAACTTTAAACTAAGAGTTTTAACAATTTACACAAGCACACAAACTACGCACCTCCCCCCCCCCTCGTAGGACATGGTACAAAACACTAACAATTAAAATATTAACCATGCCACTTGTGCAACTTGATTTCAACTTCCAAGAAAAGTCTTACGGTGAAAGGGTGGCAACTTTATATACTAGAATGATCATTTAAATAAAAGCCCATGAAATACAATCTTACATAAACTTCTACAAGGTTGGCCAAATAATAGTTAAGATCCTCTACAGAACACAGATACCGCCTCTCAAGATCATAGGCAATAATATCAAAGTTTCTAAAGATCAAAACATATTTCAGGTATTAGGCCGTTACACTCCAAGCAATAAATTCGTTAACACACCAAATCCGACAAACAAGATAGAGGCAGCTACTAACGTACAGTAGATTGATAGGGAGATTACCGAACAACCCGAACCGCAGGTTGCTCTAACCCGCCCCTACTCCACAAGGGAAAAACAGACCGCCCAATTTATAAACAACCACCTTCCCGAAACGGCTGGTAACCTCACCAAGAAAACAAGTAGAATTTAACAAGAGTAAATCAAACAACATATCACCAATCACTTAACTTCTAATAAACTGCGATTTCTCGAGAAGACCTGGCACAGCACCCCCCAAATCACTCTCCCGGACCGTCCGCTGCCAGCCGCTTCAACGGACGCGGGAAGGCGCGCCGATCTCCCGTATCACGGCGTCGCAGCTCGCACCGGCCAGACTGATGACGTGGGTTGACTTCTGGTGGTCTCGTGTCAACCGCGAAGTCACAACCCCTCGCTATACGCTGCGGCCCACTGGACTCACGTGGTGACCTCACATGCGCCGACGCTCAAGACGGACAAGTCATCTTGTGTCTCAGTGCGCGACCGACCAACCGATCGACCCAACCGCCAATGACCATTACCTGAGCAAACTCGAGCAGACTGGCGGCCTAACGCGCAGACTCAGATGCGGGAACTAAGCCCCGACTGGGTGACCACTCGCTGAGTTCTCTTACTGGCGGAGTGGAAAGACTCTCATTTTGCCGGCTTTAAAGGTTGATCCCAACAACAGACATAGTAGCACTCCGAGCGAGAGACAGACACTAACTGCCTAACAAATGCGGATGAGAGACAGACTAGCAGGCTGGGGACGAGAGACTGAGCCAGACTGGCCCCCTGACGAGCTCATAGCGCCCCTTAAATGCACGTGAACAGGCAAACTTTCTTCTTTCCCACCAGAGGGAGACACCAAAGCAGCGATTGCCTCAGCGACGCCACCGCCAGAAACGGAGGGCGACTGCTTCACACTACGCAATGCGGCGCGCTCTTCAAAACAGCAATTTTTACCACGGCTCAGACGCATTTTACCTAGCACGTACTGCTGATGCCCTGTTAATAAAAAGGAAATGAACACCTCCACAGAAGACATGACACGGAAAAATACAGAGAAAAAAATCAGAAAACAGAAATTTCAGCAAACCCCACAGAGAAGGAAATAGGGAAGAAGTGGACATAAGAGAGGAAAAAGAAACACAGCGAATATATGAATGAGTACTGGAATGAGTAACGAAAGACACAGAAAAAATGCCATTAAATTTATTGTGTTTTACAGCCATCCTTAAGGGTCAATTAAATACAATAATACAATACTAATAATGATAGTGAAATGCGGCTTTAGATAAATTCATTCAATCGTAGAAACCAACAGGCGTTCTACTTGATTACATAGCTGCTTCAGAAAATGGCCACTACAAAATGGTTCAAATGGCTCTGAGCACTATGGGACTCAACTGCTGTGGTCATAAGTCCCCTAGAACTTAGAACTAGTTAAACCTAACTAACCTAAGGACATCACACACATCCATGCCCGAGGCAGGATTCGAACCTGCGACCGTAGCGGTCGTGCGGTTCCAGACTGTAGCGCCTTTAACCGCTCGGCCACTCCGGCCGGCATGGCCACTACAAGAGACTTATAATAATATTTTCAACTGCGGTATTACGTAATACAAGGAGGAGCTGCCCGGAGGGGTACTCTTACTTGACAAGGAGAGGACAGAAAATCGATTTTAATCTAGAAGTAGTTAATGAATCATTCGCTGAAATGGTCTGTGGAAACATCCGAGAAGCACCTTAATCACTACGACCGGATCCTGATTCCACAGCGGCTCCTCGCGAATACGATGAAAATTCTTAGGTGAGAAATCGACACGAAAACCTGCGATGCTCTCCGCTCTTCAAGGCTAGTCTCACTGATCAAAAATTTATGTCAACTTTGTAAACGCTGGCAGAGACGTCTCAAGAACTCGAGTCAAACGTGGAACATTTTGAGTAACCTGAGAATGTCGTTCATAAGATGCTTTCATCGACAAAATTGCAGCAGCTTTCATTCGCCCCACTACTGGCGCTACGTTTCTGACGAAGCCAACAAAGGGTGGAAGAAGAGGCAGTGAGAGAGATGGTGAGGAGGGGAAAGGGTTTGTGGGAGGGGTTGTGGGAGGAGGGGGGAGGGGCGGTGGTAGGCTGGCGGCGGCGCCAGATCCGCCTCGTCGGATGCGCGTCACGTCCCGAAGATTACGTATTAATTGCCGAGCTGCGGATGCTACTCGGCCCAAAGTGGATTTCTCCTCATCTTCAGTTACCTACCGAACACGCGGCTGATGATATTCAGAGTGGCGGGGCTTCCAACAAATATTTCCCCCGCCTTCTCCTCCGATTCCACTCAGCGCAACTAACAACCGTTATCTTGAAGCAAGAGATACTTACTTCGCACGTCATGGTCTCTTATGACTTTTAGCAATGTATAAATGGAAACTGCGAAGTAAAATATTGAGCATGAAAGAGGCGCTCGTTGATATAATAGGCATCGTACACCACATTACGTAGGAAATACCTGACACTTACCGGCATCTATAATTGTATGGTTCAAGTAGCGTCCTTCATAATTTTTCAGTTTATCATTACAGTGAGTTGACAAAAGCCATGAGATACCTCCTAATATGGCGTCGTAGCCCTTTTGCCCGCCGTAGTGTAGCAACTCGACGTGACATGGCCTCCAGAAGTCGCTGGAAGTCCCCTACAGAAATATTGAGCCATGCTGCCTTTTTAACCGTCCAGAATCGCGAAAGTGTTGCCAGACCAGAACTTTGTGCAAGAACTGATCTCTCGGTTGTGTTCCATGTATCGGGCGATTTGGGTGGTTAAATCATTTGCTCGAATTCTCCAGAATGTTCTTCGAACTAATCGCGAACAATTATTGTGGCCCAGTGACATGACTCTACATCTACATACATACTCCGCAATCCATCATACGGTGCGTGGCGGAGGGTACCTCGTACCACAACTAGCATCTTCTCTCCCTGTTCCACTCCCAAACAGAACCAGGGAAAAATGACTGACTATATGCCTCTGTACGAGCCCTAATCTCTCTTATCTTATCTTTGTGGTCTTTCCGCAATATATAAGTTGGCGGCAGTAAAACTGTACTGCAGTCAACCTCAAATGCTGGTTCTCTAAATTTCCTCAGTAGGGATTCACGAAAATAACGCCTCCTTTCCTCTAGAGACTCCCACCCGAGTTCCTGAAGCATTTCCGTAACACTCGCGTGATGATCAAACCTACCAGTAACAAATCTACCAGCCCGTCTCTGAATTGCTTCTATGTCCTCCCTCAATCCGACCTGACAGGGATCCCAAACGCTCGAGCAGTACTCAAGAATAGGTCGTATTAGTGTTTTATAAGCAGTCTCCTTTACAGATGAACCACATCTTCCCAAAATTCTACCAATGAACCGAAGACGACCATCCGCCTTCCGCACAACTGACATTACATGCTTGTCCCACTTCATATCGCTCTGCAATGTTACGCCCAAATATTTAATCGACGTGACTGTGTCAAGCACTACACTACTAACGGAGTATTCAAACATTATGGGATTCTTTTTCCCATTCCTCTGCATTAATTTACATTTATCTATATTTAGAGTTAGATGCCATTCTTTACACCAATCACAAATCCTGTCCAAGTCATCTTGTATCCTCCGACAGTCACTCAACGACGACACCTTCCCGTACACCACAGCATCATCAGCAAACAGCCGCACATTGCTATCCACACTTTCCAAAGGATCATTTATGTAGATAGAAAACAACAGCGGACCTACCACACTTCCCTGGGGCACTGCAGATGATACCCTCACCTCCGATGAACACTCACCATCGAGGACAACGTACTGAGTTCTATTACTTAAGAAGTCTTCCAGCCACTCACATATTTGGGAACCAAACCCATATGCTCGTACCTTAGTTAGGAGTCTGCAGTGGTGCACCGAGTCAAACGCTTTCCGGAAGTCAAGGAATATGGCATCCGTATGATACCCTTCATACATGTTTCACAAGATATCATGTAAAAAAAGGGCGAGTTGCGTTTCACAGGAGCGATGCTTTCTAAAGCCGTGCTGATGCATGGACTGCAACTTCTCTGTCTCAAGGAAATTCATTATATTCGAACTGAGAATATGCTCGAGAATCCTGCAACAAACCGATGTCAAGGATATTGGTCTGTAATTTTGAGGATCCGTCCTTCTACCCTTCTTATATACAGGCGTCATCTGCGATTTTTCCAGTCGCCCGGGACTTTACGTTGGGTAAGAGATTCATGATAAATGCAAAGTAGGTAAGGAGCCAATGCAGTAGAGTACTCTCTGTAAAACCGAATTGGAATACCGGTATGTTTGTACGATCCTCCTGTGTGAAAGATTTCTCAAATGCTACATTTAATATTTCAGCTTTCGTTTTGCTGTCTTCCGTTGCCAAGCCAGACTGATCAGTGAGTGACTGGATGGAAGCCTTCGACCCGCTTACCGATTTTACGTAAGACCAGAATTTCCTTGGGTTTCCAACAAGATCTTTTGCTAAGGTATGACGGTGGTAGTGGTTGTATGCTTCGTGCATCGCTCTTTTTACAGCAGCACGAATCTCTACTAACTTTTGCCTGTCCTCATTCTCCCGATCTTTCTTGTAGCGTGAGTGCAACTGTCTTTGCTTCCTGAACATTCTCCGAATTGCGCTGTTAAACCACGGTGGGTCTTTTCCGTCCGTAACCCACTTTTTCGGCACATACTTGTCCAATGCGTGATTTACAATGTGTTTAAAGTTTGCCCATAATTCTTCCACGTCTATCGTATCGGAAGTAAATGAAGTCGATTCATTTACTAAGTGGGATGCTAAGAACTGATTATCTGCTCTTTCTAGTAAGAATACTCTCCTAGCCTTCTTGACCGACTTTTTAACTAGTCGTAATGACAACATCATGATCACTAATCCCTGTCTCAATGTCTCAACACTGACACCGTCGATGAGGTCTGGTCTCTTCATGGCTACCAGATCTAAAATATTTCCATTACGCGTTGGCTGTCGATTTACCTGCTCAAGACAGTTTTCGGATAATATGGACTCGTTGTCGTCCATAAAAATTCCATCGTAGTTTGGGAACATGAAGTCCTTGAATGACTAAAAATTGTCTCTAAGGAATGTTCTGTTACAATGTAAGTAATTTTCTGTTACAATAACATCCATAAATATAGAAGAAATGTCAGTAGAGAAAGAACCATTACTATCCAATATGTGTAAGACAAGGAATTGTGATCTCCTTCTCATCCAGGAAACCTATAGAGGTCCGAATGACAGAAGGCCGAAAATAAGTGGAATGACCTTAATCACTGAGAGAGTTAGCGCACAGTATGGCAGTGTATATTTGCTAAACCAGGCCTGAATATCTTGTCCGCAAATTTAACTGTAGATAACGACACAGAAATACTGACTAGCAACATAGGCCTATACAGTAACATCCGTGTACAAACCTCCAATAACGTATTTAGTTTCAAAGAACAGATAATTTCTATTCACAGCCAGTGAAGTTGGTCATGGGAGATTTTAATTGCCACAGCATATCATGGTATTACAGAGAAATCGACCAAAGTGGAGAAGACCTTGAAAACTGGGTAGAACGCTTAGGCCTGAAACTAATACATGATCCAAAGCTACGACACTCCTTCAGGAGTGGAGGTTGGGTCGTGGATATAACCCAGATAATATGTTTCCAAGTGAAAATGTTGCCCACCAAGTGAAGTAAAGAAAGAAATGTGAGATTCAATTCCAAGGATACAACATCGAGTAATTACTTGTCCTATAGAAGCAGTCATCAAACCCAGCTATACCACCTTCAAGACAAGGTTTAACTTTAAACAAGCACAATGGTATAAGCTTGCTGAGGAACTTGACTCAAAAATCCTTGAACTAGATCATTCTCCAGAGAAATATGATAGCTTTATAAAGCTGGTCAAAGTTGTCTCAAGTAGGATGTAGAACAACTTAACTACTGGCCATTAAAATTGCTACACCACGAAGATGACGTGCTACAGACGCGAAATTTAACTGACAGGAACAAGATGCTGTGATATGCAAAGGAATAGCTTTTCAGAGCATTCAGACAAGGCTGGCGCCAGTGACGACACCTACAACGTGCTGACATGAGGAAAGTTTACAACCGATTTCTCATACACAAACAGCAGTTGACCGGCGTTGCCTGGTGAAACGTTGTTGTGATGCCTCGTGTAAGGAGGAGAAATGCGTACCATCACGTTTCCGACTTTGATAAAGATCGGATAGTAACCTATGCGGTTGCGGTTTATCGTATCGCGACATTGCTGCTCGCGTTGGTGGAGCTCCAATGACTGTTAGCAGAAAATGGAATCGGTGGGTTCAGGTGCGTAATACGGAACGCCGTGCTAGATCCCAACGGCCTCTTATCACTAGCAGTCGAGAGGACAGGCATCTTATGCGTATGGCTGTAACGGATCGTGTAGCCACGTCTCGATCCCTGTGTCAAAAGATGGGATTTTGCAAGACAACAACCATCTGCACAAGCAGTTCGACGACGTTTGCAGCAGCATGGACTATCAGCTCGGAGACCATGGCTGCGGGTACCCTTGACGCTGCACCACAGGCAGGAGCGCCTGTGATGTTGTATTCAACGACGAATCTGTTTGCACGAATAACAAAACGTCATTTTTTCCGATGAATCCAGGTTCTGTTTACTGCATCATGATGCTCGCATCCGACATCGCAGTGAACGCACATTGGAAGCGTATTCGTCATCGCCATACTGGTGTATCACCCGGAGTATGGGGTACAATTGATTACACGTCTCAGTCACCTCTCGTTCGCATTGACGGCACTTTGTACAGTGGACGTTACATTTCAGATGTGTTACGACCCGTGGCTCTACCCTTCATTCGATCCCTGCGAAACCCTACATTTCAGCAGGATAATGCACGATCGCATGTTGCTGGTCCTGTAAGGGCCTTTCTCGATACAGAAAATGTTAGACTGCTGCCCTGGCCAGCACATTCTCCAGATCTGTCACCAATTGAAAACGTCTGGTCTATGGTGGCCGAGCAACTAGCTCGTCCCAATACGCCAGTCACTACTCTTGATGAACTGTAGTATCTTGTTGAAGCTGCATTGGCAGCTGTACCTGTACGTGCCATCCAAGCTCTGTTTGACTCAATGCCCAGGCTTACCGAGACCGTTATTACGACCAGAGGTGATTGATCTGGGTACTGATTTCTCAGGACTTGTGCACCCAAATTGCGTGAAAATGTAATCACATGTCAGTTCTAGTATAATATATATGTGCAATGAATACCCTATTATCATATGCATTTCTTCTTGGTGTAGCAATTTTAATGGCCAGTTGTGTATACACCGGGACTAGACAAAGATACTAAAACACTTATGAATAAATATGAACACCTCCTTGAAGATAACCCATTTTCTAATGAAACAATACAGGCTAATGAAGACCTGATACTAGCTATATCAGCTACAAGGAAAGGAGAATGGTGCTATCTTATGATGCAACTTGATATGAAACAAAACAGTAAAAAGGCATGGCAATTGCTGAAGAACCTTGGAAACGAGTCAACAGCTAACCCCTCGGCCTTTCCTAATATAATATCTAACCAGAGAGCGCAGCAGTTACTATTGAATGGCAAAGTTAATAAAAAATCTGTAACTCCATAGATACAGAGAACTACTGAGGAGAATAAGTAAATTGGCACACCTTTCCCACTGGAAGAATTAGAAACCGCAATTTGCTGAACGAAGAACAATAAAGCCGCCGGATTAGATGACTTCGGGACGGAACAAATACATAAGTTTGGACCAGCAACCAATCAGTGGATCCTAGATATGATGAACACCTGTGTCTCAAGATTGCAAATACCAAAGATCTGGAGGAAAACCAAAGTTGTGGCCCTACTGAAACCTGGGAAACAGCCGACAGATGCAAAAAATTTCCGACCGATATCACTCCTACGCCATCTATACAAAGTCTTAGAGAGAATGATCCTCAGTCGAATCTCGGAGCAAGTTGACCAAACACTGATCAGAGAAGAAATGTGTTTCCGCCCCCAGAGCTCATGTTGTGGCCAGATCTTGAACCTGACCCAACATATAGAAGATGGATATGAACGTGAGTCGATCACCGGTGTCGCTTTTGTTGATCTTACTGCAGCATGTGACACCATTAAATTTATGCGATCACGAAAGACTAACACCTAACACAGCATATATATGTTACAAAACAGACGATTCTTTGTTACTCTGCCAAAGAAGAGGAGACGATGGAGGACACAGAGAAATAGTATACACCAAGGAAGTGTAATAGCAACACTGTTGTATAATATTTACGCTAATGACCTGTCAATTAATCCTGTAGTAAGATTGTTCATTTACCCAGATGACACAGCACTTGTTGTGCAAAGTAGAACTTTTGAGGAGGTGGAAGGAAAACTCAGAACAGGTCTTAAGTTACTAGATGACTATTATGATAGCAACTACCTGAAGCCAAATACTTCAAAAACACAAATGTGTGCATTCTACTTACGGAATAGAGAGAATAAACTGGCGTGGTCAGTAGCTAACCCACTGCAACACCCCAAAATACTTTGGAGTAAAGTTGCACCGTTCCCTCACCTTCAAAGACCACCTCACAGATACAAACGTGAAAGTCTGTGCTAGGAATAACATTATTAGGAAACTGACCAGCAACAACTGGGGAGCACATCCACATGTCCTCCGCACATCTGCCCTTTCTTTGTGCTTCTCTGCTGCTGTATGGCAGAACTCCAGCCATTCAAAACAGGTAAATATTGCACCAAATGAAACAGGACGAACTGTAAACGGCTGCTTGCGGGGAACCCCTATTTACAAAATCTACTACTTCATGAGCGTAGCATCTCCAGATAACCGAAGGAGAACGGCAGCTGAAACAGAAAAAAAGAAACTGGAGACGTATCAAAGACACCACCAAGATTCAGATCGAGAAAATGTTTCCTCCAGACAACGCAACCAATTCAGACTACCCCTGCAAACCGTAGGATACAACTCTGGCATAGCTCATCATCAGAGAAATAATGGGACAATCCCAAAGGAAAAACTTGATGCAACTCATCACCTCCCATACGAGACATGGAAGATCCTCAATAGACTGAGAACTGGAGTACCTCAGTGTAATGTGAACATGAAGAGCCGGCCGCGGTGGTCTAGCGTTTCTGGGCGCTCAGTCCGGAACTGCGCGACTGCTACGGTCGCAGGTTCGAATCCTGCCTCGGGCATGGATGTATGTGATGTCCTTAGGTTTAAGTAGTTCTAAGTTCTAGGGGACTGATGACCACAGATGTTAAGTCCCATAGAGCTCAGAGCCATTTGAACATGAAGAAATGGTGATACATCTCAGGGGACGAACTGTGTCAGTGCGGTGAACCTCAAGACCACCAGCACCTACCCAACTGCAGGAAACTATGAGAACCTGTTTCCAGGAACGATACGGTTGTCGCCAATGATAAGGTAGTCCGTGTAGTGGAATCCTGGGCAGCACATTGACAATAAATATGCACACACACTCTGCAATCATTGTATATATATACTAGGGTCACTCCGAAACAAATGCACACTATTTTTTTTAAACCCATCTTTTATTCCACATGTTTGAAAGTTTTACGGTGTTTATATACATCCTTTAGGAACAATATTTTCCTTTCTCCACATAATTTCCATCCCTCTCAACTGCCTTACACCATATTGGAACCAGCGCCTGTATACCTGCACGGTAAAATTCTGGACCAACCTGTTGGAGCCACTGTTTGGCAACGTGCACAAGGAAGAAATCATCTTCAAACGTTGTTCCACGAACAGTGTCATTCAGTTTCCCAAAGAGATGATAGTCACATGGAGCGAGGTCACGACTGTAAGGAGGGTGTTTCAGTGTTGTCCGTCCGAGTTTTGTGATCGTTTCCATGGTTTTTTGACTGACATGTGGCCGTGCGTTGTCGTGCAACAGCAAAACACCCTGCTTCTGCCAATGTGGTCGAACAGGACTCAGCCGAGCTTGAAGTTTCTTCAGTGTCGTCATATATGAATCAGAATTTATGGTGGTTCCACTTGGCATGATGTCCACAAGCAAGAGTCTTTCGGAATCGAAAAACATCGCAGCCATAACTTTTCCAGCAGAAGATGTGGTTTTGATTTTTTTTTCTTGGGTGGATTTGCATGATGCCACTCCATTGATTGCCTCTTCGTCTCTGGTGAAAAATGATGCAGCCGTGTTTCATTACCTGTCACAATTTTTCCAAGAATTTCATCTACGCCATTCTCGTACTGTTCCAAAAGTTCGCTGCGTACCGTTTTTCTTCGTTCTTTGTGAGCCACTGTCAACATCCTGGGAACCCACCTGGCACAAATTTTTTTTAACGCCAACACTTTCAGTATTCTGCAAACACGTCCTTCCCCTATGCCATCGTAGCGTGACAATTCGTTCACTGTGATGCGTCTGTCAACAGTCACCAATTCGTTAACTCTCTGCACATTGTCTGGAGTGTGTGCAGTACGAGACCTGCCGCGGCGAGGACAATCCTCAATATTGCCGTGCCCGCTTCCATCAGGTAACCTGCTTTCCCACCGACTAACTGTACTGCGATCGACAGCAGCATCTCCAAACACCTTTTTCAACATCTTGTGGGTGTTTACCACTTTCTCGTTTTCACAGCACAGGAATTCTGTGACAGCACCTTGCTTCTGACGAACGTCAAGTGCAGCAGCGACCTTGAATACATGCTGTGACGGCGCCACTCACAGGAACAGGTTGAACTAAGCTTGAAAACAAAACTTTCACACATACAGAATTAAAACTGTATTTTTACAGAAATAGTGTTCATTTCTTTTGGAGTGACCTTCGTATGTATGATGTATTATGTATAATATTTTATGTTCTAGACAGGTTTAAATAAATAAAGTAAATAAATAAAACTGTGTAAGTAGGTGCACATAACCATTTCCAGTCAATGATGTGTTCGGTAGGACCAGATGACCTAGACTATTCCATGTAAACACTGCCCACACCATCAGCTTGCACTTTGCCTTGTGAGAAACTTCGGTCCATGGCTTCGTGGGATCTGAGCAACTCTCGAACCCTACCATCAGCTCTAACCAACTGAAATTGGGACTCATCCGACAAGGCCACTGTTTTACCGTTGTCAAGAGTCCAACCGACATGGTCACGAGCCCTGAACAGGCTCTGGAGGCGAAGTCTTGCTGTTATCACAGACACTCGCGTCGCCAAATTTCACCGCAGTATCCTGACGGATACATTCGTGGATGCGTGCACATTAATTTCTGAAGTTATTCCATGCAGTATTGCTTGTCTGCTAGAGCTGACAATTTTACGCAACGCCTTTGCTCTTTGTCGTTAAACGAAGGCCGTCGTCCACTGCGTTGCCTGTGGTGAGGGATAATGCTTGAAATTTTGTGTTCTCGATACGCTCTTCATACTGTGGATATCGAAATATTCAGGTCCCTCACGAGTTCCGAAATGGAATCTCCCATGCGTCTACCTCCAGCTACCATTATGTATTCAAAGTGTGTTAATTCACGTCATGCGACCATAATGACGTCGGAAAACATTTCAAATGAATCAACTTAATACAAATGAGAGCTCTGCCAATGCACTGCCCTTTTATAACTTTCGTATGCGATACTACTGTGTATTTGCACATCACTATCCCATGATTTTATCACCTCAGACTATTCCCAAAATGCACTCCAGTAGCTGACTGCTGCGTGCCGCTGACAGTAAGTGGACAACTGATAACATGTGGATGCTCAGTACTCTACAGAATATGGTATAAAAAGCAAGTCAACTTAAGCTTCAAAATTATCTAGATTAATTTATGTAGTACAATGGCACTTAGAGACTTATTATTCCGGATGAACAAGTTATCACATCGCAAATAAATCACAGAATTCGCTGTGTTTGTCATATTTTATTTTATTTCAACGGAAATATAATGTTGATTTTACCGCCATCGTCACATGAAAAAGAGGAAAAGAAAATGAAGATATTTTAGCATTTACCCAAACATGAAACTACTATATTCGAACGGAAGAAAATATGTGACCTTATTGTTTTAACCCACAGTTCACCG